>NW_027286908.1:2770000-3370000 GCF_022747635.1 Hetaerina americana
CAAACGCAAAACGCTTTCAAAAAAAAGGAAGCTATGTTTCCGCACCCTGTATTAAATGAATGGGGACTTCTTAGAAGAGGATGACAATAGTATGGACTAAAAAATAGTATTCTCACCAAATATCGCAAATTACCGCTATTTATGGAAAATATCTCGTATTCCCCAAAATGTTGGATAGTCCTTGCGAGGTATTGCATCCTTGTCTTAGTATATTTTGTCTTCTAATTTTCTTCCATTTTTTATTTGCACGGTTGCTTGAAGTCAGACATGTTAATATTCCTGTTACGATTGTAAATTATTCAAATAAATACGTGTATAAATACATATTTCCCCCCCCCCCCCGAGGCCGTATAGTTTGATTTCTAAACCCAGTTCCGCTTGCATTGAATGGGCTTTAGTTTTTGCGATTGAAAACATTATCTGGACGACATGGGAAATTAATATTCGATGGGATGCTTCTATCTTGTACGTTTCACGCATGTCAAGAGTAGATTAGTATTTTTTTTAATACTTCAAATAATGTTTTTTTGAAAATCGGGAAATGTGTTTGCAAATTCCAGAAGAGGTAATGCCAAAGTAAATTTCAAAAGAGGTCCTTCAAAAAAAAAAGTATGGCGAAAGATTTATTGTCCCTTTCACTCTTTTGTCAATCGCTTCGGACCACGTGGGCAACACATGTGACCCGTACCTTTCCACAAAAAAGGAAGGGCTTCTTTGCCCAAAATCCTTTTTCTCTTAAGGTTTCTTTTATTGATTGGATTCCCGAATGTTCTGCAGAGAACCGAAAGGCGGAATTTTTTGTGACAAGAATTATAATAAGATCTCAGCGTTTGTTTTAGATGTAAGAAAGACCGATGAACCATGTTAATTTGGTAAACAATTACCAAAAGAATGGACAATTTGTTTTACAATTAAACCTCCACGTCCAACAGGGTTTTCATCCAAAAAAACACGTCTTTTATTTGATTGCTATGACTAGTCCTCTTAACTATTGGCTATTTATAAAGATAATTTCTTTAATTTATAGTTATTCATAATTTTTTCAAATATATTGTTACATCCGTGTGTGTTTTATATTTTTTTCTGTAGGCTATGTGCAACTACAACAATTTCATCATGCATACATTCCAGTAAGAGGCTAAAAGTGTTGATAAACTTATAATTGAAATACAAGAGGCCGTTTTTTTAAGGAAGAAAACCCAATATCACCCGACTACGTAGAAATAATTACGGCAAAAATTTCTAAAAATTAAAAATGTCTCGGGGAGAAAGTATTCTAGTATTTTAAATATTATTTACTTTATGGAGCTGTCACTAATCAGGAGAGGACTTTGCGACGACCAATAAAATGCATTACTTGCTTTCGTCGTTAATATGCGGTGTCTATTACCAATGAAAAACGTTTATTTATCGGGGTAAAACCACCATTTTGTAGTAGTATCCAACGCCGTTGCAGTTGACATTGTTGGTTGTCAGTTCTTTCGATGTTAAAACTTTCCGGCGAAGAGTTAATTTCGTATGCGAATTCCGAAACGTTATTTCGTTCCCTTTAATTAATATACCGTCCTTCACACCGTGAAATCCACATCTTACGTGTAACGTTTCCTTTCCCTCTTCCTTTCCCCAGCCAGTCAAGACTTTGGACCCTTCCTTTCTTCTCAACCCTTCTCCACTTGGAAAGGCGTGCACTTCACGAGTCCAGACGGGAGACCGTCGATTTTTTTATTCGCTCCTCACTTGTTTTTTTATTTCTACCCACCGTCTTCCCACCACGATCTTTTTGCGACTTATAACCGAAATGCTCTTTAACAGAGCATCCGTCTCATTATTTAGACGGTAGTTACTGCGCTTTCGGCTTCAGGAAAACGCCACCTGATTATAAGTACGTCCTAATAATCGTCTGCGTCAAAAATTCAAAACTACAAGAATTAAATCTCTTCCTTGAGCAGTCCATAATCTCCCAACAGAGCATGGGATCCTGGATATCTTGTTATAACAGTTGGAAAAATGTCCGTAATTCAAACTCCGATCTGTTACTATTATCAAAAAACGATTACAACCACTTAAATTTCGTTTAAATCTAGTTTTTTCAAATTTTAATGCCACGTGCGTTTAATTATATCAACAATCATCTATTCTCAAAGACTCGTCTTTATAGCAATTATAAAGAAAGAACCTTTGGCAACCGCCACGTATTGAAAAACATGTAATTACTTGATCGGAGAGAATTTAGAGGTTAAACTGAGGTCATGACAGCTGAGTGTACGCATTGGTGTTTATTGAAAGCTTTAAGATTGTCGTGGTAGACGAATCCTAAGCGTTAATAATAGTTTGTTTACATCGTTCTAATCGAATCGTAACAGTGGTCGACGTTTGATGATTTCGATAGTCAACTGTTGATTTTCGTATAACCCGAATATTGAATAAATAGCGGCACTCATTTTTCTAAACATTTGACTACTACTGGCCGATCAAAATTTGCCAAAGGTTATTTTACGTATGCTTCCAAATTGGTCGATATTTAAACTATTTTTTTCACAAATTGCTTCCCTACGCCGACCATTTTAATGTAATTTTGTAATGATCACTCGAGTTGAGTTACTGATGTAGTAACTGCCATCATGTTTATAAGCGATAGTCGACTTAAATTCATAAAGAGACATTTCTCAAAGAGAACGAAATCGCTTTTTTTTTCGAAAATATGACTGACAAGGGTTTTTCATTCAATCAATGCGTGTTATTTGTGCTTCCACGTTGTACTCAGATATCTTTGCTCAGCCATAAAGAAGAAATAAACAAAAAGACGATCAAATTAAGTGTTAAATTTAATTTTTTTTCTTTGATTTAAAATAATTTTTGAGAAATGTTATAAGTGCAAAGGAATGAACTAATTGGGAAAGGTGATAGAGATTTGCTGATTGCGCCGAGCCATTTGCACTATAGATAAACTACGTTAAATATAAGTGAAATTGTTTTGATAAAAAAATTCTTTTCATGTATACATTAGCGTCAAGGATTTGCCTAGTCCTTTAGTTTGTGATTCACATTTGTTTTAAAAATTCTGGTATGATCACTCAGCCTTAATTTCAAAGTCAATGAGTAGAAAAACACGATCACTAAAATTCATTCATTCAAGGTATTCTGCCTATTTTAAATGACAGTTTCGGACGGTCCCCAAAGACCATTTATTTCCAAATATGGTGCGAACTTCCTCTTTAATTGCCCCTAAATTATTTCTTTCTTCATTTCTTCGTAGCGATTGCTGGCCTTTCACTTTCTTTGCCTCTTTCTGATTTCCCCAATCGCCCTTCCCTCCCTACTCTTCGGCCATATTTGAAACCCAAGCGTTGTTCTGTCTTCATCCCTCCATTGGAACATAATTTTCTCTATCCTCGCCACACCCGCATCCTAAAGGTAGTAGTATCCCTGTAGTAGTATCCACGTTCATCTTCTCATAGCCTCAAAGGCTTTAAGTCTCACATGCGTCTACATCTACAAAATACCCCGCAAGGGCGTGTAGCGGGGGGTGTTGGGTCATCAGCCAAGCATACACCACCCCAATCATGTCACATCTACACAAGTATTAGTTTGATCGTGCAATCGAACAATGTTAAATACACGAAAGAACGTACTTACATGCAACAATAGTCCTTAAAAAGATACGTAAAGTCAAATAGTCCAGTGGAACTGTTAAAAAGATAGGTCTATTAAATAAATTATGAAATGTAGGAAAGAAAATGCAGGATATCGACTAAATAGATAAACTGCAATTGTAATTATTTTCAACACAAATGCTGTCATTCCTATTTTGATCTGTAATATTACGAGAAAAAAAGCGAAATTTTAAAGATCTATCTGTTCCACAATCAATCTCCCTGATTGTACGATGGTGATCTTATCTACCGTAGTAATTCGGCGCCTGTAACATGTCTTTGATATCCTGCCTCAAATTTACGGAGTAAATATAATATGTATTTCAACCTACGGCCAACTTGTGGCCACCATTTTAGTGCATGAAGTCTTTTATTCAAATGTATAATATTTGTGTATTCGTCAGTTTTCTTCTTCTTGGAAATACCTCTTTGTATAACGCAATTCTTCATCTAACGTCCCCACTAAAATGCCCCTTTTCCGCCAAAATACTGCCCTAATTGGATATACTTCTCAATATCCGCTACAGTATTCGTTAATACTTAAATATGTTGCTTAGTTGTCCTACCTTTCGAGAATATTATTAATTTTGATTAGGGGCAAATGAGGTAAGCCTAAATTGGTAGATTCTATCAGAATTTTTATTTTCCACGGCCATGTTTTCGTCGCTTGGCAACGTCATCATCAACATCAACACCTGATGATGTTTCCATGCGGCGAAACCATGGTTATGAAAAATAAAAAAAATATAATGGAATCTGTCAATCCCTCATTTATGTGCAGTGTGGTAATAGACTTCCACCAAGTAACGCCTGAGATAGTGTCTAATATCATTACTTATATAATTACATCCCGTGCGTCTTGCATTGTCCAAGTAAAGCATTCTCAAATGAATTTATTGATTGCAACTCTCAAATGTCCCTATCATCAACTCCCTCCTCCTTGTGAAAGCGTCTTTGCCTAACCCAATTCTCCTCTCTATATACCAACTAATTCCACGATTTTGGTCCAATACACTTCCGAGATACGTAAACTGTTCCACCTTCTCTAGTTTCAGCCTTCCTATTTCAACGTTCAACTTAGCCTTTCCCTTTCTGGAATGCCGCATGAACATTGTTTTATTTATATTTATTCTCATCCCATACGTAACTGCCTTCTCATATAAAAGTTTTTACAAGCCTTTTCTTAACATCCTTACTCAAGTCCCTGGCTTCAACTCCCTCCTCTTCGTGAATGTTTCTTTAATATATGTTATCTAAAATACACGCACGTACACAAACACTTGAGCACCGGCGCACATGCATTGCCATATGCTATGCCATGTACCATACGTTAAATAAAGTCTGCGTTTAATGGTATGTAATGCAGTTGACCTATACTGCGTGCTAAACTGCCTTAGCGTGAAACATAGCACGTTATGTAATGTGAACAATGGATACATAGTGTACAAATATTATCGGTACAGAGTTTGAATAAAAATTATCGATACATAGTTCGAATAAAAATTATCGATACATAGTTTGAATAAAAATTATCGATACATAGTTGGAGTAAAAATTATCGATAGAAATTTTGAATAATAATTATCGATACATAGTTCTAATAAAAATTATCGATGCAGAGTTTGAATAAAAATTATCGATACATAGTTCGAATAAAAATTATCGAGACATAGTTTGTATAAAATTTATCGATACATAGTTTGAATAATAATTATCGATACATAGTTTCAATAAAAACTATCGAGATATAGTTTGTATAAAAATTATCGATACATAGTTTGAATAAAAATTATAGATAAATAGTTTGAATAATAATTATTGGGAAAATTTTCGGAAAAATAGATTTATTTCATATATTGCTACAAAGCCTCAAAATTTTGCGAAGTACATCCCCTGAGCGTCGGCACACTTTTGCCAGCGGCTTTTCCTCAACTCCAAGGCTCCCTGGTAGGCGGAATGTCCTTAAGGGTACGCATGCAAGCTTCTTTGACGGCACTTACGGTCCTTTCAGATGGTGTCCTTTGGGGGAGGATTTCAGTTTTGGGTATATTAAATAGTCTGCTGGTGCCAAGTCGGGACTGTAAGGTGGTTGGGGAATCGTCGCGATGACGTTTGAGAAGGTCTTCACTAAGCTCACTCACTTCACTCGACTTTGCTCTTGGTCGTCTGTCAAGACCTTCGGGAGTACAGGTTTAGCACAGATCTTTCGCAACGCCAAATTTTTCAGTAAGAATGGTGATCACTGTCATCTGATCAATACGAATACGATCCGCTATCATGCGCACAGTTAACCGACGGTCGGAATTCAGTACTTAACGCACATGCCAGGAAAAATATTTTTACCGAGAATTTTTATGTGAAACTTGACATTACACAACGTATTTGGGTCCTGACGACATCTATGGACACATTAAAGTTGAAAATAACTAAATCCCGTAGTAATTACGATGGGGGTTGAATTTTCTCTCCCCAATGAACAGGGAAGATTTAAATGCCAAGTCCTCATCCCCCTCCTCTCTTTTCCTTGCGCAGACTGTCTTTCATTTTCTTTTCAATCTATCGTCGTCGTCGTCCCCTCTCACCTCGGCGATCCCGTCCTCTCCTTCGTTCTCTTAGCCCCTTTAGAACATTTTAATTGCCCGCCATGTTTTAATTACGTAGCTCGCACACCTACTGGAACGACGGGATGGGCACTCTTGCGAAGAGTGTGTGTACGTGTGTGTGTCTCGAGGGCAAAGAAGTGCGTCTGGAGAGAAAAATCACGGAGACGTCACGTGGGGAGAGATGTGAGTAAGGAAGCGAGTGAGCAGCTCTGAGAAGCTATAGGACTAAAGTGGTCAAGTAGGTGTGAAGAAGTACGCGATCGTTATTCGCTGGAGAATGTCCAACCGGTCAAAGATACCGTTGGATTTTACACGGGATCTGAAGAATATTACTAACTGCTGTGGCCTTCTAATGAACTATTTCTGAATATGAGTTCAATATCGTTTGCATGACATCATATCATTTTTCAGAGCTTAGTACTTCCTACGTGGGTGTTTCGTAAATTTTTAATTATTGCAAAAAAAAAATTAGAGATGAAAACCTTATTTTCATTTGCTATTCGTAAGACTTCTCCAAGTAATCATCATCCAGAATTATTAATTTCTCTCAGCGTTTCTTGACCTTTCGAAGGGCGTCATTGTATAACTCAGAAGATTGCGTCGAAAACCATTGTTCCACCTCTTCAATGACGAAATTTGTATTTTTTCAAAGAAACTTCGGGAGATGCTTAGTGTTTCTTTGTCCGTTTTTCTTTCTGAACATTTCACCTTCTCCGTCCTTCTCCACGCCCACATTTCATAAGCCACCATTCTATTTTTTATCATCCTGCTTCAGTGACCACGTTTCCGCGCCGTAAAAAACTACGCTCCATATAAAAGTATTAAAGAACCTTTTCCTAACATCCTAAATCAACCTACCATCAATACCAACCTCGTGTGAAATCTTCTTTATCTAACGCTATTCTTCTCCCCTTTTTTCCGTACTACTTTGACCATTTTGGTACAAAACACTTATGAAATAGATAAACTTTTCCATGTACTCCATTTTTATGACCTCCTATTTTAATGTTCAACTTAGCTTTATTCTCTCGAAAATCGTTTAACTTTTATTTTGTTTGCATTCATTCTCGTCGCAAACCTAACGAACTGACTTTACAATGCGTAGAACCTGTCAGCCCCTGGTGTGGGATATACACCTACGTACATTTATATGGTGAATAATCAGGATATGGTGGAGTTCAGGGGGTCATCCATACCTACCCATCTCAATTCTGGTTTATATTATTCACTCCACTCCGCAGTTTAGAACTTGTACCATGTACCATTTTACTGCGTTGTACATACTATAAATCGCTTTGGGAGGTCACGCATTCATTATTTCGCAAAACCCTTCTCAATCCCATATGCCTCCTTACATCCACTTCTCTTATCTCGTATGGATTTCTCCAACTAACTCTATTTTAATCCTCAGTATCCCCATCACTTTTATTTCCTTATAATATTTTCCCCAAATTATTCTCCCGAAAGTCTCCATTCTAAGATAATCCTCTTGAACGACCACGTTTCTGAGCATGCACAAATACAATGTGAAATTAATTCTTTTTAAAATAAAGTGTTCCATATTAAAGTACGCTACGGTCCATGCCAAGAATGTAATGCTTTTTTTAGCCAACCCAATTCCTCTCTTTATGTTTTAACTTTCCCGTGTTCGGCTAAAACATTTCCCAGAAATATGCGAAGCGTTCCTCTTGATTCTACTTTTTTCCTTAATGCTATGCTAAAATGTTTCAAGTTCCTTTTCCCTTAGATCTTACGTAGGAAACGATAAGAATCCTTTTCATTGATAACATTCTCACAAACAAGACTTAGCCCTGGGGAAAGAATATCTTAAGAGGAGTTTCGCTCCTGAAAATTATCAAAGTAATGTAAAGATCGCAAAAAAATGAAACTCCGAAGCTATTCCCAAGAGGTTGTTAAGTTCTTTTGGGAGAGAGAGAGACGAGATTATTAACGCAGCGCGCAAAGACTTCTTCCGAGGATTGGGAGGGAATGTTTGGTATTCATGAGGCGTGACAATCTTCCTTTAAGGGGATGGCGGGTTAGGGAGTAAACCAAGGTTTTTGCGTTCGTTCCAGAAAAGGCCATCCCTTAATCAGGTGGTAATAAATGGGTAAGACCGGTCTTGAGTTTCGTTTAGAGTCACTTAGGGTGGAAATAAATACGGATAGAAGTATTTTTCGCCTCCACATCGTTCTATTCGCGGAAACGGAAGGGGAGGAAAGAATATATTTTGACGAAACATCCGGGGTAGCACGCTCTGTTCTTAAATGTACGTCAGCCAGCCATGTACTGTCTGACATTACATGTACTGGCTGACTGAAAGTACATGTCTGAATGCTCTTCACAGTATTGCTTGCTCTGCCTTGTCTGTTGTTAAGTTTCCCCTTCCTTCCCTCATCTCTCACCGTGGGGGGACCCTCCTGCTATCTGCAGCGTTGGGTCACATTCCCTACCTGTTTCCTTGGGGAAGGAGACCGTTGTATGTTGCATGCCCATGTTCAAGTGGAATTTTGCCTTTCCGCCTTCTTATTCTTCAAATTCTAGCTTGCACTTTATTGGATAAATTTCTTACCGCATACTAAGGTGCAATTATTTGTTAGATGATAGTATATGTATTTGCATACGTGTAAAATGAAAGGATTTTTGCATCAATGTATGCGCCACTATGATATGGGTTTGCATGTATGTGTTGGTTTTGAATGTGGTTTTGTTCCCTTTTACGGGTGGTGACCTTACGACCCCCGCCACGCGCCCTTGCGGCAACTTGCGGGGTATTATATTGATGTAGATTTAAGGGTGAACATGGGGTGTTCCTCAATTAATATCAATGTCTAAAACATCCCCCATCCATTCTAATTCCCCTTCGACCATACAACTGAAGCCCAGAGCTAATTTTTCGGACTTTTTTAATCCTTTTTTTATCTCGTAATTATAATTTACCTTTCAATTTTTAAATTGATTAAACATAACTCTCCGAATAGACCTGATATTATTCTCTATCCTATTCTAGGTGTTCTAGATGCTAGGCCCTTTTTAATAATGATCGCACATGATATGGACTGTTTAGATAACAATGATGAGATAAGAGAGATAGACTCCGGTCTAGATAGGCATACATGTAATTAACATCCGTTCTTTTTTCGGATGATTAGGGATCATATGAGTGGCCACATCGAATTCATCATCAGGTTCATCTACAGCTACAAAATACCCCACGAGCCGCCGCAAGGACGTGTGGCGGAGGGTGTTAGGTCACCAGCCGCACATGCACAGTGGCAAACATGTTACCTTCAAACATGCACAAATGTTAGTTTGCTCATGCACTCGTAAAATTTTAATCCCACGAAAGAAAGTACTCACATGCAACACTATTCAAAAAGCTTAAACGCTGCGTAGACATCTGGTGCATTCGTAGGCGCATATGTTAGTGTATATTAGTATCATTTACTATCACTTAAACTGTCGTATTTTTTCAATAATTGTTTAATAATTGATTTACTTAACCTTCTTCCATAATCAGTGTATACCCGAAGTACTTTTAAAAAGTTCTACTTAACGTTATATTTTACATCTAGGGATTTGCTGAAATTCTCACTTAATAAATTATTGCATAGACTATTCTTGTAGACAAAATGCATTGGCAGTTCTCCACAAAAATATTTTGCAATTATTTTTTGTTGGATAATTTACTATTATCAATAAGACAGTCATGTACTTGTGTGAAAAAATTCCTATTTTTGATTTATCTCAATTTTATTCTCATAGCATTAATGATTAAGATGCTAAATTTGAATTCAATGGCTAATGTATAACCCAAATAAAGCTAATTAAAGTGATCTAAGGTAAGATTTCTAAGGTATGCGATCGCATTCTGAATGGGAGAGTCGTTAATTTGAAGAGGTTAAGTCAAAGAGATGGTGCTAAAAGGTACATTGAGCACAGAACACACAGCCTCCCTTCGGAATAAAGTGGAATTGAGTAACAAATATATATATACTACCTTGATCAAAAATTTCCCGGAATTTATTCAGAAAATTAAAAATACAAGTTTATTCATCTAAATCTATATTGTCCCCTTCAAAGTAATCCCCATCGACTGCAACACACTTATGCCAGCGCTTGATCCAATCCTCGAAACATTTTTTATATTCGGTTTTCGGTATGTCCATCAGTGCTTCCTGCGATTTTTCCATTACTTCCTCTCGGCTGCTAAAACGCGTTCCCCGTAATGGTTTTTTAACTCGATTGAACAGAAAGAAGTCACAGGGAGCCAAATCAGGTGAATTCGGTGGCTGTTGGATGGTATTTGTTGCATTTTTCGTCAAAAAATTACGAATAATGATAGCACTGTGCGACGGTGCGTTATCATGGTGCAAAATCCACGAGTTTTCTGCCCACATTTCTGGTCTCTTTCGGCGAATTGCTTCACGCAAACGTCTCATAACGCCCAAATAATACTCTTTGTTTACTGTCTGGCCTTCTGGCAAAAATTCATGATGCACTACACCGTTGTAATCCATGAAAACCGTCAGCATTGCCTTCTTTTTTGACTGAAAACGACGTGGTTTTTTTGGTCTCGGCTCATTTGGTGAACGCCATTCACTTGCCTGATGTCTGGATTGCGTGTCGTACTCATAAACCCACGTCTCGTCTCCAGTAATGATCCTTTTGATGAATGTGGGATCGGATTCAGCCTCGCAAATCATGTCTTTTGCGACGTCAACACGGTCTCTTTTTTGCATGAAATTGAGGTCTTTCGGCACCAACTTTGCTGCTACACGACGGAAACCCAAATCATTAACCACAATGTCTTGGGCGGATCCATAGGCAATGTTCAAGTCCTCCGCTATTTCTCTGATGGTTAATTTGCGGTTATTGACCAACATTTCTTTTACTTTATCAATTTTTTCACCGACTTTCGATGTCGATGGTCTGCCACTGCGTTCATTATCTTCGATTGACTCACGACCACTTCTGAACCGCTCGTGCCACTGGTAAACGACCGTTTTTTTTAGAGAATCGTTGCCGAAACACTTTTCCAACATTTCCAACGTCCGTGCGCCACTAAATCCGTTTTTACGCAAAATTTAATACAAGTTCGTTGTTGCAAATTTAAATCCATTTCTGCAATTGTAAAAAATCGCCAACACACACAGAGATAGATGTACTCTTGGCTACGTAACTTTTGCAAATGTCAAGTTATGACACTAAGATTTAAAGGGAATATCAACAACAGATGTACCAATTTAACAAAAAAAAAAGAACTCAAATCGGAACGATGGGAGCGCCACACGGTGGTTATTCCGGGAACTTTTTGATCAAGGTAGTATATATACACACACACGCGTATATATGTATATATATACGTATATATGTATAGATATACGTATATATGTATGTATGTAATATATATATATATATATATATATATATATATGTAATATATATATATATATATATATATATATATATATATATATATATATATATAACGATTGTACGGAAAAACTCACACGAGCGGCACAATAATGGGCTGACACAATATAACACAAATAGAATAGAATAGCAACATCTAAAAGGACACTCACACGGTAAATTGTTCGAGCTTTCGGCCCTCTTAAAGGCCTTCTTCAAGAGAGACTCTAGTTGAGTCTCTCTTGAAGAAGGCCTCTGAGAGGGCCGAAAGCTCGAACAATTTACCGTGTGAGTGTCCTTTTAGATGTTGCTATTCTATTCTATTTGTGTTATATGGGGATCGAGATGGTGCGGGGGCTAACGTACTGGCTTCCCACCCTGAGGGCGCGGGTTCAAATCCCGGCGGTGTTGAATATTTTTCAGAGCTATCTCGATCCCTACTTGAGGTGCTTTGTGGAGGGCACTTTGAGTGAGTACGCCGTCCGTCGGATGGGACGTTAAGCCGCGGACCCCTTGGCGCCTTTCGTAAAGAGTAGGCTAATGCCGACGCCGGGTTTCTCTCCACCCTTCATCCTTTCCTGTCCTTCCCCTATGGCGCAAATGACCTTAGCTGTCGGTCGCCTACCCTCAAAACAACTACTACTACTTGTGTTATATTGTGTCAGCCCATTATTATATATATATATATATATATATATATATATATATATATATATATATATATATATATAGAGTAGGATGAAGGATTTTGTGTTTTGTTAGGAGTAATAAAATATTTGTTTGGTAGTTGTGTCCATCCGAAAACCTACCTTAACCGGTAGATTACCTTAAAAAAAAAAAAAAAAAAAAATATATATATATATATATATATATATATATATATATATATATATATATATATATATATATATATAAACCATAAACACAGTAATCAACTCGAAGGACGGTTTGGTTATATGTATATAGAAATACCTGTATATATTTATATGTATATATATTTATATATATATTTAGATATATATGTATATATACATCTAGTTGGCCAAATTAAATACATGGATAGGGGGGAGAGATCCGTTATTTGGGAAGTCAGATCGTCAGGATGTGAGGAAAGCAAGAACGGCGAGGTCAGCTGAAAATAGCAAGCAAACAAGGGATTTTGATTGGGGAAAGGTTAAGACTCAGCCCAAAACTTAAAATTCTGCAAATAAGAAGACACTCCATCGAGGCGTAGTAACGGATCCAACTTCCTTAGGGATGCGAGGCATGTAACGTGGCGGCTGAAGAGAAGATTGCTGGCAATGGAGGCTTGGGTTGTCTCGGGAGAATGATGGTGAAATTGGACGGATCGATTGTCGGCGCATGTTCCGCGAAGATTGGGCTGAAAAAAATACTTAAGGAAAACATTCAAAAGGTCTAGTGATAAATTCACCCGGTATATATAAAAATGTTCTGAAGGACGATTGCGTTGTCAAAAACAGTTATTAATGGAAACTAGGGGCGCACCTTGTGGTTAACACCTTTGAATAAGAAAAGGATGAAACCATATGCGATATATATATATGTATATATTTATTTATTTATTTATATTTAAATATATGTGTCTATATAATTATTATTATTAGGTAATCTACCGGTTAAGGAAGGTTTTTGGATGGACTTAATTACTAATTAAATAATTTGTGACTCCCAGCAAAACACAACATCCCACTCTACATCAGGTCCCTCTTCAGCTCTTAGTACTTTCTTCCTCCCTTCATCCCGTCCAACATCCCTATCCTGCTCCTTCCCTTTCCTCGTTTGCCTAACATTCTCCCCTCAATTACAGTCTTCAACATCTCGCTGCCAGTCAATACCCCCTTCATCCACTTTTCCTGCCACAATAGGATTGCTCCCAACAAACCCCTCTTTTCGCCCACCATACCAAGTACTTCCTTAATCTTCCTTTACCTTAAATGATGGACAATACAGATATATAATGTATATATATATATATATATATATATATATATATATATATATTTATTTATATATATATTTATATATATATATATATTTATATAGTCTAATGGCAGATGATAGATAAATGGCACCGAAATGAATGAAGACTAAGTACATGCATAAATACCAGTTAGCCGGAGGGCTGTGCCCATACGATGCTAGTATTTAAAGCTTTGCTAGTATTTAATTCTCTTGGTTGAGTGCTGTGCTTAGACAATGTTGCTAAATGAATCTGTTCGTGGAGCGATTTGCTAATACAGTAAAAACAGTACAGTATAAAGGATTTAATGCTGTTATTGGAGAGCTGTGCCCAAACAATGCTAGGATTTAATGCTGCTCGTAAAATTATGCTAGGATTTAACGTTGGTCATGGAGTGTTGTGTTGAGCCAACGCCAGAATTTGAGACTGCTCATGGTAAGCGTAGGTTTATTATTTAAGTTTTCTTACTTTGTCATGCCGTCAATCTCAAACAATTATTTTTTCTTATAAAGGGGGTTGAAAAATGCACGCCAGGATACCCCAGTGATTAGGACGTTCAGCTACATAACGGAAGGCCCGGGTTCGATTCCAGATGACACCTTTATTTTTAAAATCCATCTCAAATATTTTCTCCATTTTTCCCAAACACATATTTTCACAACTTCAACATTCCCTCATTGCCATATATCCCAATAACCATGTTTCGGAGATATACCTTGCTACACTGCTTTGTCCCGTCTCTTTCACACACACACACGCACACACGTCTTTTGGGAACACAATGGAAACCCTTTTTCCATTCGTCTTGTTTAGAAAACTGCAAGAAACATATATTTTCTTAGCTTTGAGATGTATGTAGTTTGTCGTTCGCTTGCTAAAGGTCCCCAACTTTTTTTTTGATATTGTGTGTATTAGTTCGTTAAAACTATTATTGGTTTTTTTTTGTGACCCACGTTTCATAGTAAACTAGAGAAACGCACCTTCACGTCTTCAATTCGTGCGTTCAAGAACGTGACGTCCGTTTCATTTTCGTTTTCACGCCTGTGCAGATGACACTTTGTATTGTTCTACCTCCATCTTTTTCGCTCAGTCATTATTACTTTCTTTAAAACTTCCCTTTCTTTTTCTCTCGAGGATGTCGAAGGAATACTGTTAAACTGTGCGCGAAACTTCCACGCCGGTCGTGAGGAATTCCTTTCTTTTTTTTCGGAAACCGTCTTGAGATCTGTAACCAATATTTTTTTCTCTCTCCTCCGATGAAGAACAGGTCTCCTTTCTTTTTTTACTCCTCCTCAAAAAAGATTTTTTCGCACTTCTCTTTTATTTTTTCCGGACAAAATTCCGCCCGGCTGACTTTTGTTATTTTTTTCCCCTTTCCGCTTGCACATGGGACCTTTTGCTTCGTCTACCTCCTTCGTCCCACTCTTCCCAACTTTTTTTTTTTAACCGCTTCGAATTTCGCCCCTCAAATTTTTCTCCGTTAATGGTCTTAATGTTCGTCGTTGACATGTCGCCCTGGTTACGTTTCTCTTTTGGGATCCTCGTCCACGTCAACGCCTGACTCCTTGCGGAGCTGTTGTTTGTTCTCCCCCGTCTACCCATCACCTCAAGGAGCTTGAGTTATTATTGGCAGAATCTAAATTCATCGTAGTTTAGGTTAAGGAAAAGTTCTTAGAAAAACTATTGCAAAAATCACGCATTGCATTTTATTTCAAATCGGAGAAGACTTTCTTGTATGATTTTTAATACTATTTATATGATTATGTAAGTATGAGGAGGAAAAGGGTTTAAAATGAACTTTTTTAAACGCCAGTAAGGAGATAACTCAATTCCTTTTCAATTTCCATAAGGGCATCATGATTTTCGATACTACGAACTATAATGATTATTTCTCATTCTTTCCTCAGTTTTGACACCTAAATCACAGCAATGAATCGGAAGTTTAGTTTGGATAGCTGACATATATAAATTCGTGATGCGGTGTGACATTCGCAAATTAGTCCCTTATTCCCTGCTTCGACTGTCGATTCCCAGGGGGTTATGGCACACTAGAAAAATCGCTCAGGATGTTGGGCGCATTCAAAATCAACGGGAAGCGAACCTGGATCCTCCAGTCAGCAGTCGAACGCTCAAGCCAATGGTTTCATTCAAGTTTTATGAAATAGGTAGAACCTCGTAACGTGTTCCAAAAAGGTTCCTAATTACAATAACTACCTAAAATAACGAAGTGTAACGTGGGAAGGAATCAGAATAATATTGGGAAAAGCTATTTAATCATACTTAAGGTATTCATTGACAGTTCATCAATAGCCCTTAATATCAAAAGGGTATTGAGTGTAAGGATGTTAAGAAAAGATTAGTGAAAACCTTGATATGGAACGTGGTTTTGTACAGCGCGGAAACATGGTTGTTGAAGCAGGATGATAGGTGTAGATAGGAAGCATTTGATAGATGTGGGTGAGGAGAAGGATGGAGAAGATTAAGTGGACAAAAAAGAGAACAAATGAGGAAGTGCTGGTTAGAGTGAGAGGGGAAGACAGAGGAATGCTGGGAGAAATCATAAGGAGGCAGGAAAAATGAATGACAAGTATTCAGGGTTGCACCCAAAAGTGGTAGGACTGATTTTCTCTGGCGCGAACGGAGCTGTAGAGGGGGGTCTTCCTGGCAGGGTAAGGTGGAGGGAGCTCTTAGCAACAGACCAACACCAACCTCAGTCGCCTGCGGGCTGTCGTTGAGTGAGGACACCGTTTTTAGTGAAGCAAGTTTTTTGTCCGCGTCGAAAAACAAAATGAATCTGAATTTAGAGCAGTAAGTATTTATCGGCAGTGGGATATTGAAGGCTGATAAACAGAGGGGAGAATGTTAGGCGAGCAAGGAAGGGACAAGAATAGGTTAGGGATGTTGAACGGAATGTAGTGAGAAAGAAGTATACAGAATTAAAGAAGGTTTTATTGTGTTGTAGCGTGTCTTGTTGGACAAAGATAAGAAATGCAGGCGTGTTAATCCTGTGTCCATCCAAAACCTACTGCAATAAGGCAGAAAACAAATAAATAATATCATGGCATATATTTTACAATGTTGAATGGTAGCGTTAAATGTTAATATCCTTGTTTTAAAATGCTCACTAAACTCCGCATACCATCAAACTTCACCTCACGTACCAATGGTGGTACGCGTACCACTGTTTCGAAACCACTCTTATATTCATTGGAGATAAACACGCATCTTCTTAATTAGTAGCTACATCATTTGGTAAACATTTGTATCATTCACATATTGTGTAATTAATTTCTAAAATAGATAATTGGGATGAGTATCGAATGCCAACAAATATCTTCTCGGGAAGAGGCGGATCCATGGGGCTTTGTTGGATTGACAGATTATTTATATTAAATTAATTAAATTAATATTAATATTATGTATATAACCGACACTGATATTTAATATCTGCTGTATTTCGTGTATAAACGTATCTACAGCAGGGTGGCGTTTCGTTCAATAAATTAATGAGATTAGTTTGGATTAATTAAACATGATCTTCAAATTTTTCGCGTGAAAAAAGTTCAAAAATAATTTTTTTCAATGTTTTTCCCCCTTATAATCTTTTTTTGTGTATCCGCTGCTCGTAGGTTATCATTCCGAAGAATGGCTTTTAGTAGCTCTCCAAACTATTCTGTTTCGTGCCAATCTCTTCATTCTGTCCATAGGTGCTCTGCCAACATTTTCCATTTCTTGATTCACATACTTCTCAATCAATTAATTTATTAAAAGATTTACCATCCCTTGGAATATTCCGACGGGCTAATGACCATCCCAACAAAATGAAATTCACACCACAATCTTGGTAGTTCCATTCACTCGACAAAGGGTTAAAACAGAGTTGGGGAGTTTTCCAAAAAATGAACAATTAACTATTATGGTAATCAAACTTGTTAAGGGTGCTCGGTGCTTAATTCCCATCCGTTTCTATTCCTTGCTCTGCGTAAAGAATATAACAATGCGATGGTGACATAAACGCCTTGTTCAATTAACTTTTTTTCGTAAAGAAGGAAAATTCATTGAAGCTTTGTGAAAATAAAAACAGTTTATTCATTCAGGATTAATTTGAAAAAAAAATCAAAACACCGGGAAAATATGACTTCCGTCTTGTTTGTTTACATCACATGGGTTGACTCTCTATCTCTTTCGAGTCAAATGGATTTTCCATTTTAATTGAATGTTTCTATATAAAGCTTTAAGAAAAATGTATTTTGATGACTTAAGGTGACATTTTTAGCAAGTTATTAACAGTATGGTTTGGGTTTAGGAATATGTCTCCATGGAGGAATATTAATGGTTTGTTGCGTCAGCTTCTTGGATCGACCATCCAAATTTCCAATCGATCGCGTTTCCATGCTTCCGACTCCACGTGATTCGTTAAAAAAAAAGGTTTCGCAACTCCATATTGCGCCTCCCCTCTCATCTTTCCTTTCAATGTCCTCCCTCTCTCTGCCTGCAACTTGATATGGGTATGCCCCATATTTGTTTTGTCTGTGCGCCTTTGTGTTGCGGCTGCCTTCGACGTCGTATCCTGTTTCGTCTGCCTTCGTTAGTTCCCATAACCCACTTTATGAACCCCTTTATTCCTCATCTCCCATTCTCGTTGTCCCTAGTGCGTACTCCTTCAGCATCTATTTCTTAAGAGGCTTTCGTAGATGCAAGTGGCTCTTTTTGTTACGCTGTTATAATAAGCGATTTCAGTGATCCAAATAGCGCTCTTTGTGCTACGAATAGCCCTAATTGTGCTACAAATAGCGCCCTTCGTGCTACAAATAACACTTTTTGTGCTAAAAATAGCGCTCATCGTGATACGTGCTACAAAAAGCACTCATTGCGCTAAAAATAGCTGTTCGTGCTACAAACAACACTTTTTGTGCTAAAAATCGCTCTTTTAGTTCAACGAATAACACTTTTCTTGCTATGAATAGCTATTTGCGTGTTGCAATGAACACCTCGTGCTTTTTGTTTCTGACCCGTCCTCGCGTTGGAAATAGTATTTTTCTTGCAATAAAATAGAATGTGTGGAATATATGTATATATATATATATATATATATATATATATATATATATATATATATATATATATATATATATATATATATACAATGACAGGCTATGACGAATCCCCAACCCCCTTACAATCCCGACTTGGCGCCAGAAGACTGTTTCCTATTCCTAGAAGTGAAATCCTCCCTCAAAGGACACCACCATTGGACCCTAAGTGCCGCCAAATAGCTTGCACGCGTACCCTTAAGGACCTTCCGCCTACCAGGGAGCGTGCGAGTCGAGGAAAAACCGCTGGCAAGGGGGATGTGCTTTGAAAATTTTGAGGCATTATAGTAATATCAGAAATAAATTTTATCTGCCGAAGCTTTTCCCGATACTGTTTATACAAACCATGATTTCCTAAAATATGTCATCATCGTAGGTAAATGAGTGTCTAGGCTAGGTTTTGGACCGTTTCTAACCAGCAACACATAATCCATATCGTGTGGAACTCCTCTTTTTGATTCCCCTTCATTAAGTGCTTCCTCTTTCAGTTTGTCGTACATCCTGCTTGACTTCCTGACGTTCCAAAAGCCTTCCTCTATCTCGTTCCGTCCTCCCTACCCCTCTTACCCAACTTTCTCCCTCCCATCACGGCCTTATCAATATGCCAATCTTGTCTCTCAATATTTCCTCCACTTTCTTTCCCTGAAATCTTCCAATTTTCTGAGGAACTTCTTCTCTTCGCCCCCCAAAAAATGTATGCGTAACTTTGACGTCAGTGTTATTTATTGTCGAATACTTGTTCTCTCCATTCCTCTCCAAACGTACCCACATTTCCAAATCCTAGAAACTACGCTCTATCCATAGCAACAATTTAAGGCTGTTAATTATAAGCTTAGGTTTATTTTTCAGTATTTTTCTTACTGTGTCAATACCGTCAATCTCAAACAATTATTTTTTTCTTATAAAGGGGGTTGAAAAATACATATTAGGATACCCCATTGATTAGGACGTTGGGCTACATAACGGAAGGCCCGGGTTCTATTCCAGATGACACCTTTGGGAATCCCTCTCTTCTCATCATTTTTAAAATCCATCTCAAATATTTTCTCCATTTTTCCCATACACATATTTTCACAACTTCAACATTCCCTCATTACCATATCCCAAATACCAAGTTTCGGAGACATACCTTGCTACACTGCTTTGTCCCGTCTCGTTTACACACACACACACACACGTCTTTTGGGAACACAATGAAAACTCTGTCCTCCTTCGCCTTGTCTAGAAAACTGCAAGAATCATGTAGTTTCCTTGCTTGAAATGTATAAAACTTCTCACTAGGTTTCGTATCTAGATAATGATGATGTTACATTACTAAAAGACTGTACTCGTGTTTTCTTTACTTCAATATTCCCACCTATCGTCAATTCTCTCGTTTTTAAAGAAACACTCTTACGCCATCGAGATTCTTCTCGTAATGTTCCTTCTAATCCTAAGGTCATATTTTCTGTAGTTCGTTCTCCCCATTTCAATTATTTAGTTACGCGTTTGCTGATTCTTTGAAATGTGATTTCTTTAATTTTCTTGCGGTTGATCTTCCTCTCAAAGATGCTCTTTGCATTTCTCCTGTCAGGCACTCAGAATTAAATGAATTCCCTACGCTGCCTGCCTCAACATTTCGCGTTCACCTGCGAACTTAATCACCATTTTGCCACTTAATTGCCATTTTGATTTCTATGTTCATATGTAGTGTGCGTACGTGGGTCGCAGTAGTCCAGGGGGTAGAGCGATGAACCACTGACCGGAGGGACCCGGGTTCTATTCCCGGGCAAGCCTCACAGGGCACCTGCAGCCCCACCCAAGCTGTGTGATTTTACGGGTACCAGATCTTCCTGGGAACCCATAACCGGCACAGGGATAGGAACTGGCCCCCTACCCTGATGTGTGAATTTTACACGCCGTATAGGGCTTAGTACTGGGTGAACTCTACCATCACCTACTAAACCGACCTTCGGGTTGATTACTGTGTTTATGGTTTTTATGCAATGTACATTAGAAAAACTGGAGTTTCATGGGCATTATAACCTTCCTTTTCACCGGAAATAGCCTCTATTCTAGTTATTTAAGGCATCCCGCCGAAGACCCCCTGCCACACACTCTCTAGACATGCCATGGATTCCCCTTTTAATGAAGGTTCCTCGTAAGTACCAGCCTGCCTTGTGAAACAAGGGTTAAAAGGGTAATTTTCAAAATTCTCGAGGGATAAGTAGGATGAAATAGGCATCAGAACCCCCATGACCCATCTAATTTATTTCAAAATAATCCATCCCCCGCCCACCCGTTACCGATATTTTTATGAATTTAAATTAGGGGTTAAATGACGTTGTTGCCCTTGGGGATGGAGGGCGCCTTAACCGTTTTACCTTCAAGGGAGGGAAGAAACAGCACACGTGGTTGTCATCAACAAAATGAACGCGTTGCCGGGTTGGTGCGGGCTGGTTGCCGTGGACACCCCACCGGCGGCGTACCGGGAGGGGGGGTGGGTTACGCCTACCTCTCCTCCCACTTCCCATCCTACTCCTCATGCGGCACTGCGTGTCGGCGATTTAACTCCGGGAAATTCCTTCCGGAAAACCCAAGCTGTCAGCTTAAAGGCCTTTAGTTACCAAGTTGCGCCCCTAGTTGCGGCCTGCCTTCGCTAACGTTTCGTTGCGGGGATCATAGCTCCGGGAGTAGTAATGAGAGAGATTCTTTCTCTCAAGGCGCGCGATAAATTTATTCCGACATGTTGCCCACCGCCTTCTCGACTCTGCGGATTGTAGAAATGCAGTAATTTATCTTGAGAGATGGGACTGACCACATAGCCGGAAAATAATTCCGGTGAAAATCAGGAAAAGGATGAATTTTTTGCAAAATTCGGAAATTTTGATATATAAATAATCGAATCGTGATTTCGCGATGAGGACGATATTACTTTTGTATTTTCTGATAATGGGCTTTCTCAATCTGCGCATGTTCGTCTACCAGCACTTGCGATCTGTACATTCAGGGTCTACCAATGATAATGGATAGTGTAATAATTTTTTCCTTCCCTGAATTTCAAAGTTTGCGAAATTGAAAGTTATATTGACATTTAAAACCGGGCCCAAAGAACCAGTTTCTCCAAGCTATGCAGTCCTATCTATGCAGTTCTTCGTAGGCAGTTTCCTTTTGATACGCCAGTAATGAAACTTGTTGCAATTGACGGTAGAGTTTATAAATGTGTGTTTCACTTGTTCTGCATTATTTTTCCTCTACCACCGAGAGAGAAAGAGAGAGAGAGAGACAGCAGTTTTTCAGTCTGTTAAAGTCTTGTAATTCTGTACTTCAAATATTTGATTACCCGTTCGCATTAAAAGAACTTACCGTCCAACTTCGTTGAGCTGTATACATCGATGTCGTTTCAGAAGAGATTAAACTACGGTCAGAGACTAATAATGCGAAAAGAAAGTGGTGGAAGATGCATTGCGAAGATTTGGAGATTTTTTTAAAGAGAAAGGGTTGAGCTTTACGAGGAAATGAAAGAACTGTCAGAGAGGAAGAAAGGAAAAATGGTTTACCCATTTATTCAGTCTGCCAGGAAATTATTCAGTGGAAGGAATAAGGAATGCATAGAAGAACTATGTTGTAAATGCATTAAACTAGGCAGATTGAAAAAAGAGAGAGAATAGAATATGACATAGTTGAGGATAGCTTATGTCCAGGCATAGTTTAGAACGAGAAAGAAAGGGAATTAATGGAATTTAAATCGAATTAGGCCGTGAGGGGAAGACAGCATTCCCGCGGAACTACTTCAAGAATTAGGAAAAAAATCGGAGACAAGAGTTTTTTATGGACTAATTCGTAGTATTTGGTGAGGGAGGAATTTGGCTGGAAGACTTTGTCAGATCAGTTTAAGTTAATATTCCATAAAATAAAAAAGGCGGCCAAATTCAAGGACTACCGAATAATACGTTTGATTTCTTAAGTGGCTCTCAGGATCATCAACTGAAGGATAGGGAGGAAGGTAGATGATTGTTTAGGGGATCATCAATTTGGATTCAGAAAGCGGAGAAGCACATGTGACGCCGCAGCCGTAATGAGGTCACCAATAAAAGGAATTGGAAAGGGAGGGGCTTGATGCCATAGAATTGTAATGTGGCCACTGTTAGGGAGAAACAATAGGATGCAAAAAATCATTTGTTTGCTTTGAAACAGGTGAACTCTAGTAAACAAGTGACGTATTGTGTATCTGGTTAACAAAAAGGGCTTAGGAAAGAATGGCATTAGAATGGTATTACAGTCATCAAATATTTATTTGATATATTTTCGAAAACATGTATTCAAAAAGGCTATCGCTCGCGCTTTCTCAGGGTGAATTTATTAACTGAGTCAGTTATAGTGGGTACTTTAGCTAGTGTTTACTGTGAGGGCAATTTATATCTTTATTTTAACCGCTTAACCGCTGTCACACGCATAGATGTCAGCGTGGGAATTAGTGGAGGTGTATTTTTAAAAATAATAGAAATTTCACGAGTTCACCTTTCCACATGCACAGGGGACATTTTTTTTCCTTCCAAAGAATATCAATTTCGTGATCGTTTTCCATTTTCCTGCAACATTAATACCTTTTTAAAAAAAATCAGAGGAATTGCGATTATTTGCGCAGGTGTGCTAAACGAACACCGGGGATTAGCCTAATTAATTCTCTTTCGCTTTGAATCCAAATACATTTTTTTAAACCATTTTTTCCAAAATAATTTGATACATATCTCTACAGTATTATTCCCACTGTAATTTTATGAAAAGCGTGAAATTTTTCTCGTATCTTTCGTTGAGCCAAACGTATTCATTTCCGTCATGTCGACTGTTCATTTTGTCACCTAGAGTTATCGCGTTTCGGTACTCTTTTGTTTAAAAAAAGGAATGGTGATAAACGGTCGAGATAAAAACGTTTTTATGAGTTTGCTCTCAGTTGTAAGTTTCGCCTTTCTCTGCTTCGTTGTCACTGGAGTTTATTTATTTCTGGTGATTTCGTTGCTCTGGAATTTTTTACGCCTTCATTTGTTTGCGTTTCAGAGTAATATGTAGGTTTCAGAGTAATGTACGTATATTATGGGCGTGTTTATGTGTATATGTTTATATATATATATATATATATATACATACACACACACACACATACATCTACACTCATTCACATAGAAATAGATATAAGGAAAAGGGAAGGAACACATATGAAGGACGAACACAGTAGAGGTGGGGAAGGCCTTTAAAGACCTTCCCCACCTCTCCTGTGTTCATTCTTCATATGTGTTCCTATCCCTTTTCCTTATATCTATTTTTATATGAATGCGTATTTGTTCGCCGTTTGGCGGGATTTCGTGTTTGAATGTGTGTGTATATATATATTATTATTATTATAAGGTAATGTAGTGGTTAAGGTATGCTTTTGGATGGACATAATTACTAATTCAACAATTTGTGACCCCCAGCAAAACACAACATCCTACTCTACATCAGGTCCCTCTTCATCTCTGGGTACTTTCTTCTTCCCTTCATCCCGTCCAACATCCCTATACTGTTCCTTCCCTTTCCTCTTTAGCCCAACATTCTCCCCTCTATCAGTTTTCAACATCCCAGTGCCGGTCAATACCCCCTTCAGCCACTCCTGCCTCCATAGGATTGCTCCCTACAAACCCCTCTCTTCGCCCACCATACCATAATATATATATATATATATATATATATATATATATATATATATATATATATATATATACATATATGCCCGCGGGTGTATGTACATGTATATGTTTAAGAGTCTTCAAATCATTTTTTTCCATATGAATTCTGTTCAGGGTTGCGTGTTTAGCTTCAACGTACCACGTTGAAGGTTTCAAATATTCTTAAGTAGAAATTATTTAAATTTCACGCCATTTAGAGTGACCTGAAATATCAACGCGCAAAAGGAAGTCCTGTCTTCGTTCGCGAAAATTTAAATTGTGCTACACATTAAATTATTTTTTTCGGTTTCCATGGAGAGGGAGCGGGATAGGGGGGGGGAGAAGAAATTCGCGAATCGTCGACCATGGAATTCCATAATTGTTTTGCGTGGTGAACACATGAGCATTTTTGCGGGGAAGATTATCAAAAGGAAATCCATATTAACGTTCCCGCGAAGGAGAGAGGAAAAAATATTAAAAAACGATTTTATCATTTCTGAGTAAAAGGAACAGGAGCCCTTATTTCGATATTTCAACTCCTCTCCTTTCCCCAAACATCCTGTCCCGCCCCCCTCCACTCCTTCCGATTCTTTAATATCTCCCGTCGTCCGGGAAGACCTAAACAATTAAGTGAAAATTCATGTTCAGACGCTGGGTAGAAAAAACTTGTTAATTTTTTTACTACGTATTTTTTCCCCCCTTGATTTAACGCTTTTATCATGCATAATTAAATCCTGAGTAGCTCCTTCATGAACCAAAGTTGTGTTTCTGCAAAAAATAGGGAAATTCTTTCCCTAGAATTACGTCCTTAGCACTAATTTAGATCCATGTATACATTTTTTTGCATCAACGTTAACATAGGCGTCCAACCAACATATGTCAATACTAAACAGTGAACACTCTGTCCCATACGTATAATAACGAGCTGATTGGCGCCTCTTGCATTCACTTATTCAAATGCATTATATACTCCATTTGCATGTAACTATTTAAGCTACGTCTTGTTTTTTAACTATAAAAATCGCACTGAACTTTCTCAACCTTGCTTATCGTTATCTTGTTTGGTTAGCTTTTAGTGCAAGGTTTGTATATCTACATCTACATAATACCCCGCAAGCCGCCGCAAGGGCGTGTGGCGGGGGGTGTTAGGTCACCAACCGTAAAAAGGAAAAATACCACATGCAAAAAAACAACACGGAAAATTACACCCACAGCAGCGCACACACTCATGCAAAAATCCCTTCATCCAATACTCATATATATAAATGTCTATATATAAACTCATGTATATAAAGTATCGTGAATATCTTCAAATAGATTTATTCAAGATATCACTCGTAAAATGCTTCAAAATGCTTCGAAGTACATCCCTTGAGCGGCAGCATACTTGTGCCAGCGGCTCCCTGGTTGGAAGATTCCGCAAGATCCTTAAGGGTACGCGTGCAAGCTTCTTTGACGGCACTTAGGGTCCCATGGCAGTGTCCTTCGAGGGAGGATTTCAGTTCTTGGAATGGGAACTAGTCCGCTGGGGCCAATTCGGGACTGTAAGGGGGTTGGTGAATCGTCGCGATGTCGGTGCACAAGGGCTTTGCTAGCAGGCACTTGATTCTGCTCTTGGTCAACAAATTTAGGACGAGTTTATTCCGCATCGCCGAATTTTCAGTTGTAATGGTGTGCACTGACATCTTATCAATGCCAATACGATCTATGATCATGCACACACTTAACCGCGTCGCAACGGTCTGAATTCAGCCCTTCACGGCTCGTCCTCCACACAATTTCAGCCATCTTTGAAGAGCTTGCGCCTCTTAAAAACTGCAGTTTGTGACATGACATGACATCTTTGAATACTTGATTAATCATGACCAACGTCTCGGTGCCTGATATTCTCAGCCCAACACAACATTTGAAGTCGTACCGCTCGGTCCTTGCATTTTGCGCTTGCACCGAGTCACTCGACGGAGGTCAACTAAAAACACGATCTAGCGTGAACGAAAGCTCGTAGGCGATTGGCGCTTGGGGCTTTGCGGGTGGTGAAGGTGGGACCCCCAACCACCCAGCCTGCGCAGTGCGACGTACAATAACAGCAGGAAAAAATCGTTCCCATTACTTTTTATACAAACCTATTACATGTTCCTATCGATTTTAAGTCTCTTCATCTTCTCAGTATGAGATCTGTGGTGTTTTTCAGTGTGCTGGTTGTTCTTCCAGGTAATATTCCTAGACGCTTCTTGTTTCTAATCTACCCATTCATTTTACCTTGGGCGAGCAATAATATCTGATCACGTGGGAACATAATTGTATATATTTGGATCGATTCCTCTCAATAACTGTTGTCAGACTTCTTTGTCTGTGCAACTTTTTCTCTCATAAATACTTGAAAATGCGTAGTCTATCCCCTTAAATATTTTCTTCGCTGGATTACTTTGTATCTTTGTTGTATCTCTTGTTTAGGTGAAATAAATGCGGGCGGGGAATGCAGCGATGCGACGTGCCTGAACTCTTAGCTGAGGGCGTAGGGCAGATTGGACGAATGTGGTCGTCCTTTCCAAACTTCTCTCACTTCATTTGCTGTTTCCATTCACCGACGCGAATTTAATCGACGCAATAGGTAGATGATCTTCCTGTCGATGACTTTATCCTTCGATCGTTTCGACACAGTGCACAGTGCGCCTTTCATTAAATGTCCTTTTTTTTCCTATCGCCTCTTCCTTCACCACTTCAGTGGACGCGATGGTCGTCCGTATGGAAATGTGTGCTCTTGTCATGATTAGGATTTCGCTATCCGTGTTGCATCTCCCCTTTTTGCCCTGCTGAGAGGGTTAAAAAAATCCATTCTTCCCTCTCAATCTCCCCTCGGGTCCATTCTCCCGATAATTTAATTGGATATTTCCTGGCAGGTCGGATTTAAAACTTCCCGAAATTTCCCCCTTCCATTTCCCATTGCCTCCGTCCCCCGTCCCTGTTTGCCAGGGATGCTTGTTGTAAAGAGATGATAGCTTGTAATCATCTTCCCCCCCCCCCCCACCGCTTTTCTTTCGATACGGGTTGCGTGCCGATTCGATACACGAGGGCAACGTGGATTAAGGTCATATACGTCATCATTGTTTCAATCCTAAGATTGGTTTTCACTGCAACCCTGACCCATTCTTTTTCAGTCAGTCTTATTCCCTCTGTCCCTGACACATTGTACTTTTCTCTTGGTCATTCTTTCCTGGGATCATCCCTTTAATTTCCTTCATTTTACATGTGATTTCACTTTCGCTCAGAGAGTGAATCCCAACCTAATTCCACCAATAATTTTGATACGATGCAAAGTTCATTGTAACGACGTTTTACACATGTAGTTCTTCTAGTGTAAAATCACTACCTGCCACACACCGTAGCGGTGACTTGCAGGGAATCATGTATGAATTAATGAATGGATCCATAATCACCCAGTTTTTGTAAAAACTGTTCGCAGTTTCGCTGTGTTTTATCTATTGGAGTGTAGTCTGGAAACGGCGGTCGATTACGCCCCCCTCCCATCTTCGCCTCCCCTGGTTTCCCCTGCGGTCTCACCGGGCGTCAGTCCGCGGTCGACCGCCGACCCGATCATCGGGACGACCCAAGACGGACGGGGCCGAGCGTGTCCACCGATCTCTTCTGTTCGAACCTATGAATATATTAATGAATTTTTAAATCCGCAGATTCTCTAGAATCTCTTTCGTTGGTGCACATATACTTTTTTTAAATTTTCTCCGTCGCCGTCAGGCGCACGAATTGCTTATCACATCTTTCGGACACGTGCATATTTCGCATAAAAAATAATACCGGATTGATGGTCGTCATGGCTGTAATTCACGAATTTCCGAAAATTCCGAATAGCTTGACCATTCACCGTATTCACCAGGTGTCAAAACGGTCTGTGGTCACCCCCAGCGACTTTTACCTGTTTCCTAAGCTTAAGAGTTCATCTACATCTACTTAATACCCCGCAAGCCGCCGGGGGATGTTAGGACACCACCCGTAATTTAGAAAAGAAAAACCGCATGCAAAAACCACAAAATCATACATCCACAAAAATCCACAAGAGTTTCGCACGGAGGACAGAGATTTTCTTCAGACGAGGAGGTTATCGCATACGTAAAGATCTATTTGGCGGAGAAAGAAATCAACTACTATTTGTAGGAGCAAGAAAAAGTTAAAAGAGATTCGCTGGGGCAAGTGTTGCAACATAAAAGGAGGCTATGTTGTAAAAGGAAAATGATTTTTAAGAAAAAATTGTTTATTTGTTAGGTCGGAAACTTTTCAGACAGACATCGTATGCCCGACACCAAGGTTTAAAAAAATGGATAGAAGTTAGTAAAATAATCATTGTGTTTAATGAAAACATATGGCCACTAAAAAATTAAAACTATGAGCCAAATGTCGCTTGCTTTTTTTCCATGTTAAGATAACATTAAATTGACAAAAAAGGCCATTTTTTAAAAACTTATCTACGTTCAGGGGAAATATATATATATATATTATATATATATATTCTTAAGGCAATGTCGACAAATGATACTGTAATTCTTGAGCATCATAAGTGAATAATTAAGAAATTAGAGTGATAGAGATCTCATTCATTTATTTTTTTAAGGCCTGCAGCTGTTTTATTTAGACATCTGTAACACCCATTCCCCACTATTATCAGATTGAGAGCAGAAATGTATCAAAAAATCTGTTGCGTATATATTGCGGGTATAATCTATACGTATCTAAATTAGATGCGGGAAAGATAGTTCAAACTAAAACTTAAAGATGGCTCCACCTATTTTATTTTTATATGCAAGAGGTTTAATTAGGTTTGTTGTTTAATCTTTCAATTGTTTGTGTACACATATTTTCTTAAATTTGAGCCTAGTCACGACTGTTAAAAGTGCTGCAAAATATATAATGGCGTAAGAAATCTAACTACTTATTTTAAAGTTATGCTCATAAGGAAAGCCACGGGAAGAAACTTTAAGATAATATTAAAATCCAAAAAATGGTGTTAGGCAGTGTTAACAAAATGTTAGGAAATCAAATTCTGCATATTCATTCAACAAAATGCAAATTGTAATGAAATCTGTGATATGAATTTCATGTTTTGATCAAAATTGGACTTAGAAATTGTTTGTGGCAAAAGGGTTAAATAATTATTAGCTACAAAAATTATTTTTGATAGCTTAATACTACCTTAGTTTTCTTTATATATATATATATATATATATATATATATATATATATATATATATATATATATATATATATATATTGATGGTGAACTTGAAGATATTGTCAATCAGGATTAAGTAAAATTAATTTAACTCACTAAAAATACTTTGAGAAATCGATCTTTTATGATAACAACGAATTCACGATGAGACTTACGACAATCTTCATCGAAGGTTTAGAACGCTGTTCTTACAATATATACTTAAAAATTCATCTCTAATGTAAAGTATTCATAGAAATAAGTAAGTTCTTATTAAGTTGAAGAACCGTTGATTGTAGTGTGAGTTGTCAGTGCCTTTGCTAGGCGAGGCCAAGAAAAGTGTTGGTGGTCAGTCTGTGTCCATCCAAAATCAACCACGAACGTAGACTACTAAATAATAATAATAGCTTATCAAATAAGTAATTTATGAAAATGATATCATTTTTATTCAATTGACCTTGGTTAATTACTAAGTTACACTTCGGAAGGTTACACCAAACATTATAAATAACATTAGAATGAGTGAATTTTCTGACCTATCAATTCTATTTATGTGTTGGTTATTTTAAAATTGCTCTCAAATCGTATTTTCCTGGACTGAATCCAAGTATGGTGGACGTACGCTGTGAATACCCGCCAACGAAGTGACCCCATTTCATTCCATTATTATTCATAACAATATGTGGTCCCATTCGACTATTGCATTCATTCAAACTTTGGCGCGACCTCCGTTGTCAAGTGAGTAATCAATAGTATGTTTGTTAGATGGATGTTTTTTTTAAACCTTCCATCGCTGTAGGAGTCCAACTTTTTGATTAGATTAAGATTTTATATTGAATTCAGCAAGCGTTTAAAAATTTTATGATGAATATTGGTTGTTCCACTTTAGTACAAAAAAATGAAACAAAACAACGTCGTTAGCAACGAGCCCTTTTTATTGTTCACTTCCTCAATTGATTTTTATCCGAGACAAATGACCATATCGACCAATATGACAGGTGAAGATCGGTGGCCAACCGCTCTTTGTTCCATTTTGAAAGAATAATGGTATTGGGATTTGAATTAGAGATGCTATTTATACTCATACCAAGCCTCGAAATACGAATCTCATTTTATTACATATTATTCTGCAATCAATGGCTAGGATGTGTGGCAGGGGATGATTTACACACCACACTAATTTGAATCCGAAATACTTTCATCGCCCCAGCGCGGTCGGAAAACGTTATCCTGATCCATTGTCTTTCTTGTGAAAAGTGAAATCTTAAATCTATATCTTCTACGTTTAAGCTCTCTTATTTGGGAGATACCTCTGTAATCTTGAGATAAGGATCCACGAGTGAAGGAATTGATGGGGTATTTTAAAAAAACATCCATGGACGTATACGAAAGGGATAAAAGAAATATTGCTAAAGAACACAAAACTTCGCATAGCTTACCGTAGAAATGAGATGTTTGAGACATGGTTACATGCACATTTAAATTGGCCAGAGCGAGGGCAATCGCAAGTGCGCGGTCAGCATGAAATAATCCATTACACTCGTTACAGCCTCAATGAGATTATTCATAACATGAGTAACCATTCAGTGACTTATGCTAAATATAAAAACATGATTATTTTAGGTATGCCTTACTAGTTTTACTGGAATATTTAAGGTTATTTTTTTAGCATCTGCATGTCTTCATACCATATATCATACCATATCATACCATATATCTTTAAATGAAGCAGGAGGATGGACGTAGATTGGAGGCTATTGAAATGTGGGTGTGGAGAAGAATGGAGAAGGTGAAATGGACCGAGAAGAAAACAAATAAGGAAGTACTTGGTATGGTGGGCGAAGAGAGGGGTTTTTTGGGAGAAATCCTATGGAGGCAGGAAAAGTGGATGAAGGGGGTGTTGACCGGCAGTGGGATGTTAAAGACTGTAATTGAGGGGAGAATGTTAGGCAAACGAGGAAAGGGAAGGAACAGGATAGGGATGTTGGACGGGATGAAGGGAGGAAGAAAGTACTCAGAGATGAAGAGGGGTCTGATGTAGAGTAGAATGCTGGATTTTGTGTTTTGTTTTGTTAGGAGTCACAAAATATTTATTTGGTAGTTGTCCATCCAAAAACCTACCTTAACTGGTAGATTACCTAATGATAATAATAAAAATTACTTTAAAATAGCACTCAAAGCAGAATTTGTCATTTTATCTGTATCGCATGAAAATTAAGTATTTTCTTCCAATTTCTGTATACAAGTGCAATATCATTTTCTTTGATTCCCTCTCTTTATCCTTTGAGTTAAACATATTTGTGGATCTACTTGAGTAAATATGAAAAGAAAAGTGAAAAATCAAAACACATTTTTACCTCTGAGAGAGACTCTAGAATTCAAAGATAAATAAAGCCTTAGTGTTTTGTTTTAAGTTTCTGTTTTATTCACCCAAGGACGTATTAATTTGCAAGTACGTAGATTCTTTTTTAATATATACCAGAAGTTTTTCCTAACAGTGTGTTGTTTTTTTTATTTTGAAATAATTGTGAAAAATCAATGCTGTGTTTTTTTGGCCAGTTAAATAATCATCAGATAGGTTCCACTTTAAACGGAAACTCAGCAACAATGGTCGAACGTGTTTGAGTCTAGTCGCCATTTTCCCATCACGACGAGAAACGGGAAAATAATTTAGGCTTGACTCTTTTTTACTGGTGACCATTCCGAAGTAGGAGGGCGTGGGTAGGCGTCGAAGGTGTCACCTCTTGGTGGGAAGAGTTCCAGGAAGAGCAAGGCGAACGAAATCTAGCGATTGATTTTTAGAATGCCTTCGGAATCGTTCCGGTCGACGACAATGTTTAACTAAAACGGGACTGGCGTTCGCTCTGACGAGATAACATCAGTAAATTCTCTCCCATAAATGCTTATGAATCTACGGATATCTTTCAAATAATTGTTTCAAAAACTGTGATGTTCCGTATTTGGAATTATTTTCTTTTAAAATTGAAGAAATCAAAGCGTCTTCCATTTCAGTCCATTACGAACGTACTTTTTGTGATGAAGAAATGAAATAAAACAAACATGGTAAGCGCAGTAATTGTGCTAACACTTCAAATAGACTTTGGGTTCTGGGACTCATGGACATTGTGGAGAAATTCACGAAATATATCAGTTCTTATTCGATTTAAAGAGCAGAGCCATGTTTGATTTTTTAAAATTGTTCCGTCTGCTTTCAATATAAATATTTTTTTTGTTACTAATAAACTCCAAATTATGTATATTTTTAATTTCATGTTCGTATTTGCCCTCGAAATATTATCGAATTAGTTTGAATGTCTGCCTAGTTTTCATTATTTTTTATCATTTTGAGTCCTTCTTACCGCTCAAATGAACGAAATGGTGGAGGATTTAATTGGTTACATTTTTCCATTTCCGTAACCTCTTTCATCGCTGTAATCGCATTGCCTCCGTGTGATTTTCTTTCTCTCTCACCCTTAAAACAGTCCTTACAACTACTCGTATCCATCCAATTAGAGTTTCGAGTAAATTCGTCCTTGAGCCCTTGACGTCACTCAAACTACTTCGGCTCCCTTATATTGCTTCCTTCTTTGAGTGAAGTGACTTTTCTCTGAATGTGTCCAATTTAATAGTTACCTCTCCCGTCCCTTCCTCTTCCACTATCCCTCTCTGCATGTAGGCTTCTTTCTTCGTCGTCTCCGGGGCTTCTTCCATTAGGGACGACGGTCTTTTAATTGACAACCCACCGAGCCGAAAAGTTCCTCTGTTGCGTCACATTTCCGACGCCTTCAATTCCTTCATTTTTTTTTCTATTTACTCTCCTCCCCCTACCAACTCCTTGTGCTTTGCTGCTAATGGATCGTCCATTAAGCGTGCGACGCTTCTTCAAGCACATTTATGACTCCGACGCTATCCTCTTATTCCAGTTGATTTTCGCGCGACGTCTTACCTTGCAATACATTTCAGCCCTTTTTATTTTAAGGTAAGAAGACTAACAGGCTCTAAAGACTCTGTTTTCTAAACCTTTCATGTGTCCTTTGGACTTATTGTGGCACATATTTTGGTATTTTGTACAGATCGATGATTCTATCATATTTTCTTGGCCCAAATTATTCATACGGTTCATTTTTCGACATACCCAAGGTTTCAAATCAAAAGTATATGTTTGACACGGGCACCCCAATCATTGCTGAAACTAATAATTGAATTTATTTATCGTAGCTTGAAACCTTTTTTGTTTGAATTTTAACAGTAATTTTATTTTATTTTATTTATTTATTTTAGTACCCAGCAAGCCACCGCTAGGGTGTGTGGCATGGGGTGAATACACACCACACTAATTTTGACCCGAATATGACCCTACCGCAGTCGGACGATGTTATGCTGAAATATTCTTGCACTGAAACCAGTATCTCGATTATTTCATTTTCTCATTCTAATTAATTGAGAGGAATATTGAGTACAACCAGAGCGTATTTCCCTGTTTCGTAGATTTCGAAAAGGCGTTTGATATAGTGACTTGGGAAATACTGATGAGTATATTGCAGAAAATAGGAATAGATTGGAGGGAAAGGAGGCTAATCCGCAACCTGTACATGTCTCAGACTGCTCAGGTGCGGGTGGGAAACGGGGAGTCAGGATGGGCAGTGTTAGGAAGGGGTGTGAGGCAGGGTTGTCCATTATCACCGTTGATGTTCAACCTGTGTGCAGAGGAAATGATTAAAGAGGCATGGGAAGAACTCGAGGTAGGAATGAAAGTGGGCGGGGAATTCGTAAAATCAGTTAGGTTTGCTGATGACCAAGCTTTAGTTGGTCAGTCAGCCAAGGGGCTGCAAGCATTGCTGAGTGAATTGGAAATTCAGTGTGACCGGTATGGGATGAGAATCAATATTAATAAAACAAAGCTTATGCGATTTTCTAGAAAGAAAAAGGCCAAGCTTAACATTAAAATAGTAGGGCAAAAACTAGAGCTGGTGGAATAGTTAACGTATCTTCGAAGTGGTGAGGAAAAATATTTTCAAACTACGAGGGACTCGTATTAGGGACATTAGGAGAAGAATTTCGTTAGGCAAAAAAGCTTTCACAAGGAGGAGGGAGTTAATGATGAGGTAAAATAGACGGAAAGAAAACAAATGAAATAGTTTTATATAGTAGAAAACTTATGTATAGAAAGTTAGATAAACGAGGTGAGTGTAGGAATCGGATAGGAGCATTTTGGAAGGAATGTAGGGAGCGAGGAAGTATGCGGAGATGAGGAGGGGCTGGTTGTCAGTATTATTCGTGTTAAGGGAGACGAAGGAAATAATGGATTTTAAGGGTGTACCCGCCGGGCCAACCTTACACGGTAGACTGCCAAATAATAATGGCGTCTCACATTTAGAGAGTGATGCACATTCAGCAACAATATGGGAGACGTAAAATGCAAACAGAAAACATTGAATAGAAATCATTTTCATTGGTTATATTGAAATTTAGTGTCTATATTATTCATGTGTTTCCATGCATCGATACTCACCAAATATCAACAAAAACATTAAATAAAAAATGAATTTCATTGGTTTTATTGAAATCAAGTGTCCATATTAATCATGTGGTTCGATGCATCGAAACTCACCTGAGGAGTTTCTCTCCGAGATCATTCTGAGATATTAATTTGAAATTATTTTTGCCTAGCATTAAACAGAATTATCAAGCAAGCAAATCTACATGGATGCATATCATGTCCGGTTCCTTGCGGAATAGGGTTGTGTAAAAGATACACTCTTTTGATTTTTTTCAGGAAAAACTTCTTTTCACTAATTCCTTCTATAAGACATCTGGAGAATCTGAAGATCTCTGGAATGGGCAATTCAACTCTAAAAAATTCACTATAGGCATGGGCAAACCAATTTAGCAGGATTCTCTCAGTCTTCTCTTCTTCCTTTACCACTGTTCTAGATGATTTCTTGGCCCACTCATTCCTAACCCTTCAAAATCTTACTTTTCTTCAATAATTCCTCAAAGCATCTGATACCCATAATATTATTTTACATCTCAGCATAATATGGGATTCACATGTTTTGGTAATCACTCAATGGAGCAAAGGTTAAAATACAGTTTAAATCTCTTGCATATAAATATGAAGGATGTCTCTTTAGAAATGATTTGGAAAATGTGTAATTACCCCATCGTTATACTGTAGGAGAGATCGTGTCAGTAAAATTATAGAGATTAACTGTAGACCAGATAGATTTAAGATATCATTTTGTCCACGAACGATAAGGGATCAGAATATAGTCGTCCGATAGCGTTACGGGGGAGGAAAAGTATTTTTTTTCTAACTAAGCAGCATAGTATGTCTTTAGTTCATCTAGCCTTTGTTATTATACTTTTCGTTGCTTACTCTCGTAGAGAATTATTGCTATGCCTCTCGTGAAGAAGTATTTCGCACTGAGATATCGCAATGCACGTGCAATATTGTGTTATGCACGTGCATAGGACACTTTCCAGTAGTAATCGCTGCAGTAACAATTCTAATCTATCTTTCTACTCAATTTTATTCGGTAAAACTAGTTTGGACGCATCATCGTCACCCTTAGGTACCTTAGCCTGAAAGGTTAAGCCTAAATGCATCGAATAAACTTATAGTAACCATGATCTACATTTTTAAATACTTTTTACACTTTTATTTTCTTAGATTCGGCAATGTCTGTAGCCATAGTTTATATTTATCCATATTTGTTGACTTGTTTTTACATATATATTGTTAGTAGTTAAGAGAAGTGCACATTAGCGGATGCCACTGTTAAAAAGTTACTGTTGCGGCATCTCCCGCAGTTTCTTTGGAATAAGAAAATCTAAAAATTTTTGATTTTGCATGATTTTTCTTACGTCACCCCCCGCCACACTCTCTAGCAGTGCCATTTCTTCATTTCCTCATTTCATTTCAGCGAAAAATATCGGCGCAACTACTTGGACCGACGTTTTTTTTGTTGGCTGTTTCTCTTATTTCATCCCTAGACCTTCTAATGAACTCTCTCTCTGCTTCCTTCAAGTATGGCCTTCACTTACTTATCCACACTCAAGATGACAACATAATTTAAAGAAATATTCTGCCTTCCATCAGACGAACTGGCCTGTACTTTGACCTATACATCTGGTTCCACAAGTCTTTCCCTTTGCAAATTCCCCCGCCATCCAGTGATACTATTCCTTTCTGCGGTCAGTCAACTCACGGATGTCCAGGGGGCACCACCAATGGTAATGTCCGTCGCGAATCCTTAAACGCTATCCAAGGGGAGCATCTCCCTCGTAATTGCTACAGTTGGGGGGGTAATTCAGAATTAAATGTGACACGGCTTTTTGTGATTTGTCAGCTCAAGCGAGACGGGAATCGTGACCTTTCCGGAAGAAGTGAATGGGTTCAAAATGGTAAAAAAACGGTGTGATCTCACTCCTGCACCACGCCTAAGATGTCACGCGAATTTCATGCTGTAAAAACAACCTTGGGGAAGGGAAGCTTCCTTCTTCCCAGTTCGTTTATATGTCACCTATTTTCATTTATATATCGTTATAGTGTTACATAATGGAGTGTGTTAGTCTATGAATATAGTTTAATAAAAATAGTTACTGAAAAAGAGTATGGGAACATAGTGTTCCATGGTTAAAATGGTTCACAGATTGCATGAAAAATGGAAAAACTCATTTTAAAAAAATATGTGAAATTTGGCTTGGCTCCGTTTGAATAGTCTCCTTGGTATCCAGCCAGGCAGAAGAAAGATTCGGGCTGTATATATATATATATATATATATATGTATATATATATATATGTATATATATATATACAGCTATATATATGCTTTCGTAGACGTAACACGGAAGTGCCGAAAGGTACAATACACAGTAACACACAACATAGAAACACAAAAAAAGAAGAACACTCACACGTTATTTCTTGATATTTCGACGGAAACAATCCGTCTTCATCTGAAGATATAGAAATAATGACTGCTGGAATTGTAGAGGTGAGGGGTGCGAGAGAAAGGGAAGGGGGCCAGGGGAAGGGTAGAACGGGAGGCGAAGGAGGGGTGAAAGGAATGGTTCGGGAGAGGAAAGGGAGAGGAGAGGCTAGAGGGGAGCGGAGATAGGAAAGGAGGGAGAGGGAGGACGTGGAATTGACACAAAATCGGAAAATAGAACAACATGCTCACCGCAACTATTGCAACATACGAGACCCAGGTTTCAACCTACATAGTATTGATCAAGACTTCTCCAGTCGAAACAAAGGCCACATACACCAAAACTCATGCGGAAAAACACAGTGTCCAGCCTCCGATATGCATCGCTTCCACAAAGTAACAATTTTAGGCCACTCCCATCAGTGAACGACATTGAGGCCCGGATGCTGATAGGCCATACAGAAGTAAATGAATGCCATTTCAAGAGTTTTTAATTCTATAGGGTTATCGGATGTGGGAAATGACCCGCAGACGGGGAGGAGGGATTGCACGATATATATATCTATATATATATATACACACACACAAATATTTGCGTATATATAAGGCAAATGAAATAAACACTAGCGAACAAAAACACAGAAGTACACAAAAAAAGAAAAGAAAATCACACGTTTTCCACTTTTCGGTGGTCAAGCCACCTTTCTCAAGGAAGAGAAGGATGGATTGTCAAAGGTTATAACAGAAGGGATATAAGACGCTGGATGGAAGGGCAAGGGGGGGAAATGTTTAGTAGGGGGAGAGTTGGAAAGGGAATTTTTAGAAGTGTGGGAATAATATGGAAGGCGTTGGGAGCGGACGGGGTATGATAATATGTGAAGATTGGGGTAATTAATGCCTAATATTAATACCTGGTTCATTTCAGGAATCCAGGAGCCAGATAAACGCCTGCTATATTGTTTTGAGTTTCAGTGGAGGGTCAGAGGGTGGGAGGTATGCTAAAATGAATACGCTATAGCATTTATCAAAGGGGGTGTTGTATTCGGACGCGCGTTTTGGGATTGGTAGCATCCCAATAAGGGAAGAATTCTTTGAAAGAAAGTTGTCAAATAAACCTAGATGCCAAAAATGTCCTACTTTCAAAACTCGAACCCCATCCCTCTCCCACCCGCCTTTTAAATCTCTCCCACCAATTGAACCCTAATCCACATGTACTTCCAGCAATGTAGTTAGCCTTCTGAAATGATAACTTTGCCCAGCCTTTTATATTGCACAGTGCACCACACCCCTAAATATTAGAATCAATAACCACCGGGCCTAATGCAAAAATTCTTCCCTGATTGGGATGCTCTCAATCCCAAAACACGTCTCGCAAACTTAGGTTGGCTGCGTTAGCATCATCGAAATAGCAAATTTCATAATAATCTGCGTTGCTATTGAGAAGGGTTTATTTATGGTTCTTCCTTCATCCAAAAAAGATATATTAAACCGTGATCGTAATAAAACGAAACCCTACAGTTTTAATTAGCCGAAAGCACCAGAAAAAATTACCAATCAAACACGAAAACTTCCCTCCATCCAATTTTCGTTCACCGCTTTTGCGTCACCTTGGAAATCCGTATGATTCCTCCTCGCAACGCAATCTGATCCCTTGAGAGGGGGGGGGTGGTTTCCATGGGAACGAGGAGTTCACGTATTGTTATGACTTCCTCGCCGAGTTTTCGAACTCTCACCTAATTATGCAAACCCGACCGCAGTTTTACTTTCCAACTTCGGAAACCCGAAAAAACTAATATCAATTATATTTGTTCCCTGAGGAACTATACTATATGTAAATGGCGAGGACTCCCTTTTACTTTTCCATTGAATAATTAAAACACTAGTTCCGGGTACCAGTCGTGGGCAATAATTAGCACGGAATTATTCAAGGCCGCTGATCAGTGGAATAAGCCGAAAGGTAAATCCGAAAGTCAAACACCTGTAAAAACCTGGGATATCGTTAAACAAAGGAATATATTAGGTGAGATGTCTTATCCATAGAAATTTCTTCTGATATTTCACTTATCTATTGTCGTAAAATCTGTATTGCCCCATAGCGGAAGCGATGGAATTTTCTCGGTGACAAAGAAGTCTTGGTTATCGCGACCAGTCAGAGAAGATTTGCATAAAAAATGTTTTCTTAATAACCAACTCAAGACGGTTGAAGCGATCACAGAACAACGGAGAAAATGCAAAATTGCTATGCGAGATCAAGTTCTAAGATCTTTTGATTTCTTTTTTACAAATTACTTACACCAGAGAGTTGAAAATTATGCTACCTTTCAGCATAAGGGATCGAGATGGTGCGGGGGCTAACGTACTGGCTTCCCACCCAGAGGGCCCGGGTTCAAATCCCGGCGGTGTTGAATATTTTGCAGAGGTATCTCGATCCCTACTTGAGGTGCTTTGTGGAGGGCACTTTGAGTGAGTACGCCGTCCGTCGGATGGGACGTTAAACTGCGGACCCCTTGGCGCCTTTCGTAAAAGAGTAGGCTAATGCCGACGCCGGGTTTCTCTCCACCCTTCATCCTTTCCTGTCCATCCCCTATGGCGCAAATGACCTCAGCTGTCGGTCGCCTCCCCTACTTTCTACTAAAACTACTACTTTCAGCAAAACTATCCTTGGTGTAAAAATATTTTTCATTACGTAAACGCCATGATAATGTTACCTCCGTGAACGGTTTTAGACGATGGGTCTATTTTTCTTACTGGAAAAATCGGCTGGTCCATGGCCTTGGAGGTTTCTTTTGTTCGTTTTCACGTATACGACATTCGTCCTTGTTTGAACTGTTGCGCACTCATAAACGCACATTTCATACAAATCCACCATGCCATGACACCGCCAATCAATTTGTATTCTGAATTTACTTTGGTGTATTAAACGATGTAGGTGAAGGAATCGATGTGTATCACACTCAGTTCTTGTGAGCAAAACGACGCCATTTTTAAGTATCGAAAACGGTTCTCACCCTAGCGGCAAATTTACGAACCCTATACACTGTATGTTGTAGCCAACTGTTGGTATTTTATTGTTTAAAGAATGCCTACGTATATTAAGCTTGCCAGCATCTTAAATCTAACCCCAGTTTCGATGGCAAAATATGGGTTGACCTTAGAATTTGACCGCACATCGTGACGAGCAGAGTTAACTCAAGTTACTGTCTCACCAAGTACTATGCTAAGCCTAGGATATGTTACGCTGAAAAGAAAATCTGTATGGTTAGCGGAAACGTGGTCATTGAAGCAGGAGGATAGACGTAGATTGGAGGCTTTTGAAATGTGGGTGTGGAGAAGAATGGAGAAGGTGAAATGGACAGAGAAGAAAACAAATGAGCAAGTACTTGGTATGGTGGGCGAGGAGAGGGGTTTGTTGGGAGAAATCCTATGGAGGCAGGAAAAGTGGATGAAGGGGGTATTGACCGGCAGTGGGATGTTGAAGACTGTAATAGAGGGGAGAATGTTGGGCAAACGAGGAAAGGGAAGGAACAGGATAGGGATGTTGGACGGGATGAAGGGAGGAAGAAAGTACTCAGAGATGAAGAGGGACCTGATATAGAGTAAGATGATGGATTTTGTGTTTTGTTGGGAGTAATAAAATGTTTGTTTGGTAGTTGTGTCCATCCAAAAACCTACCTTAACTGGTAGATTACCTTAAAAAAAGCTAACGGTTTCAACAGGCGTTACCACACTCCCGAAGGCGGCATTGCCTCATTTGGCAGTAGGTTATTAGGAATGCAGAGGTCAACATTTGGGTAAGAGTGGTCAAACATGTGGTCCGATCCTTCGTCAATCTGGCTCTGGCCTTATGTGTATTTCATATATTCTCTGTTTGATATTATTTATCAAAGAGAGGTCATTCTAAGAGTAATTTATTTTTATGTATCAAAATTATTGTCTGTATTTCTGTTTATGTGACCTACAACATTTTTTCTTCTCTCTTTTCAGGTAAGTCGCAATTAATTCCTGTTGAATGCATGCCTACGGACGAAAACCTATCTCAAAATGGGATGAAATTGTCGAAATCAGGTTTGGTCGTAGAATTACATTTATTCCCGCTCATATTACCAAGGACTAACATTTTTCTAAGTGATATATGGAATGATTTGCTGAAAAAACAATTTTACCCATCGTTTTTTTAGTGATTCATTTGTTTTAATCGTGACAAGGGACCGTCGAGGGCTCCATTGTAGTTAAAATAGCTCATCTTTCCTCCGATTACTGTCTCTAGACGGGGATCGGACGTTTATTTTTTTTAGTTGTGCTGCGATTGTAGGTATTTTTATGTGCAATCGTCATCAGAGGTTATCAATCCTATGATTGACGTATAGCAACCGTCCAATCAATCCTCTTACATGCTATGTCCTCAAGACCTTCGCAGCTCTGCGCGCTGACCTTTTACGGCTCCTCATTCTTTTATTTCACCCTTGGTCCTTCCTCAGGATCTTCTTTACCTTTGTCTGTCTCTTCAATGCAGTCTCCTCTGAACTATCGTGCCTGGGTATGTTTGTACATACTTCTCTCCACCCTCTTCACATAATTGCCCCGCATACGTTCCTTCTTTTTTGCCCACCTTTTGAAGTTGTACTTCTGTACTCGCTGTCTTGTTGCAATAGCATTTGCCGTTAATAGTTTTCTTAATAGAATCACATCGGGGAGGGAGCATTAAAACTAGAATGTCGTCGGCGAGTGAATTGTTTAGGAGAAGGCACGACTAGATAACCGGTAAGTTAAGTAAAGACGTACAGAAAAGACTAGTAATACGCTCTAATACATTGAGCGTAGGTTTGTTTGGCTCAGAAACTTGGTCGTTGAGGACAAGCCTAGATTGTGGATACCTTTGAAATTTGGGGGGTAGAGAAGAACGGAGATCATTAAATTTACGGTAAAGAGATCAAACGAAGATGTTCTAGGCAAGATGAAAAGGCAAGAGAGGTGACAGTTGGGAGGAATTTGAAGAAGACAGGACAGGTAGACACGGATACTTAAATATTCGGTAGACTCTGATAATAGAGGGGAAAATGTTAGGAAAGAGAAGTAGAGGAAAATTTATGATACAAGATGTGTATAAAAAATATGGAGAACAATTTCTTTCTGACGTGACTGTACGTCGCACCGCGCAGGTTCGTTCGTAGAGGAGCTGACATTTAACACGCGCCAATCGCCTGCGAGTATTTGTTCAGGCTACATTGCTTGTTTAGTGGATATTTCTATCGAGGGACTCGGTGCCAGCGTAAAATGCAGCGAATGGTGGTGCGCCATTAAAGTTTATGCTGGACTGGGGAAATCAGGTCCGGAGAAGTTGGGCGTAATTCACCTAGTGTTCAAGGATGAAAGAATGTCACAAACTGCAGTTTTTAAGCTGCACAAGCGCTTCAGAGATGGCTGAGAGAGGGTGAAGGACGACCGCCGAGGTCAAGAACCGACCACAACGTGCAATATGTGCGTGAGTGTTAAATTCAGACCGTCAGTTATGTGTGCTAATGTTTGCAAATCGTATTGGAATTGGTAAGATGACGGTGGACTCCATTATTACCGAAAATTCGGCGACCAAGAGCAGAATCAAGTGTCTGCTGGCGAAGACCTTCTGAAACGGCATCGTGATGATTCCCCAACTCCATTACAGTCGCGACTTGGGACCAGCAAACTATTTCCTATTCCCAAAATGAAATCTTCCTTCTAGGGACACCACAGTGGAACCTTGAGTGCCATCAAAGAAGCTTGCACGCGTACCCTTAAGGTCATTTGTCCCACAAGAGAGCCTTCGAGTCGTGGTAAAGCCGCTGGCAAAGGTGTTGCGACGCTCGAAAGATGTACTTTAAAGAAATTTGAGGTATTGTAGCAAAATCTGAAAAAAATGTATTTTTCTGCAACATTTCCCGAGATTTTTTATAGAAACGTTGAATTGATATTATGGGAAGCAGAAAGTAAAGAGAGATTAAAGTATGATATTTCGAGTCAAGTTAGTATATATTCGTATAACACCGATCAATTTTAATGCCAATTCTATAATCTCCGGGTACTTCCTTTCCGTTGGTCCAGCGTTTTTGTAAGTGACGTTTTGCACGCGTTGCGTGCTACTCCTTTAAATCGGGATCCGAATATCAGTTCAGTAATGTTTTTTTTATATCGCTTCTAACTCAATTCGGGATGCATAGTCAGATCATAGTCTGAAACTGAACCGAACTGAACGGTCCCTTATCTGTAAAGTGTATACTGAAATGTGTGCGAAACGTCGAGAGCAATAAAGACTCAGCGGAAGTGTACGAGGAATCTAGGATCCTTTTATATCTTTCCTTATTGCTCCATTAACGTTCGGTTTTTTTTTTGAGGCACAGGGTATTAGGGTATGTTTGAGGGGCAGGGTCGTAAAATATACTGGGGACGGGCCTGACCACTCCACCGAAAAATTTGGTATTTATTAATGTGCCATGAAATTTAAAAAAAAAGTAAAAAAAAATTATATTAATAAATGATAAGTGTAGCTGTCGTTTGCGTAATCTGGTCATTCATCTTTCGAATCCCTTTCTTTCTCTTTGTTGGTAGATTCTGATCTCAAAATAAACGGCAATGGATATAATGGATCCCGATGTATCTCATTCCTTAATACCCTCAGTTTCCTTTTTCTTCGACCAAGCTAAGGCGAGATTTAGTGAGAGAAAAAGGGAATCTTTCTTTAATCATTTTTATTTTTGGAAAGGGATCTTCCCTTAAACGCCAGGGGCTTGGAAATCCTAATCCAGTGAGTGCTAGAATTTAAATACACTCTCGGAAATGATAAAAAAAGTATAAAAAAGTGTGGATTTTCAAAATGAAACATTACCCATTTGGCAGAGGAATATTTCAAGTTTCATCTTGCTCACGTCAGAATTGTTGGGAAACATCGCAAATGTGGTGGTATAGTGTTGAGATTTCGGGATGAATGGAGTCTCTTTTGAAGTCTATTGGATCGGGGTCGGCTATCATCTCCGTTTTATTCGATATTTTTATATTTCGATATTTTAGTACCCTTCAAGCCACAGCTATGGTGTGTGGCAGGGGGTGAACACACAGTTGACTAATTTTGACACGAATATTTTTACTCCTACCGCGGTCGGAGAGCGTTATTCTGATCCCTTATCGCCCGTGGAAAAAATGATATCTTAAATTTATCTGTTCTAAACTTAATCTCTGTAATTTTACTCAAGAAATCTCGCCTACCGTAGTACGATGGGGTAAAAATACATTTTCGACATCACCATTGCTAAAGAGACCCTTTTCCAGTTTATGCAAGAGATTTAATCTGTCGTTAAACATTCGCTCAATTGAGTGATTCTCAGCCAAGCTACTCTAATAATTTTGATAAGCTACTTAGTTTATCAAGACAACGTTTTTACAAATGTAGCTCCCCCATGCTGCACGCGATCCATTTCGGCAATCAATCCAACTTCGTGAGGATCCCATATATACTAGCAGCATATTCTATATTAATGAGGCCTAACCAGCGAAAGATAGCGTTTCTCTTTGATCTGTTGGGAAATGAAGAGCATTTGTTTGTTTATCAGGTCGAACACAGCGACGGAAGAAACGTTTTGTGCAACAATGGATGAACTAATACGTCATTGTTTGTTCAGTATTATTACCATGGAATCAGCTTAATATGTCTATAATTTTGTTAAATAAATAAATGTTTATCAGTAGAATGAAATGTTGCAAGAGAAAAAAGATACTGATGAATGTCTAGAGTGTAGCGAAAGTGAAAATGAAAAGATTTGTTTGTCGAAGTCGAAGACAAAATGGCGGTCATGATTTTTATTCCGAAACGGACTTAAAAACATTGATTCTTGATCTAATAGCGTAGATTCTCGCTGTCACGTCTTTGTGTTTCAAGGTCAAGTATTTACGCGGTTGATTTTCATATCTTAACTATCACAATGGTTTTCTGATTCGCTTATCATTGTTTGTAAGCTCATTCATACAGTTAACGTGATAAAAATATTAAATGATGATATATATTTCATACATTTTATTATTAGTTGCTCCTTTGTTAATATAAATTTTCGTATAACCTTGGACGCTTCGCGGTAATAGGAGGTTTGTTAAGTAGTAAGCACAATAATATTCTTCAATACATAATCCGATTGGGTTGTTGAATTCCACATTTGTACGCTACGGTGTGTGTGTGTGTGTGTTGTGGTCTGGCCAATCAGAGTGCAAGGTCTCTTTAAATGCGTTCGATTCGTTGTCAATCCTTTCCTCTGATTGGATGAACTCCCTTCGCACCGTCTCATTGTCGCCACTTGACGACACCTCTCTCTCTCTTCCCTTCAGCAAACAATGCCACGTGGAATTCCGTCGTTAGGGCTATTTTGACACTCCACCTGTTGTCTCGTCACCATGGCAGCGTTTTTCATTATATTGTTTACGTTTCCTTCGCTTGTGTCCGTGTCTTTTGTTTTGGGAATAGGTAATCAATCCGTTTATCGGAGTAAGCGTGTGTGAGCGTCTGAGATCGTTCTAACAGGAGGGTATATCTAAATAAAAAATAGACAGGAAGAGAGAGAGAGAGAGGAAAACAAACTTGTTTCCTTAAGTTTGGAGAGCCGTTCATTGAATGTTGCCCACATTCGAAACCTTGGTTACGTCTCCCCATCGCCCCAATAACGGAGAGCTTATCGGGAGGGTGTGGGGGACGGATTCAAAGGACACAATATACCTACTGCGTGCGAGGCAATGAACTCTTCCAATTGGACTCTGCCAAGGTCGTCGTGTCCGACCGAATCAGGTCTTGCGGTTTGCATTGGATTCGAACGCGTCTAGAATACGGAATGGAGAGTTCATTTTTTTTTACCAAGAGGAGAAAAAGGTCAGCCGAGGATGTCACGAGTGGGGGCGAATGTGTGCGCAGTGTGAAATAAGGGAGAACATCGTGCGCTCGTTGACTGCCGGCGACCAACGACCAAACAGTCGCATAGCCCCGCATTCAATATATGGAGGGGAGAAAATACATCGACGTGACGTTTAAGTTTTGGGTACATTTGTGGAGAAATATCGAACATGTCGAACATAATGAGAAATACCGACCCTTTCGTATGAAGGCAATATCGTTCGATTCGATACATCGATTATGATGTCCTAATTCACAGTATCTTCAATATCATATCGTCAGATGCTAACGTAACACCAATATTTAAAAACGGAGACAAGGAGGAACCGAGCAATTACAGACCTATTTCCCTCACATTTATTTAGTGCAAGGTTATGGAACATATCGTTGCCAGTTCGATCTTGAGACACCTCGATAATCAGAAGTTATTAATGAAAAATCACCACGGTTTCCAAAAAGGTAGATCCTACGAGACACAAATTGCGCTTTTTGTTCATGATATTCTTATTTCGCGAGAGAGCAATGTTCAAGTGGACACGATTTTTCTAGGTTTTAAAAAAAGCCTTCGACAAAGTACCTCAAAGTAAACTACTCGCAAAGCTAGAAGCATACGGCATGGATAAAAATATCCGCAGTTGGATCAAAGACTTTTTGAATGGTCGGATTCATAGAGTAGTGATAGATGGAGTTAGCTCAAATGCAGTAGAAGTTACTTCAGGTGTTCCCTAGGGAAGTCTAATCGGACCTCTTTTATTCCTACTTTACGTTAACGACATAGACTCCGTAGTCACTAGTAAGGTACGTTTATATGCCGACGATTCAGTGATTTACCGTCATATCCGTAATCCAGAGGACACAGCAGCTTTGTCAAATGACCTTTGTCAGATGAACGTTATTCTGTCGTGGGAAAAATGGCATTTTTAATCTGTCTGTTCTACACTATATCTCTCTAATTTTACTAACGAGATCTCGTCGCCCACTGCAGTACGATGGGGATAATAATACATTTTCGACATCACCATTGCTATAGAGATCCCTTTCCAATTCATGCAAGAGCTTCAATCTATAATTTAACCTTCACAGCATTGAGTGATTCATAGTCTAGATTCTATAATATTTTGGATACGCTGCTAAGATTATCATAACAAAGTTTTACAAATGTAGCTCCTTCACGCTGAACGCAATCCAAATCGGCGTTTAATGCAACTTCGTGAGGATCCCATCTACTTGCAACATATTCTAAATGAGGCCTAACCAACGACAGATTACCTTTCTCTGTGACCTCTTCATCATATTTACCGAATTCGCTTCCAATAAATCCTAATTTTTTTGTCCACATGAGATCGTAAACAAGATAAAAATCAATATCCATGGAATGAAAAGTTCTGTTGCCCAAAAATCAAATGGGCAACGTATTGATTAGAGGATATAATTTTTTTATCATACATGTACCAAAGAAAATATATTTCATACAAACCTGGATACAGGGATTCTATAAACAGCTAGGCAGGATTGCGGGAAGGGTCGAAGAAGGGAAAGTGGTTGCTGGTCGAATGAAAGTTAAACCAAGACGAGAAATTCAAGGAGGAGAAAGGTTTTCTTATGAACACACTAACGACACTTATCATTGAACTGGAAAACAACTTCAGAGAAGAAAACAGTCCCTTTGCCGCATTTTCGATTGAGAAAGGCCGTGAAGTGTGACGGAAAGTAAACCAGTGTTGCTCAGGGAGCGATCGGAGGAAGCGCAACCTTGGCGACGAAAAAGATAGCGGACCGCCCGCGATGCGTGGCGATGGCGTTCCTTTGTTTCCCTGCCCGTCCATTTCCAACTGTCTAGGTGTTGGCAACTGCGGAAAATAATCTCAATTTATTTCATTGTTTCTTGTTTTTTCATTAGTATATTTATATCATGGCAGTGAGCCAAAATTTCTCGAATAATTATCACGAGTTTTAGCGATTTGAAGAATGGACAAAATTTCACAATAAATGTATACCAGCGCCATAGCGGTCGAGGTGCAAAATGAAAAAAAATAAAGTAAGCTATAAGCGCAGTCTAAGATTTGTTTTAGTGGGTGTGCAATGTTATTACTGTGCAACTTTAGTTTGAGCGCTCATTCTTTTGAAAAACGTTTTTACGATGAAAAACCAATACTTTCGAGAATGTTCTAGGTGATTGATAATTGTAATTATGGTATGAAATCACTATTTTTACGAAGGAAATTTTAAGTCGTGGCCAAATACATACCAATGCGACGTGATTGCATTTTCTCCGTGTTCTTCTCAAGTGTAAGAAATTGATGGGCAATTATTACCTTTAATAACTCTATTCGCCTGAAGAAGTACCGATTAATTTGTGACCATTTCTCTTATATATATATATATATATATATATATATATATATATATATATATATATTTTTTTTTTAAGAGAAATGGTTATTAAAGGTAATAAATGACAAATGATTACTTCTATATCTTCAGATGAAGACGGAGTGTTTCCGTCGAAATATCAAGAAATAACTTGTGAGTGTTTTTCTTATTTTGTGTTTCTATATTGTGTGTTACTGTGTATTGTACTATTCGGCACTTCCGTGTTACGTCTACGAAAGCATATATATATATATATATATATATATATATATATATATATATATATATATATATATATATATATATATATATATATATATATATAAATGTATAAATAAATAAATAAATAAATAAATAAATATATATATATATACATATATATATATATATATATATATATATATATATATGTAAACCTACCAAACCGATCTTCGGGTTGGTTATTGTGTTTATGGTTAAAAATATAAATACATATATATTTCTACTTGGAAATATATATAAAATATGTGATATATAAAATGTATATCATATGTATTTTTATAATATGTATATATATAATATGTGTATATATATATATATATATATATATATATATATATATAATCACATGGAAGTAGATACTAGGAAAAGTGAAAGGAATAAAAGACATACACAGGAATGTTGGGGAAGATTCCCTCTTTTCTTTCACCCGACCGGGTATCATGGACCACTTCGGGAAGAAATGGTCTCCCTAATGTCGCAGGGATTTGCAATTTGGGATTTTTAACATTAGCTGCACATCTTCAGAAAACTGTTCCGTCTCAAATTTACTGAGGTGATAAAATTTAAAAATTAATTCTAACTTTTTCGAGGGTATCCCTCCAGAAATCTTCCATTAAATTTATTCTACTACTATCTCTGTTATAAACTCCTATGAATCACCACCCGCACGTACGCTGTACGTTATTTAGCTCTTCCATTAAAACCCTCACACGAGGATGCCAGGGTACTGGCTACATACTGCAGGTGTGACCTAGGAGGCGAAGAGTAACATCGCTAATTCACTTTCTACATACACACACATGCGTTGCATGTAATTTTTCTCCTCGGCGATGCGTCTTCGTTTTGTTTATGTTTCCAAATGGGGCCGAAACTGTGGAGGTATGATATAATGGATAGGAGTTTTGATATAATGGTGGAAGGGACTTAGTTTTAGTCTCCTCATATGCAACGTACACGCCTGAATATTTTTTGAAAGATTATTTATCTGCCACCGTTTTAGTTCTTGTTCTTTTTAATCCTAACTCGAAGATTTATTTGCCCGCCCCAATTCCACCAGTCGAGGTGGCGAAATGAAACAACCGCGGCTAATTAACAATTTGTTTTCATTTTGCGAAATCGTGAAATATTGCTTGTTATTTTAAAAATATGCTCTCAGACCTTGGAATGTCTGCAAAAATTTACCGTCTCTCGTTTTATGTGTAACTATACTCGTACATAAAAACATGTACGTATGTTAATACATATGTGTATACTACCTTGATCAAAAATTTCCCGGAATTTATTCAGAAAATTAAAAATACAAGTTTATTCATCTAAATCTATATTGTCCCCTTCAAAGTAATCCCCATCGACTGCAACACACTTATGCCAGCGCTTGATCCAATCCTCAAAACATTTTTTATATTCGGTTTTCGGTATGTCCATCAGTGCTTCCTGCGATTTTTCCATTACTTCCTCTCGGCTGCTAAAACGCGTTCCCCGTAATGGTTTTTTAACTCGATTGAACAGAAAGAAGTCACAGGGAGCCAAATCAGGTGAATTCGGTGGCTGTTGGATGGTATTTGTTGCATTTTTCGTCAAAAAATTACGAATAATGATAGCACTGTGCGACGGTGCGTTATCATGGTGCAAAATCCACGAGTTTTCTGCCCACATTTCTGGTCTCTTTCGGCGAATTGCTTCACGCAAACGTCTCATAACGCCCAAATAATACTCTTTGTTTACTGTCTGGCCTTCTGGCAAAAATTCATGATGCACTACACCGTTGTAATCCATGAAAACCGTCAGCATTGCCTTCTTTTTTGACTGAAAACGACGTGGTTTTTTTGGTCTCGGCTCATTTGGTGAACGCCATTCACTTGCCTGATGTCTGGATTGCGTGTCGTACTCATAAACCCACGTCTCGTCTCCAGTAATGATCCTTTTGATGAATGTGGGATCGGATTCAGCCTCGCAAATCATGTCTTTTGCGACGTCAACACGGTCTCTTTTTTGCATGAAATTGAGGTCTTTTGCTGCTACACGACGGAAACCCAAATCATTAACCACAATGTCTTGGGCGGATCCATAGGCAATGTTCAAGTCCTCCGCTATTTCTCTGATGGTTAATTTGCGGTTATTGACCAACATTTCTTTTACTTTATCAATTTTTTCACCGACTTTCGATGTCGATGGTCTGCCACTGCGTTCATCATCTTCGATTGACTCACGACCACTTCTGAACCGCTCGTGCCACTGGTAAACGACCGTTTTTTTTAGAGAATCGTTGCCGAAACACTTTTCCAACATTTCCAACGTCCGTGCGCCACTAAATCCGTTTTTTACGCAAAATTTAATACAAGTTCGTTGTTGCAAATTTAAATCCATTTCTGAAATTGTAAAAAATCGCCAACACACACAGAGATAGATGTACTCTTGGCTACGTAACTTTTGCAAATGTCAAGTTATGACACTAAGATTTAAAGGGAATATCAACAACAGATGTACCAATTTAACAAAAAAAACAGAACTCAAATCGGAACGATGGTAGCGGCACACGGTGGTTATTCCGGGAACTTTTTGATCAAGGTAGTATATACATATGTATACAAAAGGGATATTAGTATTTTTCATGCAGATTCATGCGATAATGATGCAAATCAAGCATAGATTTTTCTAGAGCTTGGAATCATTTAGAATTATTCAGATGGCACGTATATTGTTGAAACAACTTCATTGTCACCAAACGGACTGGAACAATACCATTAACAAAATGACATTAATTTATCTCTCTGGTCACCACATTTTCCAATAATTTTTAGCCTCCAACCTTATACATTGAACAAAAATACCCAAAAATACATCGCGTATCCATGGTTACTACCCGAGTCTACTCTCGTGGCATTATTGCCGTCAATTATTACCATCGAAGATGGTGGTGGCGATTATTGCCGTCTGTGAAGGTACTGTTGGGTCCCTGTCATTATTAGCAAGCGGACCGGGACCCTGTTATAGTCAGAAATGGAGCCAACAGAACTGTGCGCAGTTGCCGGGGCGATCAACTCCCGTAAGTGGGCCTCCACAACCCCTGGGAAAACCCTTAGGGAGATGGGGTAGGGTATAATGACGTAAAAGGAAAAATCAGGGACAAGGTCTTACGCCCTGGAGAGGAAGGGAAGGTGGTGGGAGTGTTGCTGTTCGTCGTTCCCGCGGTCGTCAGTCTCCGAATGTCTTTTATTTTTTGTTCTTCGGATTCTTTTGCTTTCTTCCCTTCTGTAACTCATTCCAAACGCTCGCCCCTCCCAATTATCGATTCGTTACCCAGGCGACCTCCGCCGACTCCTCGCAACCTGAAAACAGATCCCCTCCCTCCACCATATCGTCAAATCGTCCCCTCCCGCAATGCTAAGGGGTAAGTGACACCTGCAAACGCGGTGGGTGAGTTCATAGAACCAGGAAACTAAACTCTTCCCCGCTAGTCAGGTATTGCGATTCTTTTTTTATTTCGCGTTATAGCTCCCTCTCTGGAAATTCACCCCTCCTGACAACTGCTTGCACGGTACCACGAGGGAAGATTTACGCCAGTAGCCCTATCCGGGGCTACTGATCTCATTCGCAGTGTTGAGTTGGTGAGAAAAAAATTGCCTCAGCTGTGTGTAAAATGGAATTATACTTCCCGAGTCCTCCTAAACAAGTCACGAACAACATTTTCGCAATGTCTAAGTTTCCATTTACTTTCATTCAATTATTTACATAGTACCTTGCAAGCCACCGCTGGGGTGTGTGGCAGGGTGTGATTGCGCACTAGACTCTTTTTGACCCAAAATACTTTTCCCCCACCCCAGCATGGTCGGATAACGTTATTCTGATCCCTATTGTTCGTGGTGAACATTACAAGTTAAATCTATATGTTCTAAACTTAATCTTCCTCATTTTATTTACATGATATCTCATGCCATAATAAAATAGGGGCAACGATACATGTTCAACATCTTTCATTAGTGATCGCATTACTGCAATGACATCGCGCGTACCTCTCCCCTTCCCGAACTGACACTCATCATCCCCTAAGTAATCATTTTCCCTGCTCTTAATCCTTTTGTTGATGATCCTGAGAACAACTTTAGCTGCGTGGGATATCTAACTCATTGTCCTGTAGTCCTCACATGATGTGGCCTTTACCTTTTTCGGAATAGGAACTAAAACTGATCTCGCGAAGTCTTCCGGCCAGATTCCCTCCTCATAAATACTATGGATCAGCCCATAACACTCACAACTCTTCCTCCCACATTTTGCTAAGCATTTTTAAAGTTCCGCGGGAATGTTATCCACCCCCACGGCCTTATTTAGTTTCATCTCCCTTAATGCCCTTTCTATCTCATTGTCTAGTATGCCTGGACCTAAGCTGTCTTCCTCTACGTCATTTTCTTTTACAACATCTAACTTTGTTGTTCTGAGTTCTTTACTATACAGTTCTTCTATATATTCCTTCCTTCTCTCCTTGATCTTTCCTGTGTCAACTATTATCTTACCCGCCTTATATCTGACTGTTAGCATAGATCTCCTCTTACTTGTCGATATTGTTTTAACCTTCTTGTGTAGAGGACCAATTTCATCCTTCCTCTGCTTTCGTTCCATATCCTCGCTTTGCGTCTTCCACCATGCTTATTTTGCTTTATTTGTTACCCGCCTCAATGTATTACTAAACTATTTGTACTTTTTTTTGCTTAACTCTGTGTTTACATTCTTTCATTTTTTCCTATAATCTATATTTTTAATCATCTCATCCGTTCGCAGAACGATTAGTTTGAGAGCTAAGAAAAGGTGGACCTATAAACTCAGATTTGGTGTATGTGGGTGAATATTCTCCCCGGGAGAGGACCAGATATCTCAGTAAACAGCAGTTTTTAAGAATGATGCGGTAGAGGAGAAGTTACGTAGAGGGATTTAGTTTTCTGATTATCTAACCGTAAAATTGAATCGCTTCCGGTTAGGGGTTTGGGATATCCTTCGTGATGGATTGCTTCGTTATCTCAGACTCACGATGGAGATAATTTCATTAGGGAAACCCGTTGAAAACCCTTGAAATGCAATTCTCTTTCGACCCATCTCCGTTCCCATACGCATTACGTACAGGTATCTACTTTCTGAAACTTCTCTCCATGGATACGATTATATTAATGGAGGAGGATTACGAAAATATTTTGATTGGACAAGAATGTCAGAGGATTTATTGCTTAGCCATTTCTTTCTCTTCAAACCGCTCAATTCATATCAAGAGGAGATGTTTGTTGAAAAGTAGGGCGTAAAATAAGTTGCTGATGAAATTTATTTTTGGTAAAATAAGTGCGGCGTATTTGCATATTGCATTCGAATATTTCTGCAGTTGGTTTTGTATAGGGTCTGATGTTTTGACTTGTCCATCTGTTACATACACCAGATATTTTGAACACTGGTTAATATGGATGCATTCTGACTGAAATCTAACCAATTTTCCAACGCATTGCAGTGAAATGATTTTATCCGTCAAATTTCACGTAGTGTGTGATATTTAGTGAAATAAAAAACCTTAAAAATTGTATAATTTCAATCTCTTTAATTAATGAATACTAAAATTTCTCACGCGTACAATTTTCACTTGTAATCTTCTTGGTGTACAAGAGAAGTATATCGGCGCCTCGAAAGTTCACGGTTACAGGTGCACCTGTACCTTTCGAAAAATACAGCTTTAACTTCTATTAAAATCCCCTGTCGTCACAGCACAGTGCGTGTGTGTGTGCCTGACCAGGTCGAGGGGATAGGGAAATAATACTGGTTAAGAATCCAATAATTTCAGAGGGTAAAAATCATTCGCCTTGACCGGGATTAGAACCCGAATCCCTCGATGTCCGGCCCAGTGCTAGAGCCAGTTAAGCTTTAGAGGCGTCCTCTTAAACTCTGATCCGGGGTCGAATCCCGGTCAAGGCGACTGATTTTTACACTCTGAAATTGTTGCATTGAAATGCATAATAGCGGATTACTACGTGAAAGGTTACTGCTGCAGCATCTCCCGCAGTTTCTTTGGAACCGATTAAGAACTTCTTGTTTAAACATCATTGCCTTCAAGGTGAAATAGGTGAATCACCATTCTAAACTTTCATTTGCCGATGAATGATAATTATATATATATATATATATATATATATATATATATATATATAATTATATATAATAACTGAATAAAGGGCAGATTGTGACACTAAAATGTCCCTCAATTTGAATTTAATCCATTTATGCAGTATAAACTTATAAATTGTTTTTAATGAGATTTCCTTTTAACTTTTTGGGTGACTTTTTTCATATGTAATAGCCTATGTTTTTAAAATCAGTCATTACCGACTTTCCCTCCTCAATAAAAAATCGAGGCAAAGTTTTTTTTTATTTCTAGAAAATAAAACGGATTTTTAGTATGTGTATGGTAAATTCCAAAGAAACTGCGGGAGAAGCCGCAACAGTAAGGTAAGTTTGTAATATTTTAATCAGTGTTTATTTTGTTATCATATTTTTATATATTGCTATAAAACTGAATATTTTTCAGTCTAAATGCAAATAAATCAAATTGCGATTTAAATGAGCCCGTTTGCAAAATGATTGTTGCGTCTAGCGGTGGATTTATCCAAAACCTGCGGTTTGACTAATCTTTTTTTTAATATTAATATTTCGTTCATTTTCTCGTATAATTAACTTCGTAATTGCATCTGTCACATCAATCATATGAAGTACATGTATATAACGCATTTCGAAATTTAAAAAAATGGTACATGGTACAAGTTAAGGTTTATTTCAAGATCAAGAATAGCTGACTGCATTGGTTGTAAACAGTGCATTCGACAGTCCATATAGATAAACTTAAAATTTAAGATAATTTTTTTGCTTTAGGTCAGTCCAACCCCCACCTTCCTTTGAAAGGAGATTTATCTACGCCCCTGTCTGAGACAGTTGGTCACTTAAAATTTACATAAAATCATTATTTATTATCTCCAAATTGTCTGGTGAGATCCATCTTGAACAAATGAAACCTAATGTCAACTTCAGGATGCTTTTCAACCGCTAGATGAAATAATCCGTGCGTATTTTTTATATGAATCCCAACTGTCCTCTCATCTTCGCTGAAGTGTTCATTCCTTCGCCGATCATGGTATCCATGGCTACGAGTGAAAGGCCAGTGGAGTTGCCTCTTTGGTGTATCGTATTCACATCGCCGACTTCAATAAATTGCACAGTGATTTTTGGTCTATCGAACAACTCGTGGGTAAAATATCGTATCGAGAAAGTTCAGGTGTTTGTTATTGCGAGTTGATAAGAACTAAACTTGAATACGCTTTGAGCATATGGAACCCCATGCGGAAGGACCAAAATTCATAATTTAACTGAGTAAATCTGTCCCTTCGTAGCAAACGTAAAGAAGGTGACAGATTATTATTGGATAGATAATGTTAGAGTCGTGGGTCGCGGTAGTCCAGGGGGTAGAGCGTTGGACGGCTGACCGGAGGGTCCCGGGTACGATTCCCAGGCAAGGCACTCTGGGCACCTGCAGCTCCACCCAAGCTCTGTGATTTTTAGGGTACCAGATCTTCCTGGGAAACCATAACAGGCACAGGGAAAGGAACTGGCCCCCCTACCCTGATGTGTGAATTTCACACGCCGTTGGGCTTAGTACTGGGTGAACTCTACCATCACCTACTAAACCGACCTTCGGGTTGATTACTGTATTTATGGTATTTTTTATGTTAGAGTCGTTAAAATTATGAAAAATTCATGTGAGAAATAATCTAGGAGGTGAATATTGAATCATTCGAGGGTAAAACCTACGTAGAAAGGTATAACTCCAACCCGCACTAATGTAAACATTGGGTGATCGAGAACAAACTAGGAGTTACGCTAAGTGACGCTAATGTCTAAGGGGCCAAGTATTTAGGGTACTAATCATGCTCAAAGTAAGAAGTAAATATCGCTTATGACAATGTGAGGGTAAAACGACACGGATTGACATTGAATAAAAAATGTCTCAAGTGTGCTAGCCACCTAACACTCCCTGCCATACACCCTGGTGGTAGTTTCAAAACGTTTAGATGAAGATGGACGTACGTAGATTATGCCCAACTACCTTTTCTCTTTTGAGTCTCCAATCTTGGTCTTCAATCGGCTTCTGCTTGCTTTGTTCTTCGTCTGCCTTTTTATTTCTTCATTTTTCATGGTATACCTATGTTCATTCTCAGAAATTCTTCATAATATTGAATTAATGTCTTGAATTTTGCTTTTACAATTCAAAAAAGAACTATTTGTCACGAACACTGCTAGGAAAAAATATCTTCTGTTGCGTAGATTATTTGTTAATAATTTAGTTTCTTTAATTTTGTAAGGAGGGAGGTTAATGGGCCGCATATGACCCACCTCTGCATTTAATGCGGCCCACGAACGCTGCTATAGAATCTTTTTTAAATCAAAAGACATTTAAAATTCCAGGTAGCAGTTTATCTCATAGTTTTAATCATTTTACTTCAATTAATTTAAATTTACTATTAATCAAACACGTCTCTATATATTAGTTACTATATGTTCGTAATAATGTGATAAAATAATTGAAATTCCCGAAAAATTATTTAATATAATTAGTTTATTTAGTACCTTGCGAGCCACCGCTAGGGTGTGTGGCAGGGGGTGAATACATAGCAGACTACTTTTGACCCAAAATACTTTCCCTCCCTAGCGCAGTCGGATGAAGTTATTCTGATCCCTTATCGTTCCTGTGAAAATCGGCATCTTAAATCTATATATTTTACACTTAATCTCTCTAATTTCATTTACATGATCTCTACTACTGTTGTACGATGGGGGAAAATAGTACGTTTTCAACATCACTGCTAAAGAGACATCCTTCCGATACATATGGAAGAGATTCAATCTGTCATTTACCCTTCGCTCCATTGAGTGATTCCCAACCCTACGATAATTCTTCTATGAATACCCAAAAAAGTGGAAGGTATTCTTAATGCGGTTTGATAAAAAGGAAAAATGAAGGTTTTGAATCTCTGATATGGTCCTTACCTTTCGGTTTAAAATTATTGAATGGCTGCATTAGATCCCTGGCTTGGAATATGCTACGACCATCATATGATTGCTGGACTGCGGTACACATTACCCCTTGGCCGAGATTGGATTTCAACTCGCGACCTTCGGGTAATGCCAGCTAGGGCGTTAACCACAAGAAAAATCAGTATGGAATTTAATTGGCAGGTTCGATTCTTCAAGTTGATCTTGGGACTTATCCTGTATCAACCACATGTCTCCATTCAAAGATATGTTATAAATAGATCTCTCCTGTGATCAAGTATGTAATACAAGGTCGAGTGATCCATTCTCTGTCGATAATCGATGATCCTGTTAGAAGTTCTTGTACTTTTATCTGATTCAATCCACGTCGTTTAAGCTTGAAACCAATCCAAGTAACCCCAGTTCATTGTTAAACGAGAAGTGACGTCATCCAGACGAGAGGGGGGGCATTGTTGCGAGGTGTTCAGTCGCGCGGGAATCTTGAATGCTATCGTTCCTAAGTGTAACAAGCATATAAAATTCGGGAAATAGATACCACAACTAGCCGACTCAAGTACTCCTTCTTCCCACGGACAATACGGGATAGCAACTGCAGGGTTATAGATAGCAAAAACTCCACTTGTCACCCTCAGTGTCTAGGGAATAATTAGTTTTATTTCAATGCATTCTCTTTCACTAACCACCAGTTTTGTTATCATGACCCATTCTTTCCCAATGACCTCATGAGTGTTCTGTTCATCTGTTTTTAAGTCTCCCTTTCAATCCCTCGTCCCTCTCCGCGGGGGAAAATTCCTGCTACCTGCAACGTTGGGTCGCATTCCCTGCCTTTTACAGTCTCCTCGGGGGATAGAGTGTTTTGTGGTGCATGTTCATGTGGTAGTGATGTTTCAAATTCTTGCTTGTTGTGTCCTGGCTTCCGTGTTGTTGGATGGCTTTCGTGCTGCATCATGGGGTGTAGTTTTTTGTTGGTTTGCGGTATATGTGTTTTCATGAGTGTTGGATGAAGGGATTTTTGCATGAGTGTGTGCGCTGCTGTGGGTGTAATTTTCCATGTTGTTGTTTTGCATGTGACATTGTTCCTTTTTACGGTTGGTGACCTAAAACCCCCCGCCACACGCCCTTGCGGCGGCTTGCGGTGTATTATGTAGATGTATTCTACATGTATTAGACTTAGAGTAGAAAGCTTTGCTTGGGTTTAAAGACAATCCAATGGAATTCGAGCAGATCTGGATAATCTGTTTGGTGTAATAGACTGGCAATCCCTTCAGATTTGCTGATTTGGGGTCAAGGGGCTTGGGAATATATTATTTTGAAGAAAAATATATGAAGTTGAGGAAAACGATGCCTTTTCGGTAAATTAAGGCGCGTCGTCCGTGGCATCTTCTTATTCGATTACTTTGCAAATCCATCAGAATCCAGTGGAATGGATTCGATTTTATTCGTAATTTGTACGTGGAACTACATTATTCTCCCTATGAGTTAAGTTGGAAACGTTAACCAAGACGTTTCGCTTGAAACAAACATGCAACTGTTCTCTAAGCCATCCATCTGCTTTCAAGTACTTATAATTTGCCAATACATGGTATGCTGGTTTTGATGAGGGCTGCACCACCTGCCACTTGCTTATATTCTTCAGTATGCAAAGTTGAAATTCATACATGTATTACATTTAAAGCCAGTTTATTCGGATTCGTCCCTAGTGTTTTACAGGTCGCTTTGAGGAACGAGATAATTGATATTCGCCGTTTTTAATCGATCGAAATGATGAATTGTATGTAGATGTAAACGTTACTCCGGTAGCTGCCCTAAGGGCGTGTGTCAAAGGGTGTTTGGGCACTAGCCATACATGTAAAAATATTAGTCAGTGAGAGCATTTAATATAATTCAGCAAATATGCAAAAATAATTGAGCGAATTCTTTCTCATATCAGTCATGTATTAATTATCGCACGTGAACAATTCATCCAATTATAGTATTTACTTTAATTTACTTTTTTATGACTCTAGGGTTGAAATATTCATAGATTACCTTGTATCGTTTGACGGTAGAACGAATACTTGAAACTGTTCCTGACAATGTCTGCATCGCAGGCACTCTTATTTTTATCTAAAGTGACCGAATCCACCGATATAATTTGATGCCATTAAAAATTCCGTGGTTTCGTAAGAAATCTCAGGTTCTCCACACCTTTCTAAAAGTCTCTTCAGGTCTTACCTGGTGTATTTGAGAATAAAGGGACTTTCAATTCTAATTCCTCAAGCATACTTCCTGTCATGCTATCTCGATTCTCGTAGCAACGTTTAGAAAACGTAGGGGATTTTTTATGAATCATAGAGATAAATATTTTCCGTGAGCCGTATCAGGATAAAACGGGTTTATGAAATCACATAAATGCTATACAACGTTAGTGCGACACTTGGAAATTGGAACTAAACATAAAAAAGTGCGTAGTGATGATTTTCGGAAAAATAGCAATGCCCTTCTGAACGGCTATTGAATCCGGCACGCCGAAATTGTAGATATAGACTCATTTTGGGCCTCTCCTGGGTGAAACGTACGGGTACTATGTGGACGAGCTAACAAAAAATTAGTATTTATTTGAGGAGTACTTGGTAAATGTGATGACAAGGTCAAAGAGAATTGTTATCTGTCGTTGGTTAGGCTTCATTTAGAATATGCTTCAAGTACATGGGATCCTCTTGAAGTTGGATTGATGACCGATTGGATCGCGTGCAGCGTAGATGAGAGCTAGATTTGTAAAACGTTGTTATGATAAATTCCCTTTCTCGCTTGCCTTTTTTTCCACCCATTTCCACCCTTGCCAAAATTCTTCCACCCATACATATACTTCTATTACAATCTTCAACATCCCATTGTCAGGGAAAGGATCTGCATCTATCTTTTCAGCATAGGATTTCTCATAGCAATCCCCTCTCCTCTTCTAGCCATACCCAGCACTTACTCATTTGTTTTCTTTTCTGTCCATTTTACCATCTCCATCCTTGTCCATAGCCGTAATTCAAAAGCCTCCAATCTACCCCTATTATCCTGCTGTAATGACCATGTTTCCGTGCCGTACATAACTACGCTCAATATCCAAGTTTTTACGAGTCTTTTCTTAACATCCTTACTCAACGTCCCCGTCATCAACTCCCTCCTCTTTGTGAAAGCTTCTTTACCTCGTGCAATTCTTTTCCTTAAGTCCCTACTACTTTGACCATTTTAGTCAAGAAAACTTTCGAGATACGTACACTGTTCCACCTGCTCTCGTTTTTTTCTCTCCCGTTTTAATAATAAGGTTAGCCTTTGTCTTTATGGAAAATCGCATAAACTTTGTTTTATTAATATTGATTCTCATCCCATATCTATCGAACTAAATTTCCAATCCACACAGTAATGCTTGCAATCCCTTCGCTGACTGACAAAAAAAGCTTGGTCATCAGCAAACCTAACTGATTTTACGAATTCTCCGCCCACTTTCATTCCTACCTCCAGTTCTTCCCATGCCTCTTTAATATACCCTCCACGTATGCGTTGAACACCCCTTCCTAACACTGCCCATCTGGACTCCCCGTTCCCCACTCGCACCTGAGCAGTCTGAGACATGTACAGGTTGCGGATTAGCCTCCTGTCCCTCCACTCTATTCCTATTTCCTTCAATATACTCATTAGTTTTCCCCAGTTCACTCTATCAAACGCTTTTTCGAAATCTACGAAACAGGCAAATGCCTCCTAATGCTATTCTAAATTCCTCTCGATTAATAATCTCATTACTGCAATGGCATCACGCGTACCTCTCTCCTTCCTAAACCCAATCTGATCATCCCCTGAGTAATCATTTGCCCTACTCTCTATCCTTTCATTTATGATCCTGAGAACAACTTTGACTGCGTGGGATATCAAACTTATTGTCCTATAGTCCTCACATGATGTAGCATTTACCGTTTTCGGAATAGGAACTAACACTGATCTCAAAAAGTCTTCCGGCCAGATTCCTTCCTCATAGATACTACGGATCAGCCCATATAGCCTCTTCCTCCCACATTTTCCTGAACAATTCAATAGTTCCGCGGGAATGTTATCCACCCTCACGGCCTTATTTAGTTTCATCTCCCTAATGCCCTGGCTTTTTTTCGTCGAGAATGCCTGGACCTAAGCTACATTCAGCTACATCATATTCTCTTTCTATGTCTATCCTTTCTAGCCTACGTACCGTACCGTTCTTCCATCTCTCTTAGGTCCATAGAGAATTTTTACAAAAACCATGGAAGATGGCACCAAATTTAAAAGAAACGTTTATTCCTTGATATTTGGAGTTTTCTAGGAAACAAATTTCGGAGAAAAAGAGGACCCTATATAATTTGAGATAAGGAAGTTATGCATTCGATAGAATAACCAGTTCTTATTTCAAAAGAGTTGAAGTATTATACGCCCCTTCCAACAATCGAAGGAAATGGCTACTGTTTTGATTTAACTGTTACATTGACGTGGCAATGATAATCACGATTAGTTTGTTAATTTTCTCATAGCAAAACGAATACTGCTCTTTTGACTCTTTGGACACGTTGTGCATTGCTCAGGTTCGAACCCTATCCCATGGGCTTACGTGTGTGCCACCGTGCGCGCCCTGCGACTGTCGTCTATCTTCCGTCCTTCGTTCGCCCTGTTCCCTCTCCCCTCCCCAACCCTCCTTTGCCGGGGCGGATGCTCGGCGGGAGGCTGTCATATTATGCAAGGGAGGGACTCGGGGTAGCTCGATTCAAGGACGCGAGTTCCGCCCCTACCACCCTCCCCTCCGCAGCTGGCTACGTAATGATAACCCCCTCGGCGCGTTTCCCGCCCCGACCCCATCCACCCAGTGCCCTGGTGGCATCCAACGGGGGGCGGGGTGATGAATCTCGCCATGGAAACGCGGTGTTTTTGCGCGCTACGTGTCAGCGGAACTATCTGTCCAGACTTCCGCCGTTTTTATTCTATGCTATTCTGCATGGTACTCTGCAAGTTACCGCTAGGCAGTGTGGCAGGGAGTTATCATCATATCAGTGGTGGAACGTCAAAAATTAAGATACGGTTCAGCTTTACTTTCACCACAGCTACGCCGAAAAGAATAACTATCAGGTGGCAATAAAAGGTGAGTGTCGGTAAATATCGTTGATATGGACGATTTTGACAAAAAGGACAACATTTAGGTAAAAAAAAGCCAATACATTTAACATATGACGTTTTCCCTTCATCTACATCTACATAATACCCCGCAAGCCGCCGCAAGGGCGTGTGGCGGGGGGTGTTAGGTCACCAACCGTAAAAAGGAAAAATACCACATGCAAAAAAACAACACGGAAAATTACACCCACAGCAGCGCACACACTCATGCAAAAATCCCTTCATCCAATACTCATGCAAACACATATACCGCAAAACAACTAAAAAACTGCACCCCATGATGCAGCACGAAAGCCATCCTACAACACGGAAGCCAGGACACAACAAGCAAGAAATTGAAACACAACATGAAAATGCACCACGAAACACTCTACCCCCAAAGAGTCTCTAAAAGGCAGGGAATGCGACCCAACGTTGCAGGTAGCAGGAATTTGCCCCCGCGGAGAGGGACGAGGGATTGAAAGGGAAACTTAAAAACAGATGAACAGAACATGAATGAGGTCATTCGGAAAGAATGGGTTATTATAGAAAAACACATAAGGTTAGTGGAAGAGCATGCATTTAAATACAACTAATTATTTTTTAGACGCTGAGGGTGGCAAGTGGAATTTTTGCTATCTATAACCCTGCAGTTGCTATCCCGTATTGTCCGTGGGAAGAAGGAGTCCTTGAGTCGGCTAGTTCTGGCATCTATTTCCCGAATTTTATATGCATGATCCAAGCGACCAATGTATGTAGGAGTACGAATAATTTCGAGACCTCGGTGCTGAAACATGCGGATCTAAATTTATTTAATAATTTCAATCTTGCATTGAATCGTCTCTCAGCCAATGATTCCCACCCCAAATCCATGAGCATTTCGGTGACGCTTTGTGTTTAATCGCAGGAATTTTTTACAAAACGGGCTGCCCGGCGTTGAACCTTCTCAATTTCCCGAATGAGACCTTTTTCACTCGGATCCCACACGCTGCATGCGTATTCTAAATGAGGCCTTACAAGAGCGTGGTAACAACGTTCCTTGACCTTCGAGTCACTTTCAGTTCAGTCACCCTTAGTAACGTGTTGATGCGAAACACTTACTTTTTTATTTATGTAGTACTACTAAAGCCACCCCTAGGTTTCTACATCTACATCCATGTGGTAATGGATGATTACACCAGGCTGCATTTGGCAGAAAATACTTTTACAGCCTACTGCGGCCGAACAATGCTATTATGATGCTTTATCTTTCGTGAAAAACATTTTACTTTTATCTATCTGTTCTACTCTTAATCTCTCGTGTTTATTGACATAATATCTCCTGCTGTAGTATACGATGGGGCTAACAATACATATTCAACATAACTACTAAAGAGACATCCTTCCAATTAATTTGTCGATATGGACGATTTTGTCGAAAAGGAAAATATTAAGGGTCAAAATATCAACGAAAAGTGCAACATATCCCGTTCAGTTTCGGTGCTTAATATTTTCCTTAGCGGGGAGGCACCTGGCAAGGTGATTTTACCGTGGAATGGTAAAACCCCAGAAAATCTAAAATGTGTTTGCGATATATATATATATATATATATATATATATATATATATTAATATCACATAAAAAAAATATATATATATCACACGCACACACACATCACATATATATATATATATATATATATATATATATATATATATATATATATATATATATATATATATAATATATATATATATATATATATATAAACACAGTAATCAACCCGAAGGTTGGTTTAGTAGGTGATGGTAGAGATCACCCAGTACTAAGCCCTATGCGGCATGTGAAATTCACACATCAGGGTAGGGGGGCCAGTTCCTTTCCCTGTGCCGGTTATGGTTCCCCAGGAAGACCTGGTACCCGAAAAATCAATATGAAAAATACTTTTCCCGCCAAATTCTGGAACATTACATATTTACTTTCATTTATTATATTGGTTTTATTACATTTGCTTATTGGTATAATTAGGTTATATTACAACAATTGGAATAGATTCTGAAAACAGTTAGAGTAGTAGTGTTACAACAATTAGCATATCTAATGGAAATAAAGGAGATAGAAATATAAAATGATGTAGAAAGAGTTAATGTGAAATGCACAACCGGGTTTAAGGATATTTTGCGTCACACCAATCAGGATCTGGGTGTGTAGAGGCAGGTTCCAACGGTAATACCAAGCCTAACCCGGTGGAACAACGATAAAAATGTATTTGCCTAAGCGCAGTTCTGTTTTTATACAGCACACGATAAGGCATTTCCATTCTGAGGTTGGATTTCCATTGCCATGGAAACGGCGATTCATTTGAGTTAAGCTGCCTAACTGTATTTTGCTTAATGTCAACCCCAAAGAGCTTACAGATTTCATTTATTTTTTCGCTATTTGTCCTGTCCAAAAGGGATTATCCCTTCGCAGGATTAGGGACCAGGCGCCCGATGATAAGGGTATCCGCAAATGCATGCCGACGCTCCGTTGATATTTTTTGAGGGACGGAAATTAATATTTTCGATGATAAACTCTGAAGGTTATCCCATCATTCGATTTACGAGGATGCTCTATCGTTTGAATACTGGGCGGGCGAACGAATGTTTGCATTGCCGTAAACTACGTTCATAAAACGCATTCCATTTCGGTCGAATGGATTAATATAGGAAGACCACGTCAAAATGTCGATGGAAAAGGCTAATAGTTGGGTGAAGTGAAATTATATTTACTACACAAAGATTAAGTCGGCGGGGAATTATTTAAATCAGTTAGGTTTGCGGATGATCAAGTTTTCACCAAACAGTAAGCCAAGGGTTTGCAAGTATTGCTGAGTGAATTGGAAAGTCAGCAGTTTGGATATGTGATAAGAATCAATGTAAACAATAAGTAACCTATGAGGATTTTGAAGATGCGAATGAATATGTTAAATATTTTAACAGAAAGGTATAAACTAGAGAAGGTGGAAGAGAAGAATGCTCTTAAGATTGGTTACTCTCTTAGAAGTGGGTTTTAAAGGGATGGTGAACGTATTAATTGACATGAGAAGAAGAATTGCGCTAGGTAAAGAAGCTTTGACAAGAAGGAGGGAATTAGCATAGACGTTGAGTAAGAATGTTAAGAAAAGAGTCACCAAAACTTTGATATGGAGCGTAGTTATGTACGGCGCGGAAACGTGGTCATTGAAGCAGGATGATAGACTTAGATTGGAGACTTTTGAGAGATGTGGGTGTGGAGAAGGATGAAGAATGTGAAATGGACGGAAAGGAAAACAAATGAGGAATTTCTAGTAATGGTGGGTGAGGAGAGAGGTTTGTGGGGAGAAATCATAAGGAGGCAGAAAAAATGGATGCAAAGCATATTGATAGGGAATGTTGCAGACCGTGATATTCTATAGAGGGGATAATAATAGACAAATAAGTAAGAGATAGGAATAGGAAAGGGATGTTGGACGGAATGAAGGGATGAAGGAAGTATGCGGAAGTCTAGAATAGCTTAATATAGTTTTGATGTCATGTAGTATCTTACTGGACGAGGCTAAGAAACATTTCGGTCCGTGTTAACCCTTAACTACCTTAACGGTAGGCTACCCAAACAATTGATATTAATCAAATGATATCATGAAATTTAAAAGTGAACGATGAGTCGACTAACACTGGACGTATGTGAATCCTCTTCCTTTCGTCTTCACAGCGGTAAATTTGAAATAAAGGTGCATTTTGAAAAAAATGATATCTCTTAATGAGAAGCCTGAAGGTTATTTTTTTTACAAAAACAGAGATATCACAGATATTAGCCCTAGTGACTGATTAATATCTCGACACCGACATAATTTTTTTCTCTAAAAGTGAAAAGAATGTATAAAACAGCCGCCGCCCATGTTTAACAATCTGAAAAAGGCGCCTCTAGTCAGGACTATCGAAAATTCTGACCCAAATGGGTTTTCCTTCATGTATATCCGTATTTAGGAGCGGTTAATTTCATTTAGTACATCAAATTACTGCGTATCGCATGTTTTTGTCAGATCTCTTCCGACATTTTATACACCGACATTGTCAATAGACCATTTGTCGTAGTCATAAAATAATATTTAAAAAATAATGGAATTTTTAATCTGAAGGCTTCCTATTTAGGTGTGTTCACATTTCGTATAGCGCGTCGAATTAGCGATGATATATGCCGAAACTTCTTTGAAAATTTGGATAATTTCATGATTGTGTGCTTCATATTTGTGTTTGTGTGTGTATTGGCGATGCAAAATTATTGTGGATACATAAATACGCATGTGTATACATGAACATGCACACCCACACACACCTATATATTATTATTAGGTAATCTACCGGTCAAGGTAGGTTTTTGGATGGACACAGCTCCTAAATAAATGTTTTGTGACTCCTATGAAAACACAACATCCTACGCTACATCAGGTCCCTCTTCAGCTCTGAGTACTTTCTTCCTCCCTTCATCCCGTCCAGCATCCCTATCCTATTCCTTCCCTTTGGCCTCGTTTGCCCAATATTCTCCCCTCTATCACAGTCTTCAACATCCCACTGCCGGTCAATACCCCCTTTAGCCACTTTTCCTGTCTCCATAGGATTTCTCCCAACAAACCCCTCTCTTCGCCCACCATACCAAGTAATTCCTCGTTTGTTCTCTTCTCTGTCCATTTCACCTTCTTCATCCTTCTCCACAACCACATTTCAAAAGCCTCCAATCTACGTCTATCCTCCTGCTTCAATGACCACGTTTCCACACCGTACATAGCTACGCTCCATATCAAAGTTTTTACGAGTCTTTTCTTGATATCCTTACTCAACGTCCCTCTCATCAACTCCCTCCTCCTCGTAACAGCCTCTTTGCCTAGCGCAATTCTCCTCCTTACGTCCCTACTACTTTGACCGTGTTGGTCCAAAACACTACCGAGATACGTAAACTGTTCTACCTGCTCTAGTTTTTGCCCTCCCATTTTTAATGTTAAGCTTAGCCTTTTTCCTTCTAGAAAATCGCATGGCCTTTATTTTATTACTATTGATTCTCATTCCATATTTATCGCACTAAATTTCCAATTCACTCAGCATTGCTTACAATCCCTTGGCATACTGACAAACTAAATCGTGGTCATCAGCAAACCTAACTAATTTTACGAATTCCTCGCCCACATTCATTCATACCTCCAGTTCTTCCCATGCCTCTTTGATCATTTCCTCTGCATACAGGTTGAACAGCAACGGTGATAATGGGACACCTATATATATATATATATATATATATATATATATATATATATATATATATATATATATATATTTAAAGATATATAAAAATAAAATGTACATATACATTCGGTCTTTATTTCAAATTTCTCTATTGTGTTTGTGGAAAAAATTATGCATCTTAAGTTTTTGTTGGAGACCGTGGTCCACTTGGCTGGAACTTTGGATTTCAACTTGTTTGCGAATAGTTATTCTTTAAAACTTCCGAAGGAAAAGTATTTTTATCTTATTAACTTACCTTTATCCACTAACATTTGCCTGTACACCTTTATGCTACCCGCGACTTTTCTTCTCCTCACTTCTTGGCAGGGTGAAATTCCAATAATACATGCCTTCTCTTTCTCTGGAACGTACAGCTACACGTTCATCCCAAATCGAATATTCTCTCAAAGGAAGTCATCGTATACCCAGTACTCACGCTTTTTAATCGTCCTTTTTGACTTTTTTCAAAGCGTTTAGGTGGTCTAATTTGTTCATTGAGCGCAATGGCAATAGTTTTGTGTTCCAAAAACACATTTTGGCATCTAAAAAACAACGGGCCATTCTAGGAATATTTATGCCATTAATTGGAGTATAGGGAAACCTGATTTCAATAATACTGGAGAAATACAGTACATCAGTCGTTAAGGTCGGTAATGGCGAGGCTATTTAATTGATTTCGCGTTTCCATGGTGGAAACCGATGTAATTGCCTTACTCATAGATTCTCCCGCGTAATAAAACCTTGTACATCTGTTCTTCGCGGCAATGGACAACGCGTTCAGGTCTTTGTTGAAGGGGATATTATTAGAAAGGATGTCCATCAATGCGGTCACGTGTTGGCGTTTCAAATTTAACCTACTCAGAAGTTACATTATTCATTGGTATGGTCGTTTTTTTGTATATTTACACGTGATGCTGATTTTCCAGTTCACATGCTATTCCTCTCCCATAGGGCTTCCTATTCGCTTCAGTGGTGTGACTTCCTGGAGGGAATGTGTGCGTAGGAACGGGGTGGGCTGGTAAAAGGGGGGAGTGTTCAATATATGGGATGGCGCAAACGGGATTTGCTAGATTTTCACGCCAAATACGTTGCATATCATCCCCTTTTTTTATACCCACCCCATTCTACCTCCAAGTGACAACATCCCTCCCTCCCTCCCCCCTTCAAATCTCAACCCTTACCCCCTTTCCACCTTCCCTCAACTCCCTTCCCCTCTTAATATACCCATTATGCTTCGTCCCTGACCTTTTCAGTTTACCCGACGTAAACAATCCCACCCCTTACTTCGATCCATCCCACGTCGTCCATCCCCTTCAAATTTTTATTTTACCTTCGCATTTTTTATTCCTCCTCCGTCTATATTTACTCTCGTTATATCCCCCTCTCTTTCTCCCACTCTTTCTCTCTCTCTTTGTCTCTCTTCCGCTCATTCGCTCCGCTGGCTATTGAATAAAGATTGGCGCGATGAGGCACCATTTGACCCGAGGTCGAATGAACCCCCACACATTTTGTCAACAATTCAACGAAGAATATCCAAAGTCACATTTAATCCACTGGAAATTTTGCGTTCTCCTCTCTTTTTTCAGTTAAATCGTGCTTAAAAGAAATATGTTCCTTACAGTCTCAATTGATTTATTATGAAGTCCTATTTTCTGTTTAAATGTGTATGTGAAAAGGCGAATGAATGATTCAGTTTTTCTAGAAATCTAATATTTTAGTGATAAGTCTAATATTTATGTTTTAGAGTGAGACCTTTTACGTAAGTCTTGCGACGTTAACTCGGGAAATATGCATTTGAAAATACCAATATTTAAAATCCACTTTCAAGAAGGTTAAAAAATGGTGGCTTGACTGAAATTTGTTGAAGCGCCTCGCAATTTTAAATTGAATAGGATTAATGTCTTCAAGCTGGCATATGGCCTAAGTTTAATTTTAACAAGTCCAAGGCGGAAAGTACGTGCTTAAGATTCTGTGTGTACAGGTATACATGCATATGTATATATATATATATATATATATATATATATATATTTATATAATATATATATTTTATTTATATTATATAGGTGTGTGTGTGTGAAAGTCTCACGGATGTGAATAATTATGTACACCAAGATAGCGCTAGTGAACAGAAACACACAAAAAAGAGACATGTAGTCCGAATATATATATATATATATATATATATATAAATATATATATATATATATATATATATATATATATATATATATATATAAACCATGAACACAGTAATCAACCCGAAGGTCTGTTTGATAGGTGATGGTAGAGTTCACTCAGCCCTATACGGCGTGTGAAATTCACACACTAGGGTAGGGGGGCCAGTTCCTTTCCCTGTGCCGGCTATGGTTTCCCAGGAAGACCTGGTACCCGAGAAATCTTATAGCTTGGGTGGAGCTGCAGGTACCTAGAGCGCCTTGCCCGGGAATCGAACCCGGGACCCTCCGGTCAGCACAACACTCTACCCACTGGACTACCGCGACCCATATATATATATATATATATATATATATATATATATATATATATATATATATATATATATATATATATATATACATTCAAACACGAAATCCCGCCAAACGGCGAATAAATACTCATATATACAGAAACAGATATAAGGAAAATTTACTCTTGTGATCCGTTCGATTCCGCCTTCACCACCTCTATTGTGTTCGTCCTTTATGTGTGTTCCTATCCCTTTTGCTATATATATATATATATATATATATACATAAACATATATATATATATATATATATACATAAACATATATATATATATATATATATATATATATATATATATATATATATTTATAATGAATCCAGCAATACAATAAGTTCCTCTTCATCCCTGTATATGTCCTTCCTCACTTCATTCCGTCCCAGTCCTATTTCTACCCTTTCCTTGTTTGTCTTATATTCTTCCAACTATCAAAGTCTTCAATTGCCAATCAATACCAATTTCATCCATTTTTTCTTGCCTCCTTACGATTATTTTTCAACAATCCCCTCTTTTCGGCCACTATACCCAACAACACTTCGTTTGTTTCCTTTCTGTTTACTTCACATTCCCCACTCAAATTTAACAAAAGCCTCCTATCTACGTCTATCATCCTACTTTAATAACCACGTTTCCGCGCCGCCCTTAACTACGCTCCATATCAAAGTTTTGGCGTGCATTTTCTGAAAATCCTGGCTCAACATTCCTGTCATCAATTCCCTTCTCCTTTTGACAGCCTCTTTGCCTAGTGCAATTCTTCTCCTTACATCCCTACTGCATTCACCTATCTCGTCCAAAATACTTCCGAGATAAGTAAACTGTTCCAACTGCTCTAGTTCCTGAACTCCAACCAAGTGCTCTAGTTAAATATTTGCCTTAGCCTTCATCTTTCTCGAAAACTTGTTTGTTTACATTGTTTCTAATCGCAACCTTTCGCACTGATTGATACTTTTCCATTGTCTAAATAGAAATCATCACCGAGCACGTTATTGTTGGTAGACCGGTTGTGTAAAGGTTGAAGAAAGGCTATCTATATAAGGGGGAAAATGTGAATACTCTGGCCATATCTTCACGCAGTGAAGCCACCAGAACTAAGTTAAGGGAGGGGTAAGGAATGATTGGAGGTATTAGGGGCGACGCGGGATAAAGGAGGAGGAGAGGTAGAAAAAGTGGAAGACGCCAAAGCGTCACAAGGTCGCGAAGTCCTTTAAGACTTTCCATTTCCCCTTAAAGTCTAAACCAAGTTTAATGAACGATCAGTCTTCTCTTACTGCCCGCAAACCTATCTCAATAGCCATAGTGCCTGACCTTGACGGTTCTTGCGTACATTTCAAGGATAATGTGATTAAAATCATTTCTTGAATTCCTTTTTGATAATTTGTCAACCGTAAAAGACATTAATCCTCTTTTCCTTATAACCCTGGATATTCCGATAATTGCATCAGAGGATCTTTTTAAAAGAGACAGCTTTACATATTTTTACAATTTTACAACTTTTTTGTGTCCGTTTTAAAGCAGTCTAAATAGTAACTCTCAAGTTACTTATCCTGTTAAGTTTCCGAAAAACAAGAAGGGTTAACTTGAAATAGACTCTTTTGTGAAAATCTTGATATGATTTGGGATAATCAATATATTTTTTTAAATGTAATTAGGAAGTGCTTCAGTTATGTATCCATCCTGAAATATGGTCTCGTTGTTTTATATAATGTAACCAATCCAGATGTTCAGCCGGAACCTAATTTGAGTGCCTCTGAGAGAAATACTAATTGAATTTATTTTTTTAGTTATTTCCATCTATGAAGTTTTGGGTCCCCAAAATTCCCCAGGATTCCAAAATTCTAACAGGAAATATAGCTAGCTGATCGGCTTTAATTACTTCAAGCGTCAATCGAAATCGAATCGTAGTGTTTTATGTCTTTGTTTTAGCAACTATAGATAGCGATGAATTCGTGGTAACAGTAATAGAACCAACAGAAAGTCTTCCGTCAATAAAGGGTTGATTAAAAATCGTACCAGCTGGAAATTAAATGAACGATCGCATCACAAAACGAATGAATATATAACTTTTCATGCTGTTTTAAAAAAAGATTGGAGAGATTTTATCGTGCTGATCAAATTCACACGAATTCAATTTTCAAATTTTCAATACACCCATGTCCTAGTATCGACGGCACCCTTTGTCGATATTGAACTCGTATTCAACTACGCATGATGTCGACTATTTTCATTCCTGCTCGCTGTTCACTGCACAATGTTTAAAAGATGGCGCCGTATTCGGTTTTGGTACTTGCCGTATTGTTATTCTACTGTTAGACTTACAACACTCCTATCGGCTGTCACAATGTAGGTTTTAAAACAATGGGGAATTGCGCGCGCTGCATAGAAGATTATAGTCGTTTGGGACCGAGCAAAAGTAATCTTTGATATGTGGGATGCCCCAAGGGAAGGAAAAAATCTATAATATATATTTTATATATATATATATATATATATATATATATATATATATATATATATATATATATATATATAATACACAGTAACACACAATATAGAAACACAAAAAAAGAGAACACTCACACGTATTTTCTTGATATTTCGACGGAAACAATCCGTCTTCCTCTGAAGATATAGAAGTAATGTACATACATATGCAGGATTGTTTCCGTCGAAATATCAAGAAAATACGTGTTAGTGTTCTCTTTTTTTGTGTTTCTATATTGTGTGTTACTGTGTATTGTACTATTCGGCACTTCCGTGTTACGTCTACGAAAGCATATATCTATGTATATATATATATATATATATAGACAGTCTCTCTTGAAGAAGGCCCCTGAGAGGGCCGAAAGCTCGAACAATTTACCGTGTAAGTGTTCTTTTATATGTGTCTATTCTTTTCTATTTGTGTTATGTTGTGTCAGCCAATTATATATATAGATAGATATATATGTATATATATGTATACACACACACACACACACACATATATATATATATATATATATATATATATATATATATATATATATATATATATATATATAATATATAACACTTAGCACTAGTGGACACAGACAAAAACACAGAAGCACACAAAAAAGAGACTCACTATTTTTCGAATTTTCGGTGGTCGTGACCACCTTTATCAAGGAAGAGAGGGACAGAACCAGAACCAGGTTGGGCAATGTTACTCTGATCCCTTATAGTTCCTGTGAAAAATGACATCTTAAATCTATTTCTTCTCGCTTCATATCTCTAACTTTATTGACATAATCTTTCCTACCGTAATACGGTGGGGGTAATAATATATTTTCAACATCATCGCTAAAGAGACATCCTTCCATTTTTAACGACAGATTTAATTTGTAATTAAAATTTCGCTCCGTGAGTGATTCCCAGCCTAGCTATTATAAAATTTGGGAACGCTTCTAAGTTTATCGCAACAATGTTTTACAAATCTAGCTCCACTACGCTGAACGCAATCCAATCCGGCAAATAATCCAACTTCGTGAGGATCTTGCAGCATATTCTAATAAAGGCCTAACCAACGAAAGATAACATTTCTCTTTAACCTTTTCATCAATTTTCCCCAGTACTCTTCTAATAAATCCCAATATTTTTGTTAGTTTGACCTCATATTCCCCGTCTGTGATTCACCGAGGAGAGGTCTTGAGTGATGGTAATGTCTAGTTATTTCATTGAATCTACGCATTCCATTTCTGTGTTCCCGATAAGTAGGCGTTCGGGAGGGAATTACTCTTTTTCCAAAAATGAATCACTACATACTTTATTAGTTTAAAAACCTCCCTCTGGAGAAAGAATGAAGAGGAAGCTGCTTTGGCTACAGGAAATTAGGAATTTCGTCTGAGTTTCGTTTTTATGTGTTCCTTTGTTTTTGTTCGCAAGCGCTATCTAGCTTCTCCGTTTAAATTATATATATATATATATATATATATATATATATATATAAATATAAATATAATATGTGTCTATACCTATATATATATATATATATACACAGGTATACATACATATACATACACATATATATATATATATATATATATATATATATATATATATATATATATATATATATATATATATATATATATATATATATATATATATATATATATATATATATATATATATACCCTCCCCGGACTACAACCTTGACGTGGTGGAAGGGCTTGTGCGTTCCGATGACCCCTAGAGCTGTGCTGGCGGGAGTAATAATTATTGCTCCTGGTAGGGTCACCCATGCCAGATAGGTCGAAGGTTAGGAGCCAGACGAAAGGTAGTCCACGCAGCGTCTGTTCCTCAGTGAGGCGGCTGCAATGGCGTCTGACCCCAGTGGGGCGGCCAGTAAGTGATGGTGTCACGTTAAAAACACTATTGAGGAAGGCAACGGGAAACCACCTCAATTATCATTCCCTAGAAAAATATGATGGACAATAGAGATAATTTGAGTCCTGGCAACCACGGGGCTCGGCCCAATCGGCCGTGTGTCGTGCCCGGCAGCGGGGGAGGCAAGGCTTCCGCGGTCGTCATCCCACGAAACCCTTGCAAGGGAAAACCAGCAGCAGCAGGACAGAAGACGCAGGAGAAGAACACAAAATTAGTTAGAATAGGAACGTGGAATGTTAGGACAATGATGAGGACAGGGAAATTGGAGAATGTTAAGCGAGAGATGGAAAGGGGAAATATAGATATTTTAGGTCTATGCGAGGTGAGATGGAAAGATAGCGGGGATTACTGGAGTGATAAGTATAGAATAATATACAGCGGTGGGGACGAGAGCCAACGAGGGGTTGCCATAGTATTAAATGAAGAGGTAGGAAGAAGCGTAGTCAACATAGAGCAGGTAACGGATAGAATACTACTAGTGGAGATAAAAGCAGAACCGACGAACTTAGTTATTATTCAGGTATACATGCCACCGAGCAACCATAAGGAAGAAGAGGTCGATAAGATATACGATCAGTTAGAGGACATGATCGCGTGTGTACCAGCAGGGAAACATTTGATAGTGATGGGGGATTGGAATGCGACGGTAGGCGAAGGAAGAGATGCTGATGAGGTGGGCCACTACGGTTTAGGCACGAGGAATGACCGCGGGGAGAAAGCAGTTGAGTTCTGCAGGAGACAGGGGTTAGTCATCACCAACACTTGGTTTAGACACCACAAAAGACGCAGGTATACATGGAAAATGCCAGGTGACTCAGGAAGATATCAGCTAGATTATATCCTGGTTAGACACAGGTTTAGGAATAGTGTGATAAATTCCCACAGCTTTCCGGGAGCGGATGCGGACTCAGACCACAATTTAGTTGTTATGAAATGTAGCGTACGTTTCAAAAAGATAAGGCAGGGGCGGCGAGTTAGAAAATGGAATGTAGAAGCATTAAATGGGTTGAAAAGGAAGGAATACAAACAGGCGGTAGAGAAAATCATGGAGGATGGTAAAGGGCTTATAACTATCGAAGAAAAATGGGAAATGATCAAAAAGGGTTGTCTAAAGCCGCAAAAGACACTATTGGAACCGTTAACGCTAAAAGGACTAGGAAACCATGGATCACGGATGAGATGATTACAAAGATGGATGAGCGGCGAAAATGGAAGAATATAAATACAGAATTAGGCAAAATGAAGTACAAAGAATTGAACAGTAAAGTGAGGCGGGCAACAAATAAAGCAAAAGAAGCATGGTGGAAGACGCAGTGCGAGGATATGGAAAGTCTCCAGAGGAAGGGCGAAATCGGTGCGCTGTACAGCAAAGTTAAATCGTTATCGGGAAGTAAGAAAGGAAGAGCTATGCTAACAGTTAGAGATAAGGCGGGTAAGGTAATAGTTGACGCAGGAAAGATCCAAGAGAGATGGAAGGAGTATATAGAAGAACTGTATAGTAAAGAACTCAGACCAACACAGTTAGACATTGAAAAAGAAGATGACGTAGAGGAAGACAGCTTAGGTCCAGGCATACTAGACAATGAGATAAAAAGGGCATTAAGGGAGATGAAACTAAATAAGGCCGTGGGGGTAGATAACATTCCCGTGGAACTTTTAAAATGCTTAGGAAAATGTGGGAGGAAGAGGCTATATGGGCTGATCCGTAGCATTTATGAGGAGGGAATCTGGCCGGAAGACTTTGTGAGAGCAGTTTTAGTTCCGATTCCGAAAAAGGTAAAGGCCACGTCATATGAGGACTATAGGACAATTAGTTTGATATCCCACGCAGCTAAAGTTGTTCTCAGGATCATAAACAAACGGATAGAGAGTAGGGCAAATGATTACTTAGGGGATGATCAGTTTGGGTTTAGGAAGGGGAGAGGTACGCGTGATGCCATTGCAGTAATGAGGTTATTAATCGAGAGGAATATAGAACACAACCAGGAGGTATTTGCCTGTTTCGTAGATTTCGAAAAAGCGTTTGATAGAGTGAATTGGGAAAAACTAATGAGTATATTGCAGAAAATAGGAATAGATTGGAGGGAAAGGAGGCTAATCCGCAATCCGCAATCCTGTACATGTCTCAGACTGCTCAGGTGCGGGTGGGAAACGGGGAGTCAGGATGGGCAGTGTTAGGAAGGGGTGTAAGGCAGGGTTGCCCATTATCACCGTTGCTGTTCAACCTGTATGCAGAGGAAATGATCAAAGAGGCATGGGAAGAACTAGAGGTAGGAATGAAAGTGGGCGGGGAATTCGTAAAATCAGTTAGGTTTGCTGATGACCAAGCTTTAGTTTGTCAGTCAGCCAAGGGGCTGCAAGCATTGCTGAGTGAATTGGAAATTCAGTGCGACAGGTATGGGATGAGAATCAACATTAATAAAAAAAGGTTATGCGATTTTCTAGAAAGAAAAAGGGCAAGCTTAACATTAAAATAGGAGGGAAAAAACTAGAGCAGGTAGAACAGTTTAGGTATCTCGGTAGTGTTTTGGACCAACACGGTCAAAGTAGTAGGGACGTAAGGAGAAGAATTGCGCTAGGCAAAGAGGCTTTCACGAGGAGGAGGGAGTTGATGACGGGGACTTTGAGTAAGGATGTTAAGAAAAGACTCGTAAAAACTTTGATATGGAGCGTAGCTATGTACGGCGCGGAAACGTGGTCATTGAAGCAGGAGGATAGACGTAGACTGGAGGCTTTTGAAATGTGGGTGTGGAGAAGAATGGAGAAGGTGAAATGGACAGAGAAGAAAACAAACGAGGAAGTACTTGGTATGGTGGGCGAAGAGAGGGGTTTGTTGGGAGCAATCCTATGGAGGCAGGAAAAGTGGATGAAGGGGGTGTTGACCGGCAGTGGGATGTTGAAGACTGTGATAGAGGGTAGAATGTTGGGCAAAAGAGGAAAGGGAAGGAACAGGATAGGGATGTTTGACGGGATGAAGGGAGGAAGAAAGTACTCAGAGATGAAGAGGGACCTGGTGTAGAGTAGAATTTAGGGTTGTGTTTTGTTAGTAGTCACAAAATATTTGTTTGGTAGTTGTGTCCATCGAAAAACCTACGTTAACCGGTAGATAACCTTAAAAAAAAAAAAAAATATATATATATATATATAATATTCCTTTATGTACACTCCTGGTATCTTTGATGTGGCTTTGATCTTAGCAAGGCTGTTCAACCTCCTTTTTCGTCTGACTAACTTAAGAAATTTTATCATCCCCTTCACTTGACACATATTGCCACTGCGCTAGCGTTATTCTTTACAAAAAGGTGTTTATGACCTTTTAAATTCACTGTATTCTTTCCTCTGGCGTTACTCACCCTAAGGATATTTTGGCACTGTCACATGCCTTATTCTTCCTCCACCCAACTTTTATTTTAAATGCCGTCTCTTTCTGTATTCGTACGAGATATGAAAATAAAATAAAAGTTCATTCGAGTGTACTTCTAGCCTACTTCGTGTCGCGTGTTTTGTCCTCCTACTGCTAAGGTACGTTCTCAGTGGATTGCATGGAATATACGGTAGGATTGTTTTCGTAACTTTCTTCTTGTTCCGGTTTGTTCCTCTCTCTCCGTTTCGCCTTTGTTTTCATGAACTTGTGGAGCAGTTAAAACGTCGACGCGGCCACTCACTATGTTTCAAAAAGCGTTGCCAGGTGACGGGAATTTTTAAACGTCTGGTCCTTTCCGCTTCTTTTGTTATCACTTCTTTGAAACGAGAAAAGTAAAGAATGTGAGAAGGCTTATGGATTTAGTTTCCAAAGAATTCGAAAGGATATATTATTTAGTCCGTAATATGTGCTCATATATAACTTACCTTCCCTAGTCGTCGTGGGAAATGAAATGAGGCCATTTTTGACGCCATGACATCCATTATTGTTCGTAACGCTTCCAGAAATGGCTGTAAGCTATATTTTTCCTAAAGTTCTAAATTTATTGAACAAATCGTTTTCGTCAAATTACTTATTTGAGACTAATTAAGACTCTTCTCCGTTCTTATCTAGAGTGATTGGTGATCCGATGTTAGACCTTAAGATTGATTGCGGTGATATTCCTTTGATTCAGTACCTTGGAACTTTCGTTAATGTATTCTTTCAACTTCCTGTTTTGGAGAAATTCAAACATTTCACAGCGATGACATCATTCGCATGAACCTAGATTTGAATCCGGGTCCTCTTGATGTACTGCTTAGTCATTTAACCAGTGAACATATTGAGGTGTACTCATTGTTCATAATTGTACATGGTACTCTGCATGTCACTGCCTAGGGTGTGTGGCCGGGAGATTCAGCTCAATGTTTGTGACATCAAAAATATGTATTTCATATATATATATATATACACACATATATTATTATTATTATTAGGTAATCTACCGGTTAAGGTAAGTTTTTGGATGGGCGTAATTACTAATTAAATAATTTGTGGCCCCTAGCAATTCACAACATCCTACTTTACATCAGGTCACTCTTCAGCTCTGAGTACTTTCTTCCTCCCTTCATCCCGTCCAACAACCCCATCCTGTTCCTTCCCTTTCCTCGTTTGCCCAACATTCTCCACTCTATCATAGTCTTCAACATCCCGCTGCCGGTCAATACCCCCTTCATCCACTTTTCCTGCCTCCATAGGATTGCTCCCAACAAACCCCTCTCTTCGCCCACCATACCAAGTACTTCCTCGTTTGTTTTCTTCTCTGTCCATTTCACCTTTTCCATTCTTCTACACACCCACATTTCAAAAGCCTCCAATCTACGTCTATCCTCCTGCTTCAATGACCACGTTTCCGCGCCGTACATAGCTACGATCCATATCAAAGTTTTTACTAGTCTTTTCTTAACATCCTCACTCAACATCCCTCTCATCAACTCCCTCCTCCTTGTGAAAGCCTCTTTGCCTAGCGCAATTCTTCTCCTTACGTCCCTACTACTTTGACCGTGTTGGTCCAAAACACTACCGAGATACGTAAACTGTTCTACCTGCTCTAGTTTTTGCCCTCCTATTTTAATGTTAAGCTTGGCCTTTTTCTTTCTAGAAAATCGCATAACCTTTGTATTATTAATATAGATTCTCATCCCATACCTGTCGCACTGAATTTCCAATTCACTCAGCAATACCTGCAAACCCTTGGCTGACTGACAAACTAAAGCTTGGTCATCAGCAAACCTAACTGATTTTACGAATGCCCCGCCCACTTTCATTCTTACCTCCAGTTCTTCCCATGCCTCTTTAATCATTTGCTCTTCATACAGGTTGAACAGCAACGGTGATAATGGGCAACCCTGCCTTACACCCCTTCCTAACACTTCCCATCCAGACTCACCGTTCCCCACCCGCACCTGAGCAGTCTGAGACATGTACAGGTTGCGGATTAGCCTCCTTTCCCTCCAATCTATTTCTATTTTCTGCAATATACCCATTAGTTTTTCCCAGTTCACTCTATCAAAAGCTTTGTCGAAATCTACGAAACAGGCAAATACCTCCTGGTTGTGTTCTATATTCCTCTCGATTAATAATCTCATTACTGCAATGGTATCTCGCGTACTTCTTCCCTTCCTTACCCAAACTGATCAACCCCTAAGTAATCATTCGCCCTACTTTCTATCCTTTTGTTAATGATCCTGAGAACAACTTTAGCTGCGTGGGATATCATACTTATCGTTCTGTAGTCCTCACATGACGTGGCCTTTACCTCTTTCGGAATAGGAACTAAAACTGATCTCACAAAGTCTTCCGGCCAGATTCCCTCCTCATAAATACTACGGATCAGCCCATATAGCTTCTTCCCCCCCACATTTTCCTGAGCATTTTAAAATTTTAAAAGTTCCACGGGAATGTTATCCACCCCCACGGCTTTATTTACATATATATATATATATATATATATATATATATATATATATATATATATACACACACACACACGTACAAATACATACACACACACATATATATATACTTTTATCGCAACGTCACAGTTTATCTGCGTTTTTTGATACATTTCCTTCCTCCTAGTTGCCTTCGGAAGCTTCAAGCGATTTTCTCTCTTCGATGGATAAGATTTTTTTCGGCATAAAAGAAACACAGTAATGCCAGGGAACGGGATGAAATTAGCTAAAAAATCTGACGCACCCCAGGAAAATAAAAATAATTATTAATATACAAAAATGTCAATATTTTGAATTTCTCTCCCCCTCACCTATTTTCATCTCCTCGTTTGAGTTTTTTTGCATTCGATCGCCGTCTCCATAGTTATGGGCCATAAACAAACTTCGGAGAGGGAGAGAAGAGGAATGAAGTGGGGGCGGGGGTGAGAGGGGGGGGAAACTTTAGAAACACCTTTCGTCTACTTGTGGGTTTACTTTTTTTTTATTCGCGCGGAGGACAACGACTTAAGTGACGTGAAGGATTTTTTTGAGTTTATTTTTTTCACATTGTCGACATATTTTTTTACTCGTGCCCCCCCATCCCCTTTTTTCACACTTTTTTTCCTTGCGTTTTTTTTTAATCGGGACGGCACGTGGAAGAATCCGTGAGATGAGGGGCCGCATTCTGTGTTTGTGTGTGTGTCCTCCTTTCGGCCGTAAATGTCACGGCTCATCGATCGACATTGCAAAAAAAAGAGGGATGGGGTTGGTGCATACAACCGCCTCACCCCATCTACTCAGGACTGACTTTTTCTTTTCTTTGAAGTGCAGCGAATTTTTTAAAAATGTTTTTAAAAAATTTAATACGGCTCTGTTGTTAAAGTAAGTAATCCTCCCGCCTAGTGGAGGAGGATTCTGGGACGGGAGGGAAGAGGACATAAATATAAAGAGCTTTTGCGGTTTTTGAGAGAGGAGGAGATCCTTTGGATTGCGGTCGAAACGAGAATACTCTAAGTGGATGGGGGGGTCCAGGACATGGGAGACTGCGGACTTTTGCGACGCAGTTTAACCCTAAGGGTAAACTTCCTTGAATTGGAGGAACCCTATGCCTAAATTAATAAAATGCCTTATTTAAATAATATCTATTAAAAAGAGAAGTTTCGGGCGTGATATGGTGGAATATCATGATTAATTAAAAATAGCAATTTTCCACAAAAATCAAGTTTAATGCGACCGGTTTCAATGTTACTACATCATCAGATAATGTAGTAACATTGAAACCGGTCGCATTAAACTTTATTTTGGTGGAAAATTGCTATTTTTAATTGATAAAATATATCTGTTTGGATAAACTTATGTTACGAGGAAAAATCATAGTCATGTTGTATGGAATTAATAATCACTGAATAAATAAACTTGGCAATTTTTCACACAAAACTGGATTATTCGTCATTCTTTATTGTTTTAGAATTTTTTTAGTACCTTGCATGCTAATGCTAGGGTGTGTGGCAGGGGGTGATTGCGCACCAAACTACTTTTGACCCATAATACATTACCCATCTACCGCGGTCGGACGTGGTGTAATTGGTATATGCCCATTCATCAAGCGCTACAGCCAAAGAAAATGCACTTAGCGTCAACCAAGGCTACGATGCAGGTGTGCAGAAGCGCAAGCCAGGCATGCGAAGCGCTCGCTGGATTGCCGATGCACTTGAGGCGAGGACCGAATTGCACGCCGTTTCTCCCAAAGACTATTAAATGCCGGCGGAGATTCAAGACGGAATCGGGGCCCTTTGAGCGAAGAATATTGGTTGAAAGAGAATCAAGGTACTCCCTATTCCTCCTGTGAATTTCATGAAGTGTTCCTCTTTGCTTGGATAGTAGTACACGCATGGGTAGAATCTTCGTCTACTCACCGTAGAGTTTAGTAAACCTGGGTGATTTAGCTGATCGGTCTCGACTTCAATCCTCTGCATACTAACTCTCATCCCTTCTGTGCAGTTTCTCTCGGGAACCAATTTAAGTTAGTTCCAATTAGTTTAAATTAGTTTTAAATTAGTCTGGTGTGTACTCACCCTCCGCCACACGCCCTAGCAATGGCTTGCCAAGTACTAAAAATTGCGGTTCAAACACAACCAGATTTTGGTGTGCGATGGAAGGAAAGAAACAACCTTCCATGCATTGAACGCTCGTTAATTTCAAACGGGATTTAACGCTCTGTTCGGGGCTAGATCTGTCTTCAACTGCATCAAATCAATCTTCAGACTGAAGAATGCTATGCGATGATTTAGGGAGTTCCTTGCCTAATTCAAGTCGGATTATGCCTTGAGATTCTCATAAAATATTACCTAGTTAACAATCTCTAAATATTGCTACAGCCATTGTAAGCTTTGATAACTTATTTTCTAATGCTTTCGTCAGCGCAAATCCTACCTTAAAGAAACCGTTTAACATGGAATTTTACCAAAGAAACTGTAAGGAGGTTGCGAGCCAGCGCCTGACGGCATGATGAATGAACTTCTCTAAAAGTGGGTCTCTAAAGACTTCTAAAGAAGACTTTAGAGACCCACTATTTGACCTCAACGTTGACCTCCACTTTTATCTAAAAAAGCCCTGCAGTGCTCGAATATCCTTCGCGCTACACACCTGGCGGCCTCAGACGTGTAGTGAACGCCAGAACGGTTCTGGGGGTTCCTACACGATTGGATCGCCAGCTGAAGGTAGACGGAAGACTCCCCGATATGCCTGTAGAAAGCACCCAACCTCTGATTGATGCCTTTCACTCGGCTCCAAACCAGAGGTCCTCGATCAATCCTCGGGACAAGGCTGCAGATTGAGAGCGTCATGTCAAACCCTCCGAGACCACCCACCCGCTTCACTTCCGAGTTCAGGTCCATGAAAGATTCCAGAATCTCTTCATATCAACGGTCGACGGGATCGCTAAAGCCAACATGTGCCACGACCTGCAGCCTGGAACAATTAATGCCCGTAGCCGCCGCTCCAACCGCCGTCGTCACCTGGGGAATGCCGCCACTAGGAATGCACAATGCCGTCAGGCGCTGGCTCACACCCTCATGGTCTGCCCTCTCCCGCAATCACACGTCTGACGTTACTGCCTCCTATCACTAGAATCCCTCCTTCCCACTCTGACGGTTCCTTCTCGGTGGTGCTCTCACAGGGGCGGAGGTAGGGGCGTCAGATACCGCTGGGCTCTCCTCCAATAGTACCTGATATCTGTTGTTGACGGGGATGAGGTGTGCCTCCGCATCTCCCCTCCCTCCAACTTTCCCCCGTTACTGCGCAAGACAACCTTCCAATCCTCAGGTTTCCGGAACGTCACCTCTCCCCCATCAAAGGATCGGACTCCGGGCAGCTTTTCGATCACTCCACTGCAAGTTGCATATGGACAAATCCGTGCGGCCCCATGGACGCGGCGAGTTTTCGCAACTCCACCCAGAGTCAGGCCCTCCCGCGGAAGAGCAACCTTCCCGTGAACCTTAGACCGAAGCTCCGTCACGATGCCCTCCAACGCAGCGATACGGACCCTTAGAGTAAGGGACTCCCCGGCGCAGGCGTGCATCGCGATAGACGACCCAGTGGCAGCCATTCTAATCCTGACGGAAATACCAATTTTTTTTAAACAAGGGCTAGGTTAAAACAATGAAAGTTAAAAATTTAATAAATTTGGGATTATGATTCAACATGTAAATTATATGTGTTGTAGTGACAGTAGACATTAATTTCCACCCAAATACTCCGAAGCACCCCGAGCAATGATAAAAAAAAACAATTTTTCGGTTCGCCATTAATTTTATTATTACTTAAATATGAAATTTCAATGGCATAAGTAACTTTATTAATTAATAGAATTTTATACACGCCAATGTAACGCATGTATAATTGATAAATAAGTTTTTAATTGACTGTCTTACCTTTATATTCTTCATTTGTTCTTTCTGCCATTAAAATGGGTCCAGTCCGTTTGTCCATCTGCTGCGTATTTTCATGTCACGAAATGAGTTAATTCTTAAGGAATTCAAAATCTGTTGGATAGACGTGCTCAAGAGGTGCTAGTGCTGTCTGTGAGTTATCCACCATGAAAATACGATGAATTCCAATTTTACGACCCTATGCTTGCATCGAGACATCTAGAGAATACATAAATCGGCAGAAATCGAAGACAAAGACACGAAGAAGGCCTTTTTTTTAATATTAAATTGACTCGCCGAAAAAAGGCTATGTGATAATGCAAATGGTGTGGCTGTTCAAGCATTGATGTGGCACTTTTAGGTGTGAAAATTGGAAGGATTCACCGTCTCGACATCGACATTTTATTTTTTATGCTAAGGGTTGGATATTTCGAGGAAGGCCGGGGCGGGCGGGGGGGGAGGGAAGTTATGTGTGTTTGATGATGAACGTGCCCAAGAGGAGCGTGGAAAACAAAAGAGCAGCAGCGAGCGGATCGAGTCGAAAGGGAAAGTGGAGGTGGCGTTGGGTGCGGGAAAGTGATAAAACAGTGTCTTCGTGCTTGGGAGACAATTATAGCCTCGATATCATCGTAAACCAGTCAAAATGACATTCGGGCTGCGATGCCATCGTTACGTCGTCGCGCGATTGTTGTTCTCACCGCTCGATTGTTACGTCGCCCCGCAATTGTTGCCTCGGCGCGTGATTGTGGCATATTCACGTGATTGCTGCACATCCGATGGATTTTTGCGTCGCCGTGTGTTATTGTTGAGTCTCCTCATATTGTCGGGAATTATTTTGATTGTTGAGCGTGACGGTTGGTGAATCTGCTTATCTCTGTCCCATTTCAGCCCCGTGCCCATCAATTAAAATAATAAGGATAGATTTAGAGTATGGTCGCGGTAGTCCAGGAGGTAGTCCGTTGGACTGCTGATCAGAGTGTCCCGGTTCGATTCCCGGGCAAGGCACTCTGAGCACCTGCAGCTCCACTCAAACGGAAGTGATTTTTCGGGTACCAGGTCTTCCTGGGAAACCATTACCGGCACATGGAAAGTATCTGGCCCCCCTACCCTGATGTGTGAATTTTCACACGCCGTATAGGGCTTAGTAATGGGTGAACTCTACCGTCACCTACTAAACCGACCTTCGGGTTGATTACTGTGTTTATGTTTTATATATATATATACATATACACAAACCATGATGTTTATATACATATATATATATATTGTTCGTATATATATATATATATATATATATATATATATATATATATATGTGCATACATTATACTACTACACTACACTATACACTATATATATCTCTGAACTAATTTTCAAATTCCTTCATCATAAAATTCAACCGATGACAGCATCTTGAGATTTCTCCGTCGAGACGAGTACAAAACATGTCTTACCTTAAGTTTTCAGTCGTGATTCCATGCAACAGAGTCGTCGAAATTAGTGGCAAACTTTCTTAAGATTTCAGATATCGTAAAACGTCGTTTTCACAAGGTTTTAGTTTGCCAGTCAGCCAGGCAAGCATTGGTGAACGTATTAGAAAGTTAGTGCGATAGATATGGGATGAGAATGAATGCAAAAAAAAACAAATCTTATGTGGTTTTCGAGAAAGAGGAAGGGTTGAACGTTAAAATAGGAGCACATGGAAACTCTCCGAAACTTTGTAAACGGAGCGTAGTTTTGTACAGCGCGGGAACATGGTCATTGAAGTGAGATGATAGATGTAGATGTGGAGGCTTTAGTGAGATGTGGGTGTGGAGAATGACGGAGAAGATGAAGTGGACAGAAAGGAAAACAAACGAGGAAGCTAGGTATAGTAGGGAAGGAGAGGGGATTGTTGGGAGAGTTCATATGGAGAAAGGAAAGATTAATGAAAACCATATTGCTCGGCAGTGGGATGTTGAAGAGTGTGATGGAGGGGAGAAGTTTAGGCAAACGAGGAAGGGGCAGGAATAGGGATGTTGGACGGAATGAAGGGAGGGAGGAAGCATGTGGAATTGAAGAGGGGATTGTTGTAGAGTAGAATTTTGGGTTGTGCTTTGTTGGAAGAGACGCATAAATGTATTGTTGTGTTGTTTTATAGACTCTCCACTCCAAAACTACTTTAAACTGATGAATGCTGATAGAATACCAATGATAATTACATTGCTTTAGTCTAGTTATCGCCTTTATGTTGACTTAATTGTCATATCATGAGTATCCATCATTGGTGACTCGTATTATTGTCGTTACTGCTTCCGTCGACTGCTTACAGTCGACGGAAGCTGCTAAATTACATTTTCGAACTCCTGCCTAACTTCTGTTTCCCAGAAAATAAAAAAAAACTCCTTCGAGATTCTTCATAGAGTTACATTAGTTTTTAAGGTAATCAACTATTTCTCCACTACATAAAATGAATCATTTTCAATCGACTCATCAATGTATTCGGGTTGAGTTTCTGATCTCATTAACTTCATCTATTATCCTCACGGTGGAACTTTCATCTATATGCAAATGTTTTTGATCCAAGCTATGACTGTCAAATCGATATTTATCCCTCCGATCAGCAGTAAAAACCACATCGATATACAGTAAGTGAAATGGGATTCCGTCGTAATGATTCCGGATAAGGTCTCCTGGGTGTATTTTCCGGGACAAGGGCCTTCTTCCCGTAGGTGTGTACACACAACACAATATCCGTTCGGGCAGATCGGCGTTCAAGAGGGTGCACCTGGGTCGTTTCCGTACCTCTCTTACCCCCACCCTATCTACTCCTCCGCCGTCACCCCGAACATTCCCCATAATCCCTCCCTGCTTCATTTCGGCGGGAGGAATTCACCTCCGTTTCCTTGGCCCGCGTTTGGATCGATGGACGTCGTCGCCATTCCAACCAGGGCTCGTCCCCGCCGCCTCCATTGACTCTGCGCCTTGTTTCGAGGTCGTTAAACGCGAAAAGTTTTGATTGTTAAAATTGGCGCGGCGCAACAGAGGACGAGATGCCGTAACCACGTACTCTTGGCCCATTGTTGGCTGGTCGGGTCGCTTGATTGGGTGGATTTTGGACACAATTGTTGCGTGTGCATGTTCGTCTTGTGCTTTTGAGGCGTTAGCAGTGAAACTTATAACCTCTACTTGGTATTTTTATCAATTCCCTTCTTTTTCTAATTCATTTGCGTTCATGGGCCTCTTTTTCAAAACTAAAAGTCACAAAACAAATGAACGTAGTTTATGCATGCGGAAGCGACTGTAGGTAATACGTGCATTGTGCAACACTTAACACTTGCCTTAATTAAACAGCGTTCGAATTCGATAGTCTTGTATAGAATTTATAACTGGTTCCAGAGGATTTTGTGTATCGAATTTTAGCTTTAGCAAACGGCCATCTGAATGGAGCAAGATAGATAAACGACTACGAGATATGAAAGCGGACAAGGAAGTGGAACCAAAGAAGATATCACTGGTATTACTCAAAGAGTGCGAAAAAGTGAAAATAAGATTTTTTTTAAATCTGTTGATTCATAGAACTTCTAAGAGAGGAGATGGGCCAGAATGCCTTGCTCGATGAAAAATGACTCTTCTCATTCCGAAAACAGGGAAATCAACCATAGGTGCGGAATATTCGGTGATGCGTTCACTTTCGATCGTAACGAAATTATCGCCGAGGAAAATTAAATTAAAGATGGAGAAGATCCGGGCATGTGACTGCGACACAAGGTTGAAGCAGCACCATGAGTGGGTTCAGAAAGGTCGGTACACGTGATGCCATAGAGGTAATGCGATCACTGTAAGACAAGCAATCATAATACAAGTATAAGTACTTGTATAATTAGGGTGTGTTTTTTCTTGTTTCGTGAATCTCCAGAAGAATTATTTAAGCACATATTCGACGAAATTAAATGAAATAATACATTATAAATAGGATTGAAACAGAGGAATATGAGACATGTATGTGTGTGTGTGTGTATATATATATATATACCTATATGTGTGTGTGTATGTATACATTTTTGTGTGTATACTACCTTGATCAAAAATTTCCCGGAATTTATTCAGAAAATTAAAAATACAAGTTTATTCATCTAAATCTATATTGTCCCCTTCAAAGTAATCCCCATCGACTGCAACACACTTATGCCAGCGCTTGATCCAATCCTCGAAACATTTTTTATATTCGGTTTTCGGTATGTCCATCAGTGCTTCCTGCGATTTTTCCATTACTTCCTCTCGGCTGCTAAAACGCGTTCCCCGTAATGGTTTTTTAACTCGATTGAACAGAAAGAAGTCACAGGGAGCCAAATCAGGTGAATTCGGTGGCTGTTGGATGGTATTTGTTGCATTTTTCGTCAAAAAATTACGAATAATGATAGCACTGTGCGACGGTGCGTTATCATGGTGCAAAATCCACGAGTTTTCTGCCCACATTTCTGGTCTCTTTCGGCGAATTGCTTCACGCAAACGTCTCATAACGCCCAAATAATACTCTTTGTTTACTGTCTGGCCTTCTGGCAAAAATTCATGATGCACTACACCGTTGTAATCCATGAAAACCGTCAGCATTGCCTTCTTTTTTGACTGAAAACGACGTGGTTTTTTTGGTCTCGGCTCATTTGGTGAACGCCATTCACTTGCCTGATGTCTGGATTGCGTGTCGTACTCATAAACCCACGTATCGTCTCCAGTAATGATCCTTTTGATGAATGTGGGATCGGATTCAGCCTCGCAAATCATGTCTTTTGCGACGTCAACACGGTCTCTTTTTTGCATGAAATTGAGGTATTTTGGCACCAACTTTGCTGCTACACGACGGAAACCCAAATCATTAACCACAATGTCTTGGGCGGATCCATAGGCAATGTTCAAGTCCTCCGCTATTTCTCTGATGGTTAATTTGCGGTTATTGACCAACATTTCTTTTACTTTATCAATTTTTTCACCGACTTTCGATGTCGATGGTCTGCCACTGCGTTCATCATCTTCGATTGACTCACGACCACTTCTGAACCGCTCGTGCCACTGGTAAACGACCGTTTTTTTTAGAGAATCGTTGCCGAAACACTTTTCCAACATTTCCAACGTCCGTGCGCCACTAAATCCGTTTTTTACGCAAAATTTAATACAAGTTCGTTGTTGCAAATTTAAATCCATTTCTGCAATTGTAAAAATTCGCCAACACACACAGAGATAGATGTACTCTTGGCTACGTAACTTTTGCAAATGTCAAGTTATGACACTAAGATTTAAAGGGAATATCAACAACAGATGTACCAATTTAACAAAAAAAACAGAACTCAAATCGGAACGATGGGAGCGCCACACGGTGGTTATTCCGGGAACTTTTTGATCAAGGTAGTATGTATATATATATATATATATATATATATATATATATATATATATATATATATATATATATATATAACACTCTTTTGAAAGTCTCACGGACGTGAATTTTAATGTATATAGAGTTAGCACTAGTGGACAAAGACAAAAACACAGAAACAAACAAAAAAGAAAATAATCTCACTAGGTTCCAAATATTCGGTGGTCACAGCCACCTACCTCAAGGAAGAGAGGGCATTAGAACGCTGCCCCTCCAAACCCTTCCTTTCCGAATTCTCTCCCCACCTTCCCCTTCCATCCATCGCTCCAGCCCTCGTATTCCCTTCAGTTCTGTCCCTCTCTTCCTTAATAAAGGTGGCTACGGCCACCGAAAATTCGAAAAATAGTGAGTTTCTAGTTTTGTGTGTTTCTGTGTTTTTGTCTGTGTCCACTAGTGCTAAGTGTTATACATTATATATATATATATATATATATATATATATATATATATATATATATATATATATATATATATATATATAATGCAATAGTAATTGTGTGTGCGTGCGTGTGTTTGTGTGTGTAATGTCAATCACTAGCTTGTTACTTTTCTAAACATTTTTCGTGAATATATACGCACACACAAGAAAAAAATGATCACAAATGATTGAATCTAAGGTAGAGCAGCTTAAAATAGATTTCAGTGAAGATAATCGACAATTGGAGCTTGAATCTTCTCTGTAATGGTAACTTCACCATGGTAATGACACTTAATTATAACGGCTGTAGCGACATATTATCTTAGATTGCAATCCGTATATATGCTTTGTTTACTACTGGACAACGCGTTTATCACTTAGTCAAGTGGCGTTAAATTTCTCGGAAATCTTGGAATATTCTTGTAACTGTAGGTACACACTTAGATATATATAATTCGAAATGTTTGCGAGATTCAAAGAGCGCTGATAAGTACTCCGGAAGACGGGTCAAGATAGTCGACGATAAGCTAGGCAGCGCACATCCCTGCTTATCTGCGGCGATGAAAAATTGACCAAGAGGAAGAAATGGAGATATTTGACTCAATTTCAATCTTCCCTTTCATTTTCATAATACTTCGTTGACACCGAATTTTCATCGCCTCAGTTACTCTTAAATTCTGGCGTCTAAGGCTTACGTGCTTACTAAAATAATTAAAATGGTTACAAGTTTGGCATTTGTTGACTGATTGCCGTTACTTGGTTCTTCCGATAGATGGTTTCCCCCTAGCGCGGTAGGAAAACGTAATTCTAATTCCTTATCGCCTTACACTTTATCGTTCTATTTTTATTATCATGATCTCTTCTACGATGGAACCCATTATATGAGAATTGTCCAAAACGTAACCTCCGTAAACGTATAAAAAATACACTGGAATAGATACAGAAAATTTATCATCTTAATCTCATATCCAATAATTGACATCGGTAATTCTAAATGATAAATGTAAAATTATCGGGAGAATTATATGAATGCTAATCAGATTATCAATTTAAAAAAATAGTTTCCGCCCTTTGGATGCAGAAATCCATATATTCTCCCCAAAATTTCCCTAAAATATCTCTTAATGAGAATTTCTTCGATTGGAAATTTAAAAAAAAATACACCCTTACCTCCGACTGATCTTAATGTAATCCTTTTCTTAGATGGAGAAAACATGGACTCTAATGGAAGTACCTTATATCGGCCAGTGTAAATATTACATTATATACGTACGAAGGAAAAACCGGCTCTATGTGTAACAAAAGCCTAAGGATGTTTCATAGCCATTTAATGAAATGCCGGTAGGTTGGACTGGGTCATAAGACCTCACATATCATCGATTCCATAATGGTTTTTTAATTATTTAGTTTTCAAGGAAGGTACAGGAAATTGCGTTCCTGAAACACGCCAACTTGTTTGTATAGAACGCCCCGTAAAGTCTGCATCGTTGCCGTGGATACGATTTGGAGAAACTGTAACCGAATCAATCACATGCCATTGTTGGCGGCATTACTCACGACTATCCATAGTGTTCGAATTTTATGATGTAATAATGTTTCCAAATAAGTATACTACCTGATGAATAATTAATAATTCTCGTATATAATGCTGCTCTTCATGCGTTATTTCCTTTTGTAAGGTCTGCAAAGGAGGGAAGAAAAACGGTCTAGGTAAAATACACAGTATTACCTTGCTCATCTAATATTTTGCAACAAATTCCCCTAGGGAGAACAAAGGCAAACGGAAAAGACTTTTAGGTTCGTTGTCTTGCAAAGGAAATGTGTCGGAAAAAAGATTCCTCGAAAAATAAAAAATAGCCCATACAAGCGGTTCGGGTCAAACACCCCTCGGTTCTTTTGCGATGTAAAACGATAAAGAGGGATTCTTGTTGAATTATAGTTCGCCTTCGCGAGGTGCATGCGAGCGCATCCGCTCCGATTCAATGCCTTTTATGGCATTCAATCGGAGAGGAAGTCGTGCGACGCAAGAAATATTAGTAGGGCCGGATACATTTATATATATATATATATATATATATATATATATATATATATATATATATATATATATATATGTACATTCCCGGGTACTCTGGGCACCTGCAGCTCCACCCAAGCTGTGTGATTTTTCGGGTACCAGATCTTCCTGGGAAACCATAACCGGCACAGGGAAAGGAACTGGCCCCCCTATCCTGGTGTGTGAATTTCACACGCCGTATCGGGCTTAGTACTGGGTGAACTCTACCATCACCTACTAAACTGACCTTAGGGTTGATTACTGTGTTGATGGTTAATATATATATATATATATATATATATATATATATATATATATATATATATATAAAAATATATATATGCATATATATAGAATATATATATATATTACATACATACATATATACGTATATATACATATATACGCGTGTGTGTGTATATATACTTATATATATATATATGTATGTACACACGTACACATTCATATATGATATGCATATTGGAAGGGAAAAAGTTTCGCGCTGTTCTATGAGTGCACTTTAATTTCAGTCGGACATTTAATATTTTTTCATCCTTATTTCGAAACATTTGAGTGCAAGAAACAACCATCGTCTTAAGCATCGTAAAAAGACACTGAATTTTTTTTGGAATCAAGTTTGGTGAAATGCCTTGCGTGCTGGCTTTCCACCCTGAGTAAGTAACCCTGAAAGTGATGGCAGGATTGACAGGGTGGAAAAAATAGTTCAACGAAGATGACCATATTTCTTTTTTCTCTCACATGCCTTTAATGCGTCAAATAAAGATTTGAAATAAGGACGAGTGGAAAATTAATGTTAGCGTAGGTATTGTACGGATACCGGTGGAGAGAGAGAGAGAGAGAGAAAGAGGTCATGGTTGGAAGAGGGGAGGGGGGTGCGCTGTCGCCAGATCCATCTCTTTTTTCTTATTTGTATCATTTAGTATTCTGCAAGCCACCGCTAGAGTGTGTGGCGGGGGGTGAATATGAATTTTTAACATCATCGCCAAAGAGACATCCTTCCAATTTAAGCAAGAGATTTAATCTGTGATTAGCCTTCGCTCCGTGAGTGATTCCCAACCTAGTTTATGTACACTATCAGTTTATCATAACAACGCTCTACAAATCCAGTTCCTCTACGTGATCAAATCGGCAATTAATCCAACTTCGTGAGGATTCCATTTATACTAGCAGTATGTTCCAAATGTGGCCTAACCAAAGACAGATAACTTTTCTCTTTGGCCTTTTCATCACGTTTACCTAGTACTCTTCTAATAAATCCTAAATTTTAGTTAGGTTTTCCATATGATTCCCCGTTTGTGTTTCACCCAGGAGAGGTCGTGAGTGAGGGTAACGCCTAGGTATTTTATTGAGTCTAAGCGATCCATTTCGGTGTTCTCGACGCAGTAGGCGTTCGGGAGTAAATTGCTCTTTTTCCAAAAAATTCATCGACACGCATTTTTTAAAGTTTAATCTTAATTCACATGAGTCGTTCCAGCGTTTTATAGCATTTAGATCATCTACTAAAGCTGTTTTTTATAGTGATAAGAATTCCTCTGTAAATTACTTCATCGTTTGCATATAAATGTATGTTACTAGCGACTAGAAATAATCTCTAATTTCTATTAACTAAATAATAATCTATTATCTACGAATATCTGCAATCTCTTTAAACCAGTCTCCCTCTTTTGTCTTCCATTTCTCTTTCTCTCAACCCCACCCTACTATCTCCCAGGGGTAGGATGCCATTTTTGGGGGAAGCGAAATTCCTTCATCCTCCCCTTAGTACCACACACACACACACACACACACACACACACCGGCCATCTTAAACCACAACCCAGGAAACAAAACCCTTTTTGAAATTTGATTTTTCACTTCCCCCTCTTCTTTTTAAGACTTTGATCCGGATCTTACTCCTTTCCAACTAATCGCATTGTGACCGCAAAAAGACCGCTTTCGCCTACACACCTTTCCGTCTAATGTGATTTATATCTTTTTAGGAAAAATATTTTTTTTTCTTCTTCTTTTCCCTCCCCACCCCCCCGTAACCTCTTATTTTTATTCTATTTTATTTGAATCGCACTGTTACCATTGCTGCCGCCGGTGTTTTCAGTGCGGCAACCGGTCAAAATATGGCGGGGATTCTCGCTTTCAACATTGTTGCGTGCCGATGTCGACATCAATATGGCTGTCGGGAAAAAATGGCGGGAAGTTAAAATGCAAATAATAATTATTGTATTTGACGGACGAATTTCGATTTATCTTCCTTTGCCACCCTCGAGATTTTCTTATTATTAATTTTTTTGGCTTCCTTTGTGTTAACTTTTTTTCCTGTAGGTTTCCTCACTTGTAATCCTTTCCTTGAAATATCATTGAAAATTAAGACTCAACTTCGCGGAGAGAAGGAATTGGAGCGAAAGGATTATCTCAGTTCAGGATATGTACCCTACTTACCGATTTTTTTTATTAAAAAAACAGAGACAGATTGAATGATTTATGCAAGGGGAAAGGAGGTGCCGGAAGTTCACAGGCGACATCGTTTCTTGGATAATGGGATAAGTTCAGTGTGTGAGATGATTAAATGAAAAGTTGGAAATTGACTGTTTTTTATGTTTTTTAAATTCAAGAAACCTTTCTAGTCACCGTGGACCCAAAAGGGGGAAATAAAACAATTTTCTCAAGGAAGATGAAATTGTTCCAAATCTGAAGATGCAAGTAATTGACTGATATGCTCGACAGTAGTGGAGACTCGTTGTTGCTCTCTATAATGTATCTATTAATCTTATTTTCGTCGATTAAGTTGCTCCTCTTTGATACTATTGCTTCGGTAATTTAATCGCTGTGAAATCTTAATTTATATTAATAGTATAAAGGGTGTTCACCGTTATGGAAAAATAGGAAAACCTTTCCAAAGACCTGGAATACTCAGGGGAAACTTTATGCGGAAACGGAAAACGAAGGGAATTTTTTGCATTTTCGGATAAAAATACTAAAAAAATATCATAGGCCGATTTTTTTACAAGTTTAATGAAACTTTTCTGAACACCCTCCATTGGCATAAACCCTTTGAAAACTATATATACGACATAACCTTGACATTCTATTTTTGAAATTGCGACGCACTTCTCGTCTATGACTCCAGGACTTTCATCACTGCGGAAGTTTAAATTTTGCTGTGGAGACTCTTACTCTTTTGTTCCATGAAAAGCTGAATCTACGAGGTGTGTCCGAAAGCTATCAGACCTGCGTTCATATCTCCGCATTGGTGCTATTCTTCGTCATCCGGGTCGTGGCATCTTTCGAAGTAGTCCCCATTTGATTTGATTCGAGTAGTCCCCACACGCACAAAATGGCCTTCAGCTCGCGCGTCGCATCACTCTGAATCGTATTGATGTCGTCGAACCGCTTTCCTTTGAGTGCCATTTTCAATTTAGGGAACATCCAAAGTCGCAGGGAGCTATGTCGGGACTGTACGGAGGCTGGTGAAGCTGTACAATCTTGTGTATCGCCAGAAATTGTTGTACAAGGTTCGATGAATGAGCTGGCGCGTTATCGTGGTGAAGAAGCCAGTCACCGCTTTACCAGAGATGCGGCCGTTTTCTTCTCACGGCAGCAAACAATCTTTTTAGAACTTTAACGGAATGCACCTTGTTGATCGTCTGACCTCTTGTAGCAAATTCGTAGTGCACAATACCCTCACAATAAAATAAATAATCAAAAACGCAGCAAGGATACTTTTCGAACACACCTCGTATGACCAGTAGAGTGCTGTTAGCAATTATGTATTGAGTTTCGCTTTGCAAGACACCCTCTGTAACGTAAAATATTGGCAAATTATTTACACGGCGGACATATTTATGGAAATAACATGTCGGTAGCATTTTTAAGCAAGTGAAACGATCATGAAAATCTGTTGAGATCAATATCACAGTGACTGCGTGCCCTTGAGGCGGTTACAGTGGGGTTGTGCTGGGGTAAATGGTACACTAATGACATGTAACGAGATATTCAAGTTGATTCTTGGGTTACACAAGTATCACACGTCAATTATCTAGCGTATTAAACATTCCCTCGCATAAATAATTCTTTGAATCATTTCGGGATGGCTAAGTCAAAAATTACATTACGAGCTCCTAAACTTGAGAAGTTGGCACCGTTTCCTTAGCTCGGAAGTGTCCTGAACCAAAATGGTCAAAGTAATAGGGGCGTAAGAATAAGTATTGCTTTGGGCAAAGGAAATGTTAGAAGGCGGAGGCATTGATGGCAGGAACGTTGAGTATGAATGTTAAGAAAAAGCTCGTCAATAAACGGTCATTCGAGCAAGATGATTGACTTGGATTTGTTGGATGGAAAAGGTAAAATGCATAGAAATGAAAACAAACGAGAAAGTAATAGGTAAAGTGAAAAGAGAGGAGAGAGTTGGGAGAAATTGGAACAAGACAGGAAAGATGTATGTACAGCATTTTGATTGGCTTTGAGATTTTGATATCCGTGATGGAGCGGAACACTTAAGGCAAGTAGGGAAGGGTTAGGAATAGGAAATATGCACGTTTGAGGAAATGAAGGCAGGAAGGGAGTCTACGGAATTGAAGAGGGACTAGCTGCAGTGTATCGACTATCTCGACCAGTCTTCCGGAGTTGGTAACTGTTCTTTTTGACTCATGCAAATATTTCCCATTATATGTACACACAATTGTTCATATAAGGCTGTCAGGCCTCATATAGAATATGCTGCTGGTATATGGAATCCTCACGAAGTTGGATTGATTGCCGAATAGGATCACGTGCAGCGTAGAGGAGCTAGATTCGTAAAACGTTGTCATGATAAACTGAGGAGCGCATAGAGGCTATTAGAGGAGCCAGGATAGGATTCACTCAATGGAGTGAAGGTTAAATTACAGATTAAATCTGTTGCATTAATTGGAAGGGCGTCTCTTTAGCAGTGATGTTGAAAATGTATTAAGGCGGTAATACTACGCGGTAGGGTTATATTTGGGTTAAAATTCATCCCTTACCATCCACCCTAACGGTGGCTTGAAGGGTACAAAAACACCTAAAATAACTAACTAAAATATAGCAGTCCCCGGAATGTTTCGTGTTATCCGGGAAATTTGACGTCACAAAACTAAGCGATAAAAGCATTGCCCAGTAGTTAATACGTAACAAATATCGATTGCATTCTACATTCCCTGGTCTTCGTTTATCTGGATTTGCCACAGAATGGTAGAGAACAAACGGGTCGAAGAATCAGTCATCTCTACAAAAATCTATTCAAGGTGGCGCTGCCTCATAAAGTCAGATTGGATTATTTTTATAATTTTAAAGGAAAAATTGTACATACCTCAACGAACATTTTCTCCATTGCGATTGTTATTGAAATCGTTTTACAACCTTGCTGTCTACCTTAGCTTTCCCTTACATTGGAGTATGTCTTAGATACACTCTTACGCGTACTATACCGTACGTGGTACTCTGAAAGCCACCGCTTGGGCAAATGAGTGGCAAGGAGTGAATAAACTTGATTATCACATGTCTTATAGATCAGGATAGACTATAATGTGTGCTAAAACTTAACTTCAGATTGGTATATCGTCAACCCCTTCGAAATAAGAGAAAATATCGTGATTCCACCTTACAATATTCTTTCATTTCCCAAGACACGTCTCAGCATCTGGAAACCGGAAGCAGTTACCCCGCAAAGAAGCATTTTTAGCGGAAAATAAAAATTATTATGGATATGAGAAACAATGCCTTTTTGTTTGATAAAGTTATCAAGCAGTTTTATAAGTAGTAGTAGTAGTTTTTAGGGGAGGCGACCGATTGCTGAGGTCATTTGCGCCATAGGGGAAGGACAGGAAAGGATGAAGGGTGGAGAGAAACCCGGCGTCGGCATTAGCCTACTCTTTACGAAAGGCGCCAAGGGATCCGCAGTTTAACGTCCCATCCGACGGACGGCGTACTCACTCAAAGTGCTCTCCACAAAGTAACTCAAGTAGGGATCGAGATACCTCTGAAAAATATTCAACACCGCCGGGATTTGAACCCGCGCCCTCTGGGTGGGAAGTCAGTACGTTAGCCCCCGCACCATCTCGATCCCCAGTTTTGTAAGTTTACGTGAAAAAAACAATTATATATTTATTCAAGACATGTTTCGAAAATTAATATGGCAAATCCATGTGTATTTTTTATATTCTACATTGTATTCTGCAAGTCACCAGTTGGGTGTATAGCGGGGGGAGGGGGGGGGGTGACTGCACCCCAGGCATTCAACGTCAAAAATGATTTTACAAAATTTAAGTTGCTCAAAAATTAAGATATTCCTAAGTTTAATGGTTAAACTTTTGACTGGGTTATTTTTAACTATAACCTGAAATTATGTTTATATTTTATATACTATGCTATGTATGGAATGCTAGGAAAGGGATGAATTATGAGTAGACCGAAAAAATGAATGCAACGGATATTGATTGACTATGGGATGTTGAAGACCATGATAGAGGGGAGAATGTTAGGCAAGCGAGGAAGGGGCGGGATAGGATAGGGATATTGAATCGAATGAAGGGAGGAAGGCAGTAAGCGGAGATGAAGAGAGGCTTGTTGTAGAGTAAGATATCGGGTTGGGTTTCGTTAGGAGAGATAAGATATTTATTTGGTTGGTGTGTCCATCCAAAAGCTACCTTAACCGGTGGATTATCTATAGTAATAACATTAAAACTATATACATATTAACTTTATAACATATTAACTACATTTAGATGAGTTTAGTTTGTTTTACTTTGAATCTTGGTGGACGCTTTTGGATTTCAATTTGCCTTGACCGAAACCTTCGTTTGGGAAGTTATCACATGCCTAAGCATTGAATACACACGTTTTTGGGAATTATTTCTTGTGATTTCAAAAAAATATTTTGGAAAAAATAATTCTCCTGCTTCATGATACTTATAAGAATTCAGACGACTTTGGTTAGCGGATAACATACAAAGCAATTTGTAATTCTTTTCTCACTTATTCCAGCGGCGTACATAAAAGAGAAAGAGGGAGGTAAAAAAATCCGTGTCTCTAGCAGCGAGAGATTAATCTCTTACAAAAAGTTTTTTTTATTTAGGTCATTGATGTATTTTTTCACCAGAATCAATTTTTTTCAAAGGGTTTTAGATGAATTGTGGTCTTCCTCGATTCGAAATCGGGGCCCGGATTATCGATTCGAAACTCCTTTTAATGTTTGAATGGCGATACGAGCAGTTTAATAATGGAATAAAAATAAACTAGTTCTCTAATAAATATGTATGTTGGTCAGCGTTTCGTATATTTGTACAGGGGCATTAAAATATGTTATCAAAAAGTGTTATTTGGTTAATGAATAGAAATTAGGACGCATTTTTAAAAAAGAGGCATTTAGAGTTTCCTTTTAAAACGTTGATGTTGTAGAAAAAGCATTATTTGAGTGGAATCCTAACGCTGTTTTCCATGGAAACGGGACGAATATGATTGTTGTGTAATGTTGTCATATTTCTCCTTTTTCTGCTGCAACTGCAACTGCTAGAAGAACTTTGCATTTCTCGTCTTGCGAGACGTTTACATGATTTGTAAAATGTCACACAATAAATAACCACTTCACGGAATACAACAATAGTATGGTTACTGGGGATCGAGATGTTGCGGTGGCTATCATATTGGCTTCCCACCCAGAGGGCCCGGGTTCAAATCCCGGCTGTGTTGAATATTTTACAGAGGCATCTCAATCCCTACCTGAGATTCTATGTGGAGGGCACTTTGAGTGAGTACGCCGTCCATCGGATGGGACGTTAAGCTACGGACCCCTTGGCGCCTTTCGTAAAGAGTAGGCTAATGCCGACGCCGGGTTTCTCTCCACCCTTCATCCTTTCCTATCCATCCCCTATGGCGCAAATGACCTCAGCTGTCGGTCGCCTCCCCTAAATACTACTACATACGTACATAAGTGATGTCTAAGCATCATAATGTATTTTTGAAAACATTTCTTATTAATAATTGTACACCAAATAAAAGTAAATATAATGAATAAATTATACTCAGTGAATTTTTGCTCACTTAATAATTAAATGGAAAATTATATTCATACTATATATGTGTGTCTATAAAACAAGCAAATAATCTAAAGCGTTAATGGTTGGTTTAGCATAAATTTCCATGGGAAAATTTTCATCAATTTCAAAAATGAACTTATGATTAAAATGCCTTTGCATAGTATGTAAAAAGTTCAAACCACAAATTTTACCTCATCGCCATCAGTTGGCCATGATTATTCCCCAGCCTAGTTATTAATATTATATTAAAAGTAGATTTAACACTATGAGAGGTTTGCAAATTCAAATGCTTAAATAAATTGCCAAAATCAGGAGACTTGTACAATATCAGGAAAAATTTTGTTCAGAAGGACTTAGATGCCATACTAGAACCAGCAACTTTTGAATTTTGCACATGACTTTCGGGATTTCTGTTAACTTGTACACTTGATTACCCTTAGAGTGTTGCTATCCAAAAATACCCGCACTCGAGTATAATATCGGAAGTAACCATGGTGGCACAGTGTTAAAAGTGGCCTAATCATGAGATTTAAGATCAGATTCACATATGAAACTTACCTCATACCCTTTCAGTGTTCTTCTAGGGTTCTTAAAAGAAGAAACTACCAATCATTAATAAAATTCATTTGAAGCTTTCATTCCTTTATTATTAATAATATATAGTCCTTGCGTATCTCGGAATTGTTTTTGACCAACACGGTCAAAGTAGTAGGGACGTAAGGAGAAGAATTGCGCTAGGCAAAGAGGCTTTCACAAGGAGGAGGGAGTTGATGACAGGGACGTTGAGTAGGAATATTTAGAGAATGCTCGTTAAAACTTTTATATGGAGCGTAACTATGTACAGCACGGAAACGAGGTCATTGAAGCAGGAGGATAGACGTAGATTGGAGGCTTTTGAAATGTGGGTGTGGAGAAGAATGGAGAAGGTGAAATGGGCAGAGAAGAAAACAAATGAGGAAGTACTTGGTATGGTGGGCGAAGAGACTGGTTTGTTGGGAGCAATCCTATGGAGGCAGGAAAAATGGATGAAGGGGGTATTGGTCGGCAGTGGGATTTTGAAGACTGTAATAGAGGGGAGAATGTTGGGCAAAAGAGGAAAGGGAAGGAACAGGATAGGGATGTTTGACGGGATGAAGGGAGGAAGAAAGTACTCAGAGATGAAGAGGGACCTGTTTTAGAGTAGGTTGCTGGGTTTTGTGTTTTGTTAGGACAAAATATTTATTTGGTAGCTGTGTCTATCCAAAAACCTACCTTAACCGGTAGATTACCTTAAAAAATATTTTTACGAGTGAGAGAGGAATGCTAAGTTAAACTTGAAATGGAAGGGCAAAAATTAGAGCATGTGGAACAGTTATCCTACGTATATCTTGTAAGTGTTTTGGACCCAAATGGTCAAATTAGTAGTGACATACGAAGAAGAAACCCGTTCGGCAAAGAAACTTTCACAAGGAGGAGGAAATTGATCAGAGGGACGTTAAATAAGGAAGGATGTTAAGAAAATACTCGTTCAAACTTTGATATGGAGCGTAGTTGTGTACAGCGCGGAAATATAATCACTGATCCAGGATGATAGATGTAGATTGGAGCCTTTTGAAATGTTGGTGTGAAGAAGGATGGAAAAGGTGAAATGGACAGAAAGGAAAACAAATGAGTAAGTATTAGGTATGGTGCTAGGGGATGAGAGGGAATTGTTGGACGAAATAAGGCAGAATAATGGATGCAAAGCACATTGATAGGCAGTTAGATGTTGAAGACTGTGATAGAGGGGAGAATTTTAGGAAAGCTAGAAAGGGGAGGAAAAGGATAGGCATATTAGATGGAATAAAGGGACGAAAGAAGTATTGCAGAGGAATTGAAGAGGGGTTTAACGAAGTTTTGGATGTTGGGTTGTGTTCTTTTTTTGGGCGAGGGTAATAAATGTATTCGTGTGCATTTATTTCTGGAGATGTTCATTTTAAACCTACCTCAAACGATATAATTTCAAATCAAATGGGGCGAATAGAGTTCCGGTACGATAATGAAATTAGTCCGCGTGAATTGAATATACCGGATATTGGGTCTCTTGCTTAATTTGCTAATTGCTTAATTTTACCACATTAAACAATCAGGCAGTCGGTGTAAAAACTATGGAGATATACAGTAATAATAATTATTAACTCTTATTCAATGGAGCTATAATATTTTACAAATAAACAACTTCTTGTTTTATAATTCCGCCAACGAATTCTTCTGTCCTTTTACTGAAAGCTCAAGAATGTGACATCATAAAATGTTTCCATATTTCCAGGCGATAACCACGCGAAATTATAAAAAAAAACTGTCAACCACTTTGTAGTTCTGCGTAAAGATAAATGAAATGAAAAATTGAAATGCGAAATAAGGAAAAGAGTTATTTTTCACAAAAATACTCATAATAATAAAAAATCAATTATAATTTAAAAAAATACATGTAGTTAAAATTGACTCAATGAATTTCACCCCTAGAATATATATAAATTTTTATGTTGAACTGTGTTCGTTTTTTCTTTGACTAATAATATTTTTTTTCTCATTCTAATTGCAGGTAAGTTAAATTCCATCCTTTTTGGTTGCATGCGAATGGACCTAATTTTCATCACAACGAATTGACTTCTACGAATCCAGGTTTGATAAAGTTTTCACGCGTGCACGTAAACAATATCCTCATATAATATATGATTGGCGGTCAGTTTTTCAACGCAAGAGCACGAATTTCGTCCAATAGAGTGGTAATGAATTGTTTAAATGTTATACTTAAACCAGGATTAGAAGGACATATATTTCCTTGTATTTAATGAAGCTGCAACAAACATTACCTATTAGGGCCGTCCTAGAAATTTGTATTTTCCTGAATGACCTCTTCGCTTGGCTAACTGAGAGCCTAATACATGTTCATAAACAGTTTCAGTCTTGAGTACATCTTTGGAAGAATGTGCTGCTTTTCCATTCAAGTTTTCTTTTAAGTGATCTTGGTAATGAAAAACAGGAAATATGATCTCTTTTGTTCCCTTGAAAAAATATCAGTAATAAAAATATGCAGTATAGAGTTTAAAGATATTTTGTGGCATATTTTTTAGAGATTGGCAATACAGTAATGGACTGTTAGCTGTTTTCAATCCAAAACCTACCCTAAGCATACCAATACTGAGATTTATTTTATAAAAACAAGGAATCGAAACTGGAATATTCCTGAATATTTCAAAGCCAATTTTATGGTATTATTTATTTTTGGTAATTTATAGTGTAAGGTAGGTTTTGTTTGGTTTACTTCAGTCCTCCCTTGATTGCGTCCAACTATTATTATATATTCTATTACTACCCTTTACTCGTTTGCCCAACATTCTCCCCAATCTTTATTGCAGTCTTCAACGTTCAACCCCAATTAAAATACTCTTTATAAACAGTTTTCCTACCTGCTTCGGATTTCTCTAAACCCTCTCTCCTCCCTTACCTGTTTTTAGCACTTCCTTTCCCTCCATTTCACCTTCTCCATCTTTCCCCGCACTAACGTTTCAAAAGCCACCAATCTAAGCCCATCACCCTCCTTCAAATGACCACGTTTCCGCGCCGTACATAACTACGCTCCATAGCAAAGGTTTTTACTAGCATTTTCTTAACATCCTTACTCAACGTTCCTGCCATCAAATCCCTCCTCAATATGAAAGCCTCTTTGACTGGTGCAATTCTTCTCCTTATATCCCTACTACTTTGACCATGTTGGTCCAAAACACTTCCGAGATACGTCAACAGTTCCAACTGCTCTAGTTTTGACCCTCCTATTTTAATGTTTAGCTTAGCCTTTCTCTTTCTGGAAAAACGCATTACCTCTGTTTTGCTTTGATTAATTTTAATCCAATATCTATGGTACTGAATTTCCAATTCGATCAACAATACTTACAACCCCTTGGCTGGATGACAAACTAAAGCTTGTTCATCAGCAAACCTAACTGATTTCATGGATTCCCCGCCGACTTTCAGTTTTGTCTCCTGTTTTCCCAATGTCTCTTAAACCTATTTATCCACGTGCATTTTTTAAAGAACATTTGATAGTTGGACACATATATCTCATTCTACTTTCTACCACCGCCCATCTCGACCCATACATCCCCCACACCCACCAGATGTTGAGGTAGCTTGAGCATAGCTGTTAGTGTATCAATTAGCTATGAATTACCAATATAAATTAGTCCTATTTTCCTCAGAAAATATGACGTATTCATTTACAATATCAGGTCTTTGAAATTATGCAAACTTTATAAAATACTTCGTAAGTTGTTGACCTGCTTGAGAGACTGCGAATATGTATTCCTTTTGGTCACTTTCCTTCAATTGGATTATGGTCCATTAGTGCACGTATATTTGTCCATTATCGTAATGGCTGCTCCCATTTCATTTTCGATTCTTTTATTGCCAGTTTTCCGTCCCCCGATTCGTTATGGGTACTTCGCAGTTTTCGGAAACTGTGACTGGCGAAATAGGTTAGGTCTCCAGGTCAGAGAGACCTGTTTCTCCAAAGAGTAATTACTACTTTCATTGGGTACTTACATCAATCCTCACCCTAGATTTAACTTGAATACCTAATTTTTCCCCCCTTTCCATTTCTCTTATCTTTTCATCTGTCTCTTCGTCCCTCTCTTTGCGTTTCAACTCTATTTCTTTCCTCCCTTTTCATATCTCATGTCGCATCTGAATTTTCATTTCTCCACGTCCCATTTCCCATTATCCACGAATTCCCTCCGTCGCTACCTCCCACAATTCTGTCTGCTGGAGTGGGAGTAAAGAGTCTCAAGACAAAGCCCGTCGCGACTTCTTTTTAATCCTTCACCCCTTTTCTTTATCTTTCCAAAGAGAGCGGCCGGCAGATTCGAGGATGAAAGAAGAGGTTGGAATTAGGGGAGAAGTGTGGGAGGGTCTTTTTAAACATAGCTCTCACTCGCAGCCTTGCATTCTCTCTTTTATGAAGGTGTGCCTGCGTGCGTACGGGTGCGTGTTATATATAATATATATATATATATATATATATATATATATATATATATATATATATCCGTGAGGTTCGAGGTTAGAGTCACGGTCAATGAAGCTTTTTGCACTTTCAATCTGCTCGATTCTGTCTACCCTACCATTCCCTTTTTCGTCTCTTGTGTGTATTCCTATCCCTTTTCCTAATATTTGTATTCCCGTGAATGAGTATATGTTCGCCAATGGGCGGGTTTTTGTGTTTGAATGTGCTTCTGTATATAAATAATATATAGACACACATTATTCTCCGATTATTATATATATATTTATATATATATATATATATATATATATATATTTATGCCCTCCCCGGACTACAACCTTGACGTGGTGGAAGGGCTTGTGCGTTCCGATGACCCCGAGAGCTGTGCTGGCGGGAGTAATAATTATTGCTCCTGGTAGGGTCACCCATGCCAGATAGGTCGAAGGTTAGGAGCCAGACGAAAGTTAGTCCACGCAGCGTCTGTTCCTCAGTGAGGCGGCTGCAATGGCGTCTGACCCCAGTGGGGCGGCCAGTAAGTGATGGTGTCACGTTAAAAACACTATTGAGGAAGGCAACGGGAAACCACCTAAAATATCATTCCCTAGAAAAATATGATGGACAATAGAGGTATTTTGAGTCCTGGCAACCACGGGGCTCGGCCCAATCGGCCGTGTGTCGTGCCAGGCAGCGGGGGAGGCAAGGCTTCCGCGGTCGTCATCCCACGAAACCCTTGCAAGGGAAAACCAGCAGCAGCAGGACAGAATACGCAGGAGAAGAAGACCAAATTAGTTAGAATAGGAACGTGGAATGTTAGGACAATGATGAGGACAGGGAAATTGGAGAATGTTAAGCGAGAGATGGAAAGGGGAAATATAGATATTTTAGGTCTATGCGAGGTGAGATGGAAAGATAGCGGGGATTACTGGAGTGATAAGTATAGAATAATATACAGCGGCGGGGACGAGAGCCAACGAGGGGTTGCCATAGTATTAAATGAAGAGGTAGGAAGAAGCATAGTCAACATAGAGCAGGTAACGGATAGAATACTACTAGTGGAGATGAAAGCAGAACCGACGAACTTAGTTATTATTCAGGTATACATGCCACCGAGCAACCATAAGGAAGAAGAGGTCGATAGGATATACGATCAGTTAGAGGACATGATCGCGGGTCTTCCTGCAGGGAAACATTTGATAGTGATGGGGGATTGGAATGCGACGGTAGGCGAAGGAAGAGATCGTGATGAGGTGGGGGACTACGGTTTAGGCACGAGGAATGACCGCGGGGAGAAAGCAGTTGAGTTCTGCAGGAGACAGGGGTTAGTCATCACCAACACTTGGTTTAGACACCACAAAAGACGCAGGTATACATGGAAAATGCCAGGTGACTCAGGAAGATATCAGCTAGATTATATCCTGGTTAGACACAGGTTTAGGAATGGTGTGATAAATTCCCACAGCTTCCCGGGAGCGGATGCGGACTCAGACCACAATTTAGTTGTTATGAAATGTAGCGTACGTTTCAAAAAGATAAGGCAGGGGCGGCGAGTTAGAAAATGGAATGTAGAAGCGTTAAATGGGTTGAAAAGGAAGGAATACAAACAGGCGGTAGAGAAAATCATGGAGGATGGTAAAGGGCTTAGTACTATCGAAGAAAAATGGGAAATGATCAAGAAGGGGTTGTCTAAAGCCGCAAAAGACACTATTGGAACCGTTAACGCTAAAAGGACTAGGAAACCATGGATCACGGATGAGATGATTACAAAGATGGATGAGCGGAGAAAATGGAAGAATATGAATACAGAATTAGGCAAAATGAAGTACAAAAAATTGAACAATAAATTGAGGCGGACAACAAATAAAGCAAAAGAAGCATGGTGGAAGACGCAGTGCGAGGATATGGAAAGTCTGCAGAGGAAGGGTGAAATCGGTGCGCTGTACAGCAAAGTTAAATCGTTATCGGGAAGTAAGAAAGGAAGAGCTATGCTAACAGTTAGAGATAAGGCGGGTAAGGTAATAGTTGACGCAGGAAAGATCCAAGAGAGATGGAAGGAGTATATAGAAGAACTGTATGGTAAAGAACTCAGACCAACAAAGTTAGACATTGAAAAAGAAAATGACGTAGAGGAGGACAGCTTAGGTCCAGGCATACTAGACCATGAGATAGAAAGGGCATTAAGGGAGATGAAACTAAATAAGGCCGTGGGGGTAGATAACATTCCCGTGGAACTTTTAAAATGCTTAGGAAAATGTGGGAGGAAGAGGCTATATGGGCTGATCCGTAGTATTTATGAGGAGGGAATCTGGCCGGAAGACTTTTTGAGATCAGTTTTAGTTCCGATTCCGAAAAAGGTAAAGGCCACGTCATGTGAGGACTATAGGACAATTAGTTTGATATCCCACGCAGTTAAAGTTGTTCTCAGGATCATAAACAAAAGGATAGAGAGTAGGGCAAATGATTACTTAGGGGATGATCAGTTTGGGTTTAGGAAGGGGAGAGGTACGCTTGATGCCGTTGCAGTAATGAGATTATTAATCGAGAGGAATATAGAATACAACCAGGAGGTATTTGCCTGTTTCGTAGATTTTGAAAAAGCGTTTGATAGGGTGAATTGGGAAAAACTAATGAGTATATTGCAGAAAATAGGAATAGATTGGAGGGAAAGGAGGCTAATCCGCAACCTGTACATGTCTCAGACAGCTCAGGTGCGGGTGGGAGACGGGGAGTCAGGATGGGCAGTGTTAGGAAGGGGTGTGAGGCAGGGTTGTCCATTATCACCGTTGCTGTTCAACCTGTATGCAGAGGAAATGATTAAAGAGGCATGGGAAGAACTCGAGGTAGGAATGAAAGTGGGCGGGGAATTCATAAAATCAGTTAGGTTTGCTGATGACCAAGCCTTAGTTTGTCAGTCAGCCAAGGGGCTGCTAGCATTGCTGAGTGAATTGGAAATTCAATGCGACAGGTAGGGGATGAGAATCAATATTAAGAAAACAAAGGTTATGCGATTTTCTAGAAAGAAAAAGGGCAAGCTTAACATTTAAATAGGAGGGCAAAAACTAGAGCAGGTAGAACAGTTTAGGTATCTCGGTAGTGTTTTGGACCAACACGGTCAAAGTAGTAGGGACGTAAGGAGAAGAATTGCGCTAGGCAAAGAGGTTTTCACAAGGAGGAGGGAGTTGATGACAGGGACTTTGAGTAAGGATGTTAAGAGAAGACTCGTAAAAACTTTGATATGGAGCGTAGCTATGTACGGTGTGGAAACGTGGTCATTGAAGCAGGAGGATAGACGTAGATTGGAGGCTTTTGAAATGTGGGTGTGTAGAAGAATGGAAAAGGTGAAATGGACAGAGAAGAAAACAAACGAGGAAGTACTTGGTATGGTGGGCGAAGTGAGGGGTTTGTTGGGAGCAATCCTATGGAGGCAGGAAAAGTGGATGAAGGGGGTATTGACCGGCAGCGGGATGTTGAAGACTATGATAGAGTGGAGAATGTTGGGCAAACGAGGAAAGGGAAGGAACAGGATGGGGTTGTTGGACGGGATGAAGGGAGGAAGAAAGTACTCAGAGATGAAGAGGGACCTGTTATAGAGTAGGATGATGGATTTTGTGTTTTGTTAGGAGTAAGAAAATATTTGTTTGGTAGTTGTGTCCCTCCAAAAACCTACCTTAACCGGTAGATTACCTTTAAAAAAAAAAATATATATATATATATATATATATTCTTATTACGTAAGTGTGTCTGTGTATATATTATATATATATATATATATAAATATATATATAAATATATATACACACGTCTCAGACTGCTCAGGTACGAGTGGGGAACGGGGAGTCCGGTTGGGCAGTGTTAGGAAGAGGTGTAAGACAGGGTTTGCCCATTATCACCGTTGCTGTTCAACCTGTATGCAGAGGAAATGATTAAAGAGGCATGGGAAGAACTGGAGGTAGGAATGAAGGTGGGCGGGGAATTCGTAAAATCAGTTAGGTTTGCTGATGACCAAGCTTTAGTTTGTCAGTCAGCCTGACAGCCTAAGGGGCTGTTAGAATTGCTTAGTGAATTGGAAATTCAGTGCGACAGGTATGGGATGAGAATCAATATTAATAAAACAAAGGTTATGCGATATTCTAGAAAGAAAAATGCTAAGCTAAACATTAAAATAGGAGGGCAAAAACTAGAGCAGGTAGAACAATTTACGTATCTCGGTAGTGTTTTGGACCAACACGGTCAAAGTAGTAAGGACGTAAGGAGAAGAATTGCGCTAGGCAAAGAGGCTTTCACAAGGAGGAGGGAGTTGATGACGGGGGCGTTGAGTAAGGATGTTAAGGGATATTGACCGGCAGCGGGATGTTGAAGACTGTGATTGAGGGGAGGATGTTGGGAAAAAGAGGAAAGGGAAGGAACAGGATAGGGATGTTGGACGGGATGAATGGAGGAAGAAAGTAGTCAGAGATGAAGAGGGACCTGATGTAGAGTAGGATGTCGTGTTTTGCTAGGGGCCACAAATTATTTAATTAGTAATTACGTCCATCCAAAAACCTACCTTAACCGGTAGATTACCTAATAATATATATATATATATATATATATATATATATATTTATATATATATTATATATATTTATTTTTTTATATATATGTATATATATACACACACACAGACATATAAACTCACATGCGCTAGCAAGCATTCTTTTTCATTTTCTTTATTCCGCCAATACTTTCTCGCAGTTATTTTTTAATTCCGCCTAAACCCTTCCTCCCTGTACCAAATGTACCATTTCCCATAGATCCGGTTACATTAAATTCCTCAACCTTTTCTTCTTTTAGGTATGTCCTTTTCAAATCTCTATCCCCGCTCCCCCCCTTATGACCCTTCTGAAGGGAATTCGACATTTCGCCTCCACACCCGGTGGAAGGTTCTCAATGGGAATCCACCTCGTAGGTTTGCGAACGTTGTCTTCCTTTGTTTTTTTCATTTCTTTATTTCATTCCTCTTCCATTCTGCGTCCGGGAGGCGTAAAATACACGCCTGGGACGAAGGGCCGTGGAGTTTCGAGAACGTTTTTTGACAGACGAAAAATTTCGACGTTTCTAAGAGCGCGTGAAGGAAAATAAATGCCAGTTCGTTTTTTACCACCTGTCAAAATGTCTCTTGCCGGTAAATGGTTTTTGAATCCGATCACTCTCTTTCTTAAACCAAGCATTATTTTTCATGAAATTATAATGGAGCCACTGAACATAATTCATCTATTCTCAGTCTTGATCTTATTCATTTGTTTCGCCATTAATGCCTTGGTACCCGTATTTCAATGATTTTCTCCTCCTTATATCAAGATTTCTATTCTAATTCTTATTTTTTTAACTGATCAAAGGTTATAATTCTTTTACTTTTGCCTTAGTTCCTAGAAGTGATTTAAGGCATATGATATTGATATTTTTAAACTGAAAATCCTGTGGTATTTTTTATTGATTCTGAGGGACGTAAGTTTTAGTCGTTAATATTTTCAACCTTAGTTAAAGTGTGTCTAGACGAATTGACCATTTTGGCCTCTAAGATTTGATTTACCGACTCCTATGACGAAACATTTGCCGAGGGTAAAGATTAAGAATGGCAGACGAGTAATTCATTTGAATTTTGTATTTAGTGTGACTTTTTGGATTATATTCCTGTCGTGTTAATTCCTGCCTGGTTCATAGGCGTCATGATCCCGTGCAAATACACAAGTTCATAATTTTTCGAGCATTGTTTTTTTTTTCAATAGCGAAGGGATCAATAGATCCCATGGTATGTTCACATTAAAGGGGCCATCCCAGGGTATGTATTTCATTCAAAATGTTTTACTAATTTCAAGGCTAAATTTTGGAAGGTTTTTGAACGACTTTTTACTTCTAAGTGTCGCAACTATATCCTATATCTTTACCCTACGTTATATCCTTCTTCATAAGTTGTGCCTGGTTTCATGGTATCCATGAAACCTACTCTCTACCTTCCTCTACCCCCCTCACCTAATATTCTCCCTTCTACCTTGGCCCCAAATATCCCAATACCTATCCGTTTTCCTTCATCATCTTTCCCTGCCTTTTTCGGTTTACCCCCATTCTTTGGCGCAATGACGCATTCATGAAGCATTCTCCTCAAGATAAGCATTCACGAATTATTTATTGGCATCTTTACACCTCATCGATTCTCAACATCTTGTAAATGTCTCTCTCGCTAACATCATTCTTCTCCTTATGTCTGTCCAATACAATGCTCTTGTACCTACAAAAAATGCCCTAAATACGTCACCTGGTACATGCTATCTACTAAACTACCTCCTAAAGTCATTTATAATTTAAATTTCCTGCTTCTAGAGCCGTCAATTGTTTTACTGTGGTTCATCTTCATACCGTAACTTTCGCTCTGTCACTGAAAAGCTCTCGAGAATAACTGCTAATCTAACTGATATAAGATTTTCCCATTTCAAGCCCTTTCCATTCTACTCATAAAGATTTTTCCCACTAAATATTATGTTATAATCGGTAATTTACCGCTTAAGGCAGCTTCTGCATGGACAACGGCTAACAAAGGGTCCAGCGACAATTCTCTTGTCTCTCCCAACAAAAAAGAGCCCGACATCCAACGCTACAATAAGGCTCTCTTCATCTCTGTGTACTTCCTCCATTCATTCCGTCCAACATCTTTATCCTATTCCTGGCCCTTCCTCGTTTGCCTAATATTCTACGTTCAATATAATAGTCTTCAACATCCCATTGCCAATCAATATGCTCTCTGTATCTATCTTTCCTGTATCTTTTGTATGACAAAATTATTATTCCAAAATTATTATCTCACCTTGTACTGCCTTAAAAACATCTTAGTCTTAGAATTTACAATTAATATTTGGACTGTTACCATGACGATTACGCTGGAGGGGATCGGGATTGGTTCGGTGGCTATCGTACTGGCTTCCCACCCAGAGGGTTTGGTTTCAAATCCCGGCGGTGTTGAATATTTTTCAGAGGTATCTCGATCCCTACTTGAGGTGCTTTGTGGAGAGCACTTTGAGTGAGTACGCCGTCCGTCGGATGGGACGTTAAGCTGCGGACTCCTTGGCGCCTTTCGTTAAGAGTAGGCTAATGCCGACGCCGGGTTTCTCTCCACCCTTCATCCTTTCCTGTCCATCCCCTATGGCGCAAAAGACCTAGCTGTCGGTCACAGCCTCCCCTAAATACTGCTAATATGGGTCAAATGGAAGAAGGGACCATTTGGTCTCAATTTTGCCCAAATAAAGACCTCTATCTATCTGTCTAAATACTACTACTACTACTAAGATTACGCTTGATATAAATTCCCGGCATCGCGAGCATCAGTTTTCTTCCGATGAAACGAAGCAGGGCGTAGAAAATAGATTGACTGGAGGCTCAAAACCGCGATTTTTGGACCGAGTACCTTTGTACTTTATGAGTTTGTCTTGAGGTAAAATTATTATTGGGAACATTTTGACGACGGAGAAGATTTTTAAAAATTCAACACCGGCGTGAATAAGCGCATTCGCAAAACTTTTCCTTTTGCTGGATGAACTTCAATAACTTGAGGATATCGGTCAACTTTCAATCAAGAATGATTTCTCAATGTTTTCTCAAGGACTACTTTCCATTTCACTTTCCCGAAGACGCTTTCGTTATTTAAATTCAAGCGAAGGGTTGAAACTGACGAATCACGGGAAGATACCTTTCCCCTTCATCCTTCCTCTCGCTAATGAAAAATGGAGTCCTGCTCCGTATTCTAAGGTTCAACGATTATAAGAAAAAAGAATTGGAATTATCTTATTCACCCATGCGTACACGTCTTTGGAGGATGGAGGAAAAATATCTCCTTTCCCACGACTGTATGTTTTCTTGTCGAAACGAATATTCTCTTTGTCCGGCTTTCTTCAGCCGACTGGCTCTATCGCTGCCCTGCCTTTCCTGCTCTTCAGCAATGTTCTACTCGGCATTTGCGCGGAGTGCCTGCAGGACCCCGCCAATATCGTAGCAACAAATGCAACTTGACAAGCTATTTGACATTCATTATTCGGTCGAAGACAATGCCTATCAGCTGTGGAGGGGGTATTGATAGATTTGGGAACAACGCGACACTCGTTTGCATTCAATCGAAAATTATGTTATTCCAGTTAACACGACCGCTGGGCTTAAGGAACGCGGTCTTTGAACTTTGCCGTTGGGGCGTTGTTGCCCAAAAGTACGCAGTAAAGTTAAATATCGTAAGTATGTTGTTATCGGTTAAGTAGCATCGAAATTGTTTTTTCAAAATGACAATTTTTTGTGTTGCGTCACAAAAAGAGGTTACTAAATTATGGAAGCGGTACCATGAAGAGACTTTTTTCTATATTTATTTGCGAAACTTCGTTTTAAGACTTGGCATTTCTTTTCTTGGAAATATTATGTGTGTCCTATTACAATGAAAAAATGAAGTTGTCAAGACCCCGCGTTGGGAAAAAACTGGATTCCCAAAGAAATCCTTTTATTATATTTAAGAATATATCAATTTTGTTTAAATGAAGAAAAATAAAAACGATTGAAATTCGACGTACTTGATAATTTGTTGAATAAATGAGAGTGCTCGAAGAGTAAGGGCCGTTTGGTCATAAAAAATAGAGTCGTAAGAAAAAAGATTTTATATTCGTCACTTTTCTGCATAGTCGCCGTTTGCTTCCAAGGATTACTCGTAACGCTTCGCCACCTTCTTTAATCCCCCAGCAAAGAAGTTCGCCAACTGTTGAGAACGACGGTCTTGAACTCCTCGTCGTCTTCAAACCGTTGTCCCCCAAGTCACTGTTTCAAGTGCAAGGAGAGGAAATAGTCGCTAGGTATGAGGTCGACATTGCAGGGAAGGTGATAAAAAATATGTCAAGCAGTCCATAAGCGATCGTCCACTCAAAATTCTTTGCTCTTTTGTGCTGGTCGGTAAGCATTTTCGGTGCCCAGCTTGCCCACAGTTTCTGATATGCGAACTTTTCCTTCACAATCATGTAGATAAAGCGATCAGACCAACACATTCCTGATGATATTTTGCACGCAACAATTGAATCACAGCTCGCACTTAGTAACAGGCAGGAGCAAAATAATTCGTGGACATTGTTTGTTATCTGCATTCACCGACTGGCAAACGACTACTGAATCAAAACAATAACATCAGTGGCTTCGGAAACAATCAATAGATGTTGCTGCGAGCGCACAACTTTGTTCTGACCCGCCAATATTTAAATGTAAGAAAACGGCACTATCTTTTCGAATATGCAGCGTATGATTGACGCAAGTAGAAACTTATGTAAAATATAATTATCGGCGCTGCATTACATAATGTTGAGATAGGGAAGTGTTGTCTTTGTGAGGCTGAGTGTACGTCGCAAGGCGCTAACAATAGCTCTTTTTTCTTCACTTGGGTGAAGATAACGTAGCACTGATCGCAGCGCCATGTTATTATCACGTTAATTTAGTGTGGATTTCTTAATTTTCCTGAATTACTAATTGCGGTCATTCTCTGGGAAATCGTTATGAGATGTGTTCTCATTCTTTCATCGCGTAACCTCCCCATGTCTTCTCGTTTCTTTGGTTCCTCGCCAGAATCACTTGGTCACTTATATATAATCACATCTTATATTGCTTATCTCTCTATTTCTTGCCGTTAAAATTGCTGAGTGAATTGGAAATTCAGTGCGACAGATTCAGTGCAATAGGGAATTTTTGGGAGCAATCATAAAGAGACTGAAATGAAAATTGGATGAAAAGTATCTTAATTGGCGGTAGGATATTGAAGACAAGTTGTTCCTGTTAAGAGGGGAGAATGATAGGCAAATGAGGAATGGCGAGGAGGGATTGGGTATAGGGGGAAGATAGTATACGGAGATGAAGAGGGGTCTTTTGTAGAGTAGGATGTTAGGTTATGTTTTGTTCGGAGACACAAGATATTTATTTGGTAGGTGAATCAAATTCAAATCAAATTCAAAACTGACCTTAAGCGGTATATTACCAAAGGATAAATAATCTTGCTAGATAAGGATCTCATCAAAATAATCCTTATTCTAAATACATAGTATCACTTAATTTACACATACCCATCTATTCGGTCTCCATTTTATCCTATACTTCTTTTTAATATTCTCTCTCCCCTCCTACCCAAAATTATGTCGGGCATACGCTGGTAAGTTTACTCAGTATCCATATATGCTTTGATAAAACATTTGTTTTACATTGAAGGGCCATTTTTTATTTCAGGGGATGGATTCTAATTTTTGTAGAATACATTCGCTTTGTGATATTCCCCCAACTTTATCCTGGTTGCTTTTTCCATTCTTAGATGGCATATTCTTTCCTGAATAGTTAAGACTCAGTAAGGCTCTTGAATTAACATTTGCCTATTGTCGTCGAATTTAGAACGATGAGATCTACGTTCAAACCGGTATAACCATTGTTTGCGGGGATTTGCGGCAATAATGGAAGCCTAGCGACCGAATAGTTCGCGTTATGGGCACTCTAATGTTACGTAGCAATAACGAGAGGGGCGTGGACAATTCTATGCTGCAGAAATAATGCAGGAAGTGGCACGGAAACGGTAATAGCAAAAGAATTCATGGTGTTTTATTGCAGAATGTGCTTGTAATATACGTAACAGACGTACCCGGGGTAAAAAATGGCTTTTACTGAGGCAGGAAGATATTATTATTTTTTTTAACGTTCGATCTTTGGCGTGTCTCCCCATTTCTTCGGGAAGAATGAGGTGAAAGGACCTCCTGCTCCTTCTCTCGTATCTGCTACTCGCGTCTTTTTCCCCGATAGACGAAGCGGTGGCGTGATCAATCTGCCGTCTTCGGAGAAAGGAACTCCCTCCCGTTCTTGCCCGTCTCCTTCGACCGCAGGAGTGTCCCTCCTCTCCCGTTTCTTCCTCTTTCGAAAGAGGAGGAAATGCAAGAGGAGGGTTGCGCTGGGAGAGACAGTTCCAGAGACGGATTTTGACAGGAGCGGGGGGGGAGGGTAGAAGGTAACAATGAAAAGTTGAAGTACGAGAGGGAGAGTGGTTGGGGGTATATAGCGTCTGATTCCGCCTTGACTTCGCTCTTAAAAAAATCTTTCTTTTATTAAGATCTTCCCGGTCGAAATTTTTCTCGTTTCAGCAATTTCATGAAATGATATTCGTTTCTTTAAGGGTAAATATTTGTAAAAAAATAAAAGCACCAGTGCTTTCAAAAATAAAAATCTTTCCATTTTAAACAAAAAAAATACTATCAACAGCGATACATGTAAACGCATCTGTAAATTTATATTTAAAATTCAAGAGAATATTTAAATAGTTTCTTCATTCCCTTAAGTCAAAATACCTCGTAAAAACGTTGATATGGAGCGTACGGCGCGGAAACGTGGTCATTGAAGCAGGAGGAAAGACGTAGACTAGAGGCTTTTGAAATGTGGGCGTGGAGAAGAATGGAGAAGATGAAATGGACAGAGAGGAAAACAAATGAGGAAGTACTTGGTATGGTGGGCAAAGAGAGGGGTTTGTTGAGAGCAATCCTATGGAGGCAGGAAAAATGGATGAAGGGGGTATTGACCGGCAGTCAGATGTTGAAGACTGTGATAGAGGGGAGAATGTTAGGCAAACGAGGAAAGGGAAGGAACAGGATAGGGATGTTGGACGGGATGAAGAGAGGAAGAAAGTAATCAGAGATGAAGAGGGACCTGATGTAGTGTGGGATATTGTGTTTGGCTAGGGGCCGAAAATTGTTGAATTAGTAATTTAGTCCATCCAAAAACCTACCTTAACCGGTAGATTACCTTATAATAATAATAAGTTAAAATACAGATATCTCCTAATTTTTTTCAATGTTGCTTCCAGCTCCCCTCCCAAATCGTTTCCCCATATTTCGTCATTTGAAAAGGGTATGCTTAAAATAGACACCGTAAAAATCTTTTTTACAATGAATAAAAAATATTTCAATCCCAGTTTAAGGACTATCATATTTGCAAATTATAATTGTTTTTGTATCACTAAAAACGTTTCAAATCTCCTTCAATAATCTTAGGAAATCAAACACTTACTACGAAAAGTAATCCAAAATGAGCGGAGTTTTTTTTAAGTCTATCATGTATTTTTTCAAGCATAATATCTGGGACCGCGGGGAAACATGGTCATTAATACAAAGCGATGGGGTTAGATTGGAGGCTTTTGAGAGATAAGGGTGTGGAGAAGGATGGCGAAGACGAAGTGGTCAGAAAGGTGAAAATATTAGGGAGTGCCAACTGTGTTGCTAGTAGGTGCTAGGTATGGTGGGCGAGGAGAGGGTATTGTCTGGAGAAATCCTAAGGAAGCAGGACAAATGGATGAAGGGCGTAATGATTAGCAGCGGGATGTTCAAGAATGTAATAGAGGGGAGAATGTTGGACAAACGAGGAAGGGGTAGGAAACGGATAGGAATTGGACGGGATGAAGGGAGGAAGGAAGTGTACGGAGATGGAAACGGGACTTTTTGAGGAGTAAGATGTTGGGTTGTGTTTTGCTAGGAGATATTTATTTGATAGTTGTGTCCATCCAAAACGTACCTTAACCGGTAGTTTACTTATTATAATAATTATCCAGTTCTGGTAAATGTGAGGCTAGGGTCATAAACTAGGATATAGGGCGACTCACATGAGAATCTTTAAACTGAGGCATAGGCGTTTGAAACAAGTCTCTATTTTAAGTTTAAGATTTCTTACTATATATCTCTGGCGGAAGGAGAATTTATTCTCGCAGCTCGCAAACGAATCGCTTTGCTCGGAGAAAGGATATCGCTTTAAATATTTATCACCCAGCGTGAATGATTCAATTCGCGACTGGAAAAAGGGATTGATAATTGGTGTTCGTTCCGAGTGGCAATCGATTGCCGTTGCCAGTCTTGGGGCAAACGTCACCGAGGAGTTAATGGAGCGAGATGTGGACGGGTTGCTGGGAGAAAGGGATACAAGGAGGGAGGGATTTTCCGCAAGGGTTCCCACTCGATCGACGCCTCGATTTTACCCTTTCTCTTAGTCCGTCCCAAGACTTTCTTCTCTCTGGTCTGATCCGATTTAGAAGGTCGGTTGGAGCTCGATGTGAATATTTTACAATTAGCAACTACTGTAACAGATGCAGAGAATTTGATTGGCTCTTCAATTCTGAAGAAATACCTCAATGTTTATATGAAAAGTAACGGTAACAATTTTTTCCTGAAGTGGGCGTGAATTGCTGAATTCAGACCGTCGGTTAAGGGTGCACATGATCGCAGATCGTATTGGCATTGATAATATGACAGGGCACACACCTTTTTGTTGCTGAAAATTTTGGAGATGCGAAAGATCATCGCTAAACTCGTCTCGAAGATTTTGACTTACGACCAAGAGCAGAGTCGAGTGCCTGCTTGCGAAGACCTACTGCAAAGGCATCGCGACGATTCCCCAACTCCCATACAGTCCAGACTTGGCACCAGCAGACTATTTCCTATTCCCAAAAGTGAAATCCTCCCTCAAAATACCCCAAAATGGGACCCTTAACTGCCGTCAAAGTGGCTCACGCGCGTACCCTTTAAGGATCTTGCTCCTACCAGGGATCCTTCGAGTCGTTGGAAAAGCCGCTGGCAAAAGTGCTTCGACGCACAAGGGATGTGCTTTGAAGAATTTTGAGGCATTGTAGCAATATTTGAAATAAATGTATTTTCCGACACGTTTTATGCAGGCCATGTTTGATAGAAAAGAGAAACCTAGGTGAGGAACTAGGAATAAGAATTCAGGGGTGATCTGATTGGCAAACAAGTTACTAATGCTGCGTTCGAGGAATGAGAGAGAGTGAGAATGAGATATTCATTGGAAAACTACAGCAGTCAACTCGAAAGTAGTAGTGGTAGTTTTTAGGGGAGACGATTGACAGCTGAGGTCATTTGCGCCATTAGGGATGGATAGGAAAGGAAGAGGTGGAGAGAATCCCGGCGTCGGCATTAGGTTACTCTTTACGAAAGGCGCCAAAGGATCCACAGTTTAACGTCCCATCCGATGGACGGCGTACTCACTCAAAGTTCCCACCTTAAAGCGCCTCAAGCAGGGATTGGGATAACACTGAAAAATAAATGTTGTCTCCAGGAATTGAACCCGGGACCTCTGGGTGAAATACAATTACGTTATCCACCGCACCATTCCGATCCCCAACTCGAAAGTTGGTTTGGTTGAGGAAGATAGGGCTCACCCAGTAGTGCGTCCTATACGGAGCGTGAAATTCACACATCTTAGGAAGGGTATTAAAGATGTCGAGTTGCTTTCACTGTGCCGCATATATTTTCCCATAAAAACCTCGTACCAGAAAGAAATCATACAGGCTGAAGTGAAGCTTATAGTGCTCAGAGATGTCACCGGGAATCGAACCCGGGCCCCGTGGTCAGTAGTTTAGCACTCTATATATTGAAACATTATACCCCTCTATCCTATCCTATAGTAAATGTATACGGTATTAAATGGTTTCCCACCGTTTGAGGAAGGTTTTGGATGTACACAGACTGAACCACAATGCAGTGCTTATCCTCTCCTTGCAAGATAGCCTGACACCCCACTCTATAATAAACCTTTCTCCAATTCCGCATACATTTCCCTTCAATCGATCAATTAAGTCTATCCCATTTGTTCCCAATTTCTCGTTTGCCTAACATTCTCCCCTCTAAATATAACAGTCTTCAACATCTCACTGCAAATCAATGTGCTTTTCATTCATTTTTCTTACCCCCCTCATGATTTCTCCCAGCAATCCTCTCTCCTCCCCCATTCTACCCAGCTTTTCCTCATTTCCTTTCCTTTCGGTCCATTTCACCTTCTCCATCCTTCTCCATACCCAGATTTCAAAACCCTCCAATCTACGCCTATCATCCTGCTTCAATTACCATGTTTCCGCACCGTACATAACCACGCTACATATATAATGAGCCTTTTCTCAACATCCTTACTCCCTGTACCTGTTATCAATTCCCTCCTCCTTGAGAAAACTTCTATGCCTAACACAGTTCTTTTCCTTATGTTCCTACTAATACTTTGACTATCTTGGTCGAAAACACTACCGAGATACCGTATACATGTCCACTTGCTCTAGTTTTTGCCCTCCTATTTTTATACTTAATTCAACTTTCATCTTTTTTGAAAATCGCATAGCCTCTGTTTTGTTTACATTGATTCTCATCCCATTCCTATTGCATTGATTTTCTAAAAGCACTCAGATATGATTGCGTGATTCAGATTCAATGTTATCTATCAATGAATGTTCATCTGCTACGGGAATTAAAAAAAACTATTTCCAACCATAATGAATAGAATATCTTTTTGGCCACGCAGGCAATTGTTTCCGCTTCGGAAATAGACATCATTATTGTAGTCATAACGACGGAAATATTTTATCTTCGGTCGACATAATCAGATTCACGGTTTCTAAGAATTAATCCCATGAAAATTTTCCTTTGTCGACCTGGTCGCTGTTGAAAAAGTTATGACATGATCATGTCGACATATCGTCGTTACCAAAATCGAAATTGTACTGGGGAACCGATTAATTGAATGATATTGTTACTGTTGCAATTAGCTCGTCGGTTTCTCTTGTAAAAGGAATAAATCCGCACCGAGAGAACATGTTAGCCTGTAGGGAGAGAGGGTTATTCTGTATCTTATGTCGAAGGGTATGAGAGAGAGGGGTTTAGGGGTAGGGGGTATTTCGCGCGCATGAAACAGTGACTTACGCAACAATACCGGCCGAGCGCGCGCTTCCTCCCTGTCTCTCAGAGCGCTCCCGCGTGATGTTTATGAAAAATAAAAAAAATAAAAATTGAAGGGAGAAAAAGCGTGACGGAAACACGTGCTGACTGGTTCGGAATGAGGGCAAGTCTGTGTGCGTGTATATGTGTGTGTGTGTGTGCGTGTGCACGCGCCTGCGGCGAAACGTCCGGCGATAATGGCGGAAGGAAAAAAATTTGAAATGGGAAAATTCTAGTCAGCTGATTTTTCTCTTGATCAGTGGTGGAGGGATGTTTAATTAATTTTTTTTATTTCTATCCTCGCAACCATTCTAAGCTAATGCTTAAAGAGTACGCACGCGTAAAAAACGTTCCATAAAAGTAACAAAGGATTTATGATTTTGAAAAGACTCGGAAATACGCTCGCGTGCCGGTATTCCAAAGAAAAATAGAGGAATGTGGTTGATGTCAGTTCGTATATCAGTTTTCAATTTTTGTAGTTAAATGCGAAGAATAATTTTTATTTCGACATCAATTGCTTGTTTTATCTCCGACTTTTTCTTAAAGTATTAAATCTACATGAGTTTCACATAATGTGGTAAACTTTGGAAATAACAAATGAAATATAAAATTTGTGACGGAGGAGTAATTCAACGCAATAAGCACCTCGCGTTCGAGGAAATATCTGTCCCCTAGATACTTGGATCGGAAATCCCTGAAGGAAAGGGACTGCTGTAATGTCCCTGAGGTTTTTTTCCTTCATCGCCGAGTATATTGACCTATTTTTTACTATATAACTCGAATTATTCTAATTAATAAAGTAAAATTCAACATTTTGAAGCCATAGGAAGGCTAAGATTAGCAATGAAGTTAAGGCACGTAAAATGGAACGGGTGGAACTGTTCATCTATTTAAGAATTGTTTCTGGAAGAAGTGAGCAAATTACTTGATAAGCACATGGAGAGAAGAATTTGTCTTAGGCAAAGAGGCTTTTATAAAAAGAGGAGGGAGTTAATGAAAGGCACCATAACTGAATCGGTTAAAAAACCAAGTGAGAACTTTATTACGGAGTGTAATATTCTGCGGCTCGGAAACTTGGTCGTTGTGGATAAAGAGTGTATATTATGAGCTGTTTGAGACAATGATAGTTTTTTTTAGGAACCCTGGAATTCTACATTTCTTTGGTTTCAAAATGGTGTGCGCAGACATCTTATCAATGCCAATACGAACTGCGATCATGCGCACACTTTACTGACGCGTCGCGAATGTCTGATTCAGCGCTTTACGCACACGCCAGGAAAAAAATTGTTACCTATACTTTTTACACAAAACTCGATTCCTCAGGTATAGCTGATGCAAACATAGTTTTTTCTAAATTAATTATAGATTTCTTCTTAAAAAATAAATTTTTCCATGAAATTGTTGATTATTCAGCCAAATCAAATTCAAACTACCAAATTCAATCGGATGTAACCAACTAGAATATATATATATATATATATATATATATATATATATATATATATATATATATATATACATACATGTATATATATATATATTCACATTTCACAAATATGTACTCATTTATTTCTACAGAACTATTCTGTTTTGGTTTATCTCTAAAATATATATCTTCCAATACATCTTTTAGAAGACAAAATCGAATGTCAATCGTTAAATGCACTTGTAACTTGTGAAAATTCATATCTCCAACTCCGGAAAATTAAAATAGACATGGACTGACCGCAAAAACTAGAGCAGGTGGAACAGTTTACGTATCTCGGAAGTGTTTCGGATCAACACGGTCAAAGTAGTAGGGACGTAAGGAGAAGAATTGCGCTAGGCAAAGAGGCTTTCACAAGGAGGAGGGAGTTGATGACAGGGACGTTGAGTAAGGATGTTAAGAAAAGAGTCTTCAAACCTTTTGTATGGAGGGTAGCTATGTGCGGCGCGGAAACGTGGTCATTGAAGCAGGAGGATAGACGTAGACTGGAGGCTTTTGAAATGTGGGTATGGAGAAGAATGGAGAAGGTGAAATGGACAGAGAAGAAAACAAAAGAGGAATTACTTGGTATGGTGGGCGAAGAGAGGGGTTTGTTGGGAGAAATCCTATGGAGGCAGGAAAAGTGGATGAAGGGGGTATTGGGACCGGCAGTGGGATGTTGAAGACTGTGATAGAGGGGAGAACGTTAGGCAAACGAGGAAAGGGAAGGAATAGGATTGGGATGGAGATGAAGAGGGGTCTGATGTAGAGTAGGATACTGGATTTTGTGTTTTCTTAGTAGTCACAAATTATTTAATTAGTAATTATGTCCATCCAAAAACCTACCTTAACCGGTAGATTACATAATAATAATAATCTGGACTGACCCAATTAGAATATTTCGTGCATTTCTACAACAAGTGTAGTATTGCAGAAATCGTATCAGCTGCATGGATGTAACATTTCTTGTGCACTAGAAATATTTTTTAAAGAGTTTCCTCTAAAAATCTTTTGATCGATAAAGGGCTTTTGGATCTTCCCTTTGAGTGAGATATTTTTTGTAATTGTTTCACTCAGAATTTTTCCCATTTAATAATGGATGTCAGTAGTTACCTTTCGCTTTTTTTTACTTGCGCATTTTAAAATCCGCTTCCCCCTTTTTTTGCGGTTGATCCTTTTTTTTCCTCAGTCTCCGGCAAAGAATTGTGCGTTAGATAGGAAAAAATTGGAATTTCCGAAACCGGAGTGGGATGATTTACTGCTTTTACGAACTCTTTTCCAACCATTAACGCCATTTGTTCGCTTTTTGTGTTTCTGCCTATTAAATCCTCTAAAAATAAATGAGGAAGAATAATGTTATCCGCATGGGCCTACCGTTTTTCTTTTTGCGATGGCTCTTCCATTTCACAACGTTAATTACAAAGATTCATTGAACTTTTTTCTGTAACCTTCTCTACAATATTTCATTTTTGGAGATAAAAATAAATTAATATAAAAATTTTTCCATCCATTACCTGGGGATGTTGTGCTCCTAGTATCTTTCCTTGCATTAGAATATATTCTCTTATACAGAATCCTGATCAAAATGAATCGTTGAATCCTTGGGATGCGGGATATTTATGAATAGGTCCATTATTTTCTTCCATAAATTTATATTTGTTCTGTTCCTTATTTTCCCTTCGCTTATTTATTTAACGAGGTAATGCGCATATTGCATTGTTTATTTGCCTAAGTTTAATTTCTATTTGGTATGTACATACAAACGCAAATTGTACATATATATACACCTATGGCATATATATAGTTACACACGCACATATTTACAGAATTGAACCCTACCACTGGACTACCGCGACATATATATATATATATATATATATATATATATATATATATATATATATAATATAGAAACACAAAAAAAGAGAACACTCACACGTATTTTCTTGATATTTCGACGGAAACAATCCGTCTTCCTCTTCAAGAGGAAGACGGATTGTTTCCGTCGAAATATCAAGAAAATACGTGTGAGTGTTCTCTTTTTTGTGTTTCTATATTATGTGTTACTGTGTATTGTACTATTCGGCACTTCCGTGTTACGTCTATGGAAGCATATATATATATATATATATATATATATATATATATATATATATATACATATATATACATATATATACATTTATATATATATACAGGTATATAATATATATAGATAAACACAGTAATCAACCCGAAGGTCGGTTTGGTAGGTGACGGCAGAGTTCACCCAGTGCTAAGCCCTATGTGGCGTGTGAAATTCACACTTCAGGGTAGGGGGGCCAGTTCCTTTCCCTGTGCCGGTTATGGTTTCCCAGGATGACCTGGTATCCGAAAAATCACTTTAGCTTGGGTGGAGCTGCGGGCGCCCAGAGTGCTTTGCCCGGGAATCGAACCCGGGACCCTCCGGTCAACAGTCCAACGCTCTACCCGCTGGACTACCGCGACCCACATATATAAATATTATATATATATATATATATATATATATATATATATATATATACACACACGTCCTTCCTCGTAAATCATAACTGGCATAGGGAAAGGAACTGTCCCCCCTATCCTGAGGGGTAAATTTCACGTGTCGTCGGTCTGGGTGAACTCTACCATTACTTACCAAAGGGGCTTTCGGGTTGATTACTGTGCTTTTGGTTTATTTATATAAAAATTATATATAATTATATATATATATATATATCCTAAGAAGGAAACGGGAGCGTTGTATGATCATCATTGCGGAAAGATTGCACGGCGGCTTTATTTTTTCGACTCTTTTTTTTTACTTGTGCGAATGTTTCGGCATTATTATTGATTGTTCGACCGTGACCGGACTTAATAGGGCCCATTAAAATAAAGTCATTGCAAGAACAAGTTAAGATGTTGTGTCAATCACGTCGTTGGCTGTAAAGTACATCTTTTAGCGGTAAATACGAATTTAGGTCAGTACTTTTGCGGCACTTGGTTAACTGTGAATCGCCCATAAATTGTGTATGGTACTTTGGAGTTTATTAAAGGTAATCTCTCCGGAACAAAGACAGACTTTTGATGAACCTTAGTAATCGATATTTTTTTCGTTTTTGCGCCCCAGTTACGTCGGAATGTATACTCTTAAAAAATTCTAAAAAATTTCCCACAAATACAATTTTTTAATTCTATAAAACTCCTGAAATGAAATTTTCCAATTCCCTTAACTTTCTACCTTCAACCATGCTATCTTTGATCGCCTTCACACTTGAACTCCTGCTATCACGCTTACGTAACTCTTATCTTTCTACAACTCGTAGTCTTTAACATTCCTTGGAAAAATCAATTAGCCTTGCGGTGACTCCTCCCTCCATTCTTTAGATTTCTTCCAGCAATTTTCTCCCCTCCCCCTTCCAACATTTTCCCCTTCCTCTTTTTCCCATTACCCGCATTTTCTTCTCCTAGTACTTTACATCTTGTTGACGTATTCCTTTATTCTCTACAACAAATTTAGTGAATTTGATGTTTTTAGTCTCCACTTTGTGAAAGATCATGATAAAAAATAAATGAACTTGGTTTTTGTCACAAATTATCAGAAAAAATACCAATTGTATTTTTATTTTATGAACAAATCCAGTCTTAACTTCTGGCTACAACGGCCAGGTTTCTGAGGGACATTAAACCACGCTTCATATACGCTTGTTTATCGTTTTCATTCGGTACACATATACCATCTAGAATTCACTCGTCTACTGTCTTCTTCCCAAAAATATTCTTCCTCCTTCCCCTAACATACCTAGATATACTATATAATTTATTTTCTTTCCACTCTTGATTTTTTCGCCATTATTCGATAGTCACGTATCGTTAATATCCCATCTATGCTTATCCCTCCGTCTCGACGGCCAAGTTTCCGATCCGTATAAAATTACGCTTCATATTAAAGCTTTGGTTAGTATTTTCTTTACATCCTTACTTCGTGTCCTTCTCATTAACTACTTCCTCCTAATGAAATTTTCTTTTTTCTACGCAGTTTTTCTCTTTACTTCCTTATAACCGAAAAACCTAGTAATTACATGAAGACATTTTACCTCAAAAACTAAAAATGTCGATTCTTCTCAGCTAAAATGTTCCATAATCAAGAAATATCATCCGTGTAGTCCTTAAAGAGCCGTTTGGGCAGTGACTGAAAGAATCAGCTTATGGTTCATTATGATGGTAAGAAGAACGGGCGATTATGGAATAGAGGTGATCTAATTACGATATATTTAGACTCATCGAAGAAAGTGTTGATTTACTGTGAGCCTTATTGTACTTCAAAATAAAACCCAGTAAGAAAATCGTCCTAATTCATTTTTATTGGATGAGAATACATATCGAATATTTCGAAAAAACATAAGAAGCAGGATATAGAAAGATTTAAGCATAGAATTTCCGGAAGGTAGAGGGAGATTTGAGTTCATGTATCTTCTGAACAAAGGAGGCAATTATTGGGAGTATTAGCTGAAAAATTTTAGCTGAGGGGACATAAAAGCAGGGACATAAAAAAAGAGTTGCGTTTGGTAAGATAGCCTTTGCAAAGAGACGGCATGAAAGTACGTAGACATATTTCTATCATATTCGTCATAATATTTTTGTCATAATATTTTGTAAGATTAGGAGTACAGTAGTTCCTGGATACCTAAAATAAAACCTACTTTAATTCGATAGACTACTGCCATAGCAATAACCATTAGCCAACAATACGTTTTCCGTTACCAAGGTGATGCCATTTGCGGAGTCCTCAAACAATTAGTTTTTGTAACAGTACGGTTACCAATAGATGTTTGGATTGTTGGTCTTACATAATTTAACAATTGAATACTGTGAGTCTCACAAGATTTCATGTTTACTATGGTGGAGTATGTATTTAATCGCTACGTATGAAGGTAGAATTCTTCTATAAAATTGGATTTTAGCAAAAGTATTACCATTAAAATAGTGCTTCTTGATTTATTCCAATGTTTGCCAATCTCTAGTAATTCACATAACAATGTTCAACATGTTGATTTCTGTGGAACCTCTATGCATTACCTAGATTCAAATTTTGGAAGATCTCATTTTTTAGCGCTCATCATCCTGATGAACTTCACCCTTGAATTATTTTTTATCATCCGCATCGTTTTCTCGCCGGCACTATTTCTCTGCGGACGTTCGATCCACTACACCTAGTGGCGTGGCGTTGCCAAGGTGACCCAGTTTATTGTTTGAGGGATGGAACGTCACTCGGTGGGGATGATGTCTTCCCTGTTTGCATTCGTCATTGCTCTCGGTGACATTTTGTCCGCATAAAGTTGGTTATCGTTTACGTATGTGTCGACACCAAACTTCTGACTGACGCTTCGTGAAAAGTATTCATTCTTGGGTCAGAGTTTTCGAGAAATATTAAAAAATATCCTTATTTTTTATGAAGTTGATGAAATATTAATGGAGTTTTCCTGCGGAGCACAAGTACTAGAAGATGAAAAGTTCCAAGAATTTATCCGTGATAGAACAAATATAAGGTTATTTTCGTAGATGTTTAAATTGCCAATAATCATTTTCTCAATAATATCATATATATATAATATATGTATGTATATATATGTATATATAAAATATATGTTTTTATATTACGAGGGTCATCCGGAAAGTAGTACCCGTTCGTGAAATAAAGAGACAAAAGTAGATATTAACAAACATAAAAAATTTTATTTGAAAGAGGATACTTTAAACTACTTCTCAACATAATCTCCAAGCAAATTAAGGCATTTGTCATAACGTGTGACAAGTTTCTGTATTCCTGCTGCATAGTCCTTCGCCGCCAGCTCATTGAGATACGCGAGGGACCCATCTTGCACAAATTTTTGCATAATGCAGATGGTGTTTAGCAATTTCATGAACAATTGTTCGAGAAACATTGGGAAAATGCTCACAGATGTCATCAATTGTGACGCGCCGATCGTTCCTCACGAATTCGTCAACTGAGCTCACCAGTTGGTCTGTAATGACAGACGGTCTCTCCGAACGCTCATCGTCGTGTGTGTTCCCCCTCCCCATGTTGAAGTTGCGACACCACCGCCGAACAGACGACTCGTCCATTACATTGTCTCCATACACCTCCTTTAATTGGCGATGAATATCACATGGGCGAACGTTTCTTGCATTGAGGAATTTAATCACTGCCCTCACTTCACAACTGGCGGCGTTCTCAATTTTTTTAAACATTGTAAACAATCACAGAAACAACACAGGCAATGCTAGCGTCACGCAACTTGGCTCAGAGAAGGCAGACAAGCCACTGAAGCTATCTGACCTCGTCCAGCGGCTACTCGCGTCGTCAGCACTTCATGCGGCACGAACGGGTACTACTTTCCGGATGACCCTCGTGTGTGTGTATATATATATAAAATGTATAACACTTAGCACTCCTGTCCTAATTATAATGATGTATGACTCATTATTAATGACTCCTGTCCTGGAACTGGCCAGGAATCAATATTAGGCACTAATTACCCTGCTCTAATTATATTTTCATCCCCCTTCCACTCCCATCACATTCTACATTTTCCCCACCCTTCTAACGCTGCCCCTTCAAACCCGTCCCTTCGGAATTCTCTCCCTTCCTTCCCCTTCCATCCATCGCTCCAGCCCTCGTATTCCCTTCAGTTCTGTCCCTCTCTTCCTTGATAAAGGTGGCAACGACCACCGAAAATTCGAAAAATAGTGAGTCTTTTTTGTGTGTTTCTGTGTTTTTGTCTGTGTCCACTAGTGCTAAGTGTCATACATTATTATTCACGTCCGTGAGACTTTCAAAAAGTGTTTTATATATATATATATATATATATATATATATATATATATATATATATATATATATATATATAAGACCCACGGATCTCAGGGTAAATTACATATCCTCGATAGCTCAAGTGGTTAAGAGCATCCGCCCGGCAAGTGGAAGGATCCGGTGTTCGAGTCCCGGTTGAGGAAATATTTTTACTCTTGTGATCCGTTCGATTCCGCCTTCCCCACCTCTATTGTGTTCGTCCTTTATACGTGTTCCTATCCCTTTTCCTTATATATGTTCCTGTATATATGAGTATTTATTCGCCGTTTGGCGGGATTTCGTGTTTGAATGTGTATTTGGCCAATGTGGCTCATCTCTTTCTTCTGGCTATGCGTGCCACGAAACGCACTGTTCTTTTCCTGTATGATGTTGTATGAATTCTAACCACTTACCTTTCCTCTTGTGTATTGTCTATTTCTCCTTTGGTGGGTGAAACAGCCCCCTGACGCCATCTTTTGGCTAAAGAATCGGGGCGCTTGGCGACATATAAGACCCACGGATCTCAGGGTAAATTACATATCCTCGATAGCTCAAGTGGTTAAGAGCATCCGCCCGGCAAGTGGAAAGATCCGGTGTTCGAGTCCCGGTTGAGGAAATATTTTTAATCTTGTGATCCGTTGGATTCCGCCTTCCCCACCTCTATTGTGTTCGTCCTTTATACGTGTTCCTATCCCTTTTCCTTATATATGTTCCTGTATATATGAGTATTTATTCGCCGTTTGGCGGGATTTCGTGTTTGAATGTGTATATATATATATATATATATATATATATATATATATATATATATATATATATATATATATATATATATATACACACACACACTGCAATCCACCGTCAGGGTGTGTGGCAGGGGTTGAATACACACCAGAATAATTTTACCCGAACATGACCATACCCCGGTCGAAATCTGTTATTATGATCCCCTATCGTTCGTGGAAAAAATGACATCTTAAATCTATCTGTTCTACACTTAACCTCTAATTTTACTAGCTTGATCTCTCCTACCGTACTACAATGGGGGTAATAAATAATACATTTAAAACGTCACTGCTAAAGAGACCTTCCAATTTATGTAAGAGCTTCAAATCTATAATTTTAACCTTCTCTCCGTGAGTGATTCCCAGCCTAGCTACTATGATATTTTGAATACGCTACTAAGTTTATCATAACAACGTTTTACAAATCTAGCTCCCCTACGCTGTACGCGATCCAATTCGGAAATTAACCCGGCTTCATTAGGATCCGCGTAATATAACATTTCTCTTTAACCTTTTCATCACATTTACTCAGTTCTATTCTAATAAATACCCTTAGCATAGTTTTAAGCTTAGGATTAGGTTTTCGATGGATCCAGGGACTACACTCCAGATTTTACACCTCGTTTTTACTCCTTTTAAGTCCAATAGCTTATGACACTAAATTTCCTCAAACCCCATAGCACATACTATTGTGGTAAATAAACCTTTTTAGCTCTTCCTACTTTCTACTTCCCCTTGAATTAATCCAAAACGTTAAATAATATGGCCTGCATTGTTGACCTTTTGAAGAGTAAGGTCAATCATTGTTGTGACGAATATATTTTGGGCTACTAGACAGGGCACATAATCCCAATGTTATTCCCACCGTGTGGTTTCCGGTTTCCACCCACACCCCGGCCAATTGCCTCTCCCACATTTTCCCCTCTGTGTGTCTCTCTCTCACCCCCCCCTCTCACCCTGTCATCTGCCAGATTCAGTGGTTGAGTGCGTCATTCTCAAGTTGCACTCCTCTCTCTCTCTCTCTCTCTCTCTCTCTCTCTCTCCGTATTACTCAACGGGACGAGGACGGGAAGTTGGCGAGGGGGGGAGGGGCGGGGTTAATATGTGAAAGCGAAACTGAATCTGGGGAACGGAGGAATGAGTGACATTGGGGGGGAACTCTATAGTATATATATCTCTCTCTCCCCCCATCCTTCCCCGCTCCCTTTAGGGTTCTTCTTTCCGTGTATAGTACCCTCGTTTATTTGTATTAAAAAGCTCACTCTACTCTCCTCCATTACGCATCTCCCCTTCTCCCCCCTTGGGCCAAAAAAGAGCCCCATCTGTCATGCTCTTCCTTCCTCTGTCTTCATTGTCTCGTCTCTCGGATCTCTTTCCCGTCCCATTCTTTATCAACATGGTTGTACTAGAATGCTGAAACATACGGTATTGTAAGTTCGGATTCGACCATTAATAAAAAGTTAACTTTTTATATCCAGGCTTAATTCTTGGGTCGTAATTCTTCCAATTGCATCAATTTTGTAACCGAACTCGACCATGGTAACGAAAGAATAAACAATCCAGTTAGTATTATTTCCAAAATAGGAGCATTGCAATTGAATCAACAAATTCCCAGGTTACACTTTATTGAAGAGCAATTGTTCTCATCCCTTTATGATTTAAATTGAAAATAAACTCGTTTTTTACGTTGATTCTCATGATCGAATCGAAATCGGTTTTTAATGAATTCAAAACTTAACATATCAAGGTTAAGACACTTACGATTCGATTCAGTACAGAGCACATTGTGAACGACTACTGCATAAGGAATACCGAAATAGGAAGTGTAGACTCGATTAAACACTTGGGCGCGTTGCCCTTACACAAGACCTCTCGTGGAAGATCTACGAGGAATATGAGGACAAGCTAACAAAACAGCAGTGTTAATTGTATGAGATATAAAGTGAGTTGTATAGAGGAGCATTTTCTGCGGCCGTAGAATCACGGCGACTACGTTGTGAAAAAAGTGAATCTATAAAGTGAGATTATGTCGACAACTAACAGAAGTTTCAATTTTCTATTATAATTAGATTCTTAGAAAAAAAAATTAGGAGACCATAGAAATTGAAAACATTTCGCATGCACAATGGTACCTTTCAATCGACTCGGGTATGTTAGGGGGTAATCACACACAGATGTAATTTTTCCCACCAATGATTAGGAATCAAAATAACGTTGTCCGACCGCGCTAGGGGGAGGAAATATTTCGGGTCAGAAGTAGTCCGGTGTGTAATCACCCCTTGCCACACACCTTAGTGGTGGCTTGCAGGGTCCTAAAAAAATCTCAGACCTATCCTTAATATGCTGAACGGGAACGACGTTAAGTTTATTGACGAGTTTATATGTCGATATGAATAGCCCCGTTTTAGTCTATATAATTCCAATTTTTCAATTTAATCTATATTAAATAAGTTTTCATTTGTATCCGTACCTTATAAATTCTTCCTTATTAGAACTGAAAAAAATCTAAGAAAATTATATAAAAAATTTTGGTAAAACAAATACCCTCTTTTATTGAATTTTCCTGCGTCATTCCTATTTGATTTCACATTTTGAATTTTCCACCGCCTGAACCCCTCAGGCTCTAATGATATATAAATATAAATATATATATATATATATATATATATATATATATATATATATATATATATAAACCATAAACACAGTAATCAACCCGAAGGTCGGTTTAGTAGGTGATGGTAGAGATCACCCAGTACTAAGCCCTATACGGCGTGTGAAAATTCACACATCAGGGTAGGGGGGCCAGTTCCTTTCCCTGTGCCGGTTATGGTTTCCCAGAAAGACCTGGTACCCGAAAAATCATATATACATATACATATATGTGTGTGTGTGTGTATTAATATATATATATATATATATATGTATGTATATGTATATATATATATATGTATGTATATGTATATGTATATATATATATATATATATATATATATATATATAATATATATATATATATATATATATATATATATAACACTTTTTGAAAGTCTCACGGACGTGAATAATAATGTATAACACTTTTATAGTGAGTCTCTTTTTTGTGTGTTTCTGTGTTTTTGTCTGTGTCCACTAGTGCTAAGTGTTATACATTATATATATATATATATATATATATATATATATATAATATCCGAAATTCTTCCTTCCTGCCATACATCCTAGCTGTGGCTTGCCAAGTTACCATGCATAAATAGAAAAATAATTTTCTTCCTCCCACGGATAACATCACCGGCGACGCTTATCTCTCACGAGGTGATCCATTCGCCTATACAGAGTTTCAATAAACACACCCGCTAACACATATGGATTGTGATTATTTTTTCCTTTCATTTTTTGTCAATTTTGCATCAAAAAATCGTCTTCTTCAAAAATATTTCTGAATCTTTCGTAAAAATCCTGTTGCACCGAGTGAAGAGTCAGTCGGTGAGGGCGATCTATGCTCAAAATTTCGAATTTTCAGTCAGTTAAGAGATACGAAGTACGCAACTATGCCTTCTCTCGCCTGGTCAGGCTTATTTCCCCATTGGAGATAATCACAATCGGTCATGGAAATATTACTCCAATTACATGTCGCCATTCATATTTTTTCAGCGGAAAATGTCTATATATTCCATTGACATTCTCCGTCAACCTTTTCAAGGTTTATAATGAACACACGTGTTAGGACTCCAGTAAGCGAACTCGACCGAATTCGATACGAAATCCCTAATGCAGCAATTTGTGCTGCGGAAACATACTCTTAGGGATAAGTGGTTTGATAGTTAGTGAAGGGGTGTCGAAAGCTTAATACACAGATTGCCATTATATAACATGATGGTGAGTTAGTTAAACATAAACGGTTAGGTAGGAAATGCCAAAACAAACATTATCTCTGCGAATACAAGAAGTAGTACATGTACCCTACAATCCAGCGTTAGGGCATTAGGGTGTGTGGCAGGGGGTGATAACACACCACTAGTAGTAGTATTTAGGGGGAGGTGACCGACAGCTGAGGTTATATGCGCCATAGGGGATGGACAGGAAAGGATGAAGGGTGGAGAGAAACCCGGCGTCGGCATTACCTTACTCTTAACTAAAGGCACCAAGGGGTCCGCAGCTTAACTTCCCATCCGACGGACGGTTTACTCACACAAAGTTCCCTCCACAAAGCACCTCAAGTATGGATCGAGATACCTCTGAAAAATATTCAACACCGCCGGGATTTGAACCCGAGCCCTCTGGGTGGCAAGCCAGTACGATAGCCACCGCAACATCTCGATCACCCGATAACATACAATTTCAGGTGATTATGCAAAGAAAGAGAGGAGTAAGGGCTTAGTAGTGTTTTGTACCAGGGTTCCTAATAGACTTACCCTAAACCGATAGTCTTCTTCTAGCAATAAGTAAATGTTTTATACTTATTTGAAGATTACCAATATGGCTTATACTAAAGGAATCGGCGACAAGAAGGAAATATGCATTAGGTTTTCCCTATTAGGTCTTAACACAATGCGTTGAAGAAACTAAGTAAAACAATTGATTCCAGGTATAAAAAATAACAATGTCGTGTTTTTTGCACAAAAATAATTACAAACAAACTTCATTTCCAAATTAATTGGAGAGGACTTTAATTTATATAATTAAGTGTCTCTATGATGGAGTTGCCATTCCTTCAATTACCTAGGAGTTTGTTAAATACTTAAGTTTCCCTTTTGGGAAGATAGTATGACCCCAATGGATATGCGCCAGTAGGTTTATATGGCTTATGAAAGTTCAGCTTGAGTGAAATCGCGGATTTATGGCGACTCTAGGGATTAAAACTCTCCCAGGCTTAACTTTATTTAATGATCATTGCAAAGAGCGTAGTCTAATTTGCATTCATATATTAAGGATTATTCTAATATACGACGCAGGTTATCGCAATAAGGTCGCGCGCAATGATTTAAGTAGAAATAGAAACTAATTAATGGTATGCACTAATAATTTGAAAGCTCGTGTTTGCAACACACGCGCAAGCATGTATGTATGCACGCACATACACATATATGTGTATATATATATATATATATATATATATATATATATATATATGTATATATGTATATGTATATATATATATATATGTATGTATATATGTGTATATATATATATATATGTATATGTGTATATATATATATATATATATATATATATATATATATATATATATATATATATATATATATATATATATATATATATATATATATATATATATATATATATATATATATATATATATATATATATATATATATATATATACACATATTTATACATATATACGAGGGTCATCCGGAAAGTAGTACCCGTTCGTGAAATAAAGACACAAAAGTAAATATTAACAAACATAAAAAATTTTATTTGAAAGAGGATACTTTAAACTACTTCTCAACATAATCTCCAAGCAAATTAAGGCATTTGTCATAACGTGTGACAAGTTTCTGTATTCCTGCTGCATAGTCCTTCGCCGCCAGCTCATTGAGATACGCGAGGGACCCATCTTGCACAAATTTTTGCATAATGCAGATGGTGTTTAACAATTTCATGAACAATTGTTCGAGAAACATTGGGAAAATGCTCACAGATGTCATCAATTGTGACGCGCCGATCGTTCCTCACGAATTCGTCAACTGAGCTCACCAGTTGGTCTGTAATGACAGACGGTCTCTCCGAACGCTCATCGTCGTGTGTGTTACCCCTCCCCATGTTGAAGTTGCGACACCACCGCCGAACAGACGACTCGTCCATTACATTGTCTCCATACACCTCCTTTAATTGGCGATGAATATCACATGGGCGAACGTTTCTTGCATTGAGGAATTTAATCACTGCCCTCACTTCACAACTGGCGGCGTTCTCAATTTTTTTAAACATTGTAAACAATCACAGAAACAACACAGGCAATGCTAGCGTCACGCAACTTGGCTCAGAGAAGGCAGACAAGCCACTGAAGCTATCTGACCTCGTCCAGCGGCTACTCGCGTCGTCAGCACTTCATCGTCAGCGGCACGAACGGGTACTACTTTCCGGATGACCCTCGTACTTAATTTTAGTAGTTCTACATTACGTGACATTACTTCATTATATCTTCCGATGAAGACGGAGCTAAATTCCGTCGGAATGATCAAGAAATAACGTGTGAGTGATCTTTTTATGTGTTCTTATCTTTTTTGTTGCTGTCAAAGTTTGATATTCAACACTTCCGTGCTACTTCGACGAAATCATCTAAATATATATCTTTTTAATTTATTAGGTAATCTACCGGTTAAGGTAGGTTTTTGGATGGACATAATCACTAATTAAATAATTTGTGACCCCCAGCAAAACACAACATCCTACTCTACATCAGGTCCCTCTTTATCTCTGAGTACTTTCTTCCTCCCTTCATCCCGTCCAACATCCCTATCCTGTTCCTTCCCTTTCCCCGTTTGCCTAACATTCTCCCCTCAATTGCAGTCTTCAACATCCCGCTGCCGGTCAAAACCCCCTTCATCCTCTTTTCCTGCCTCCATATGATTTCTCCCAAAAATCCCCTCTCCTCGCCCACCATACCAATTACTTCCTCGTTTGTTTTCTTCTCTGCCCATTTCACCTTCTCCATTCTTCTCCACACCCACATTTCAAAAGCCTCCAATCTACGCGTATCCTCCTGCTTCAATGACCACGTTTCCGCGCCGTACATAGCTACGATCCATATGAAAGTTTTTACGAGTGTTTGTTTTTTTGTTACCTTTGTTTTGTTAATATTGATTCTCATCCCATACCTGTCGCACTGAATTTCCAATTCACTCAGCAATGCTTGCAACCCCTTGGCTGACTGACAAAATAAAGCATGGTCATTAGCAAACCTTACTGATTTTACGAATTCCCCGCCTACTTTCATTCCTACCTCCAGTTCTTCCCATGCCTCTTTAATCATTTCCTCTGCATACAGGTTGAACAGCAACGGTGATCTTTCCAACAGGAAAGAATGGAAAGTTATCGCTTACGTTGATCGAGTCAGTCCAGCTACCTTAGGATGGAGGAAATAATACTCAAAGAGTAGTACAACGTTTAAAATCTGCTTTTTTACAGTCTCAAAGACGAAGAATTGCTACGATACAGAATAGCACTACAATGTCGAATACGCTTCAGCAAACCATAATCCAATAACAAATAATTTCTGACTTCATATAATGCAAAATTATTTAACTTATCCTCTCTCTAATACGCCCTTAATCCAACATTCCCAGTAACTTTTTCTCACAAAGTTAAACATTGCATTAAAATGCAATATGCCCTGTGAATTGACATTCCCAGTCTATTTCGATACATCTATCTATCTAATTTTTATTCGTGGACAATATTTTCCCTTTGCTTCCAAATTATGATGCAGATCATTATTTAGTTTTGGGTGGCAATCAACAGCGTGGTTGGGGGCGTTAAAAGATGATTTCCGTTCGGGGAAAGAGGCTTTTCTTGAGAGGAATAAACGTTTACAAAGGCGCGGGGGAGTTAATGGAATATATCTTGACTGAAGTCACAAAGAAAAACCTTTAATACGAGAAATGCCAGAAACTGCGAGATATCCCGGGAGAGTAACTTTTAACTGAGGTATCCGCTAATATGTATTTCAATGCAAACATTCCAGAGGGTAAATATCATTCGTCTTGACCGGGATATCCCGGTCAAAGCTAATGGTTTTCACACTCTGAAATTGCGTGGATTAGTATGTTTCAGAAACATATTCGTCTAAGCAGAAGGGCAATCGTGCATTAGAGGCCTTAGAGATGTAGTTGTGGAGAGAGGAATGAAAAGAAACATGAAATGGACGGAAAAGTAAACAAAGAATGAACGCGGTGGAAAAAAGTGAACAAGGAATCGAACGCGGGCCCTCCGGTTCGTAGTCCAACGCTCTACTCCTGGAGTATCACGACCCCCAAATATATATATATATATATATATATATATATATATATATATATATATACACACATTATATTTTCACAAACATATATATATATATATATATATATATATATATATATCTATATATATATATATATATTACACTACTATTAATGATGTGGTGCCGGGAGCAAATATTCCACTTTTAATACTGTCAAGAAACATATTGATAATCATCCAAGTTACAAATTATTACCTTGGCGCTGTTATAAATAAATATGAATAAAATTTCACCGCTCGGTAGGTGCAATTATTTATGAATGGGTTAGTAAAATAATTCCGCGCTTGCGCGCGCACTTCGTGATTGTTAGTGAGTCGTTGGAAAGAGGGAGGTTGAGTGATTGCAGTAATTGTTGGGGAGAAAAATTTGGGGTGCGTTTTAGGGCGAAAATGTTGACGAGAGGATTGTGGGGCCGAATTAGGAGTGGTGGGGTGGAAGGGCATTTGTTGGGGATGATAGGGTACAAAGTGTTGGTGGCGGCTGGCTGGCTGGATGGCCAGAGAGCGAGTGACGTATGTGTACCCCCCTTTCCTCCCCCACCACCCTCTCAGCTAAAGGGTTTTTTTTCTATTTTTTTTATTTAACGGGATGACTCTCGTTGGATGCATCGGCAGGAAGGACTCCAAACGGCGACCCTTTTGACCGCGCAATCCCTGCTCTCGTGTGTCTAGGGGGTGAAAGGGGGGAGAGACCCCATATTCCCTCCCCCCCCCTCGACAATCACTTCAAGATCCGTTCCCCCGCTGGCAGGGAGCGAGTCACGGGTCGTTCTTGTCCCAAGCGGTGCCTAGGACAAACGCGTCCTCCGCCTTCCTTCTGTGTTCCCTCTGTGTGACTGTGAATGGATACCATTGCCTAAATGCCCGTTCGGCTCCTGGTGGTGTAAAAATAATACCCAATTGCCAGAAAGATAAAGAGAAAAACAATCTTGGATAGAAGTGTTGTGCAGTTACGTATTCATGTGAGACCAGAAGTCGTCGCACGCGGATATTAAAAAAAATACATCCAACGCCAGAAAAAACTTTTTTTTTTGGTGTCGTCAGGAAGAGGCCAAACCTGAAAGGATACGGCAATTTTAAGGAGGAAAGGGGCAAGAGATAAGGCCTTCCTGATGGATTCTGAGGATTCCGAAAGTTCTGTGAGTACATGCGATCTGTAACCATGGAAACACTTCCGGAAGCACCCATTGCCGTCTGTTGTCAATGGTTTCCTTCCTCCATTTTAGTCCATGAGATGACGTCACGCCGTGGTACGATATATTGCAAAATTTGTCTCCTGGTCTGATCACACGAGTCACGGCTCCGTTACGGACAATTCATCAAGTTCAGTCACGCTCTCGTATAATAAGTATCACACTTAATGCCTGGTTTTAGAAGTACGTGAAATCCGATCGTTAGTTTAAGTGAACGTTTAATGAGCTTGGAGATAACCGACAAATTATGTTAAAAAATAAGATTGCTCATTTGTGACTGTAAACATTTGGGCAATCGCAACATCGCCTGTCAGTTAATGAGCTGTTTAAACTTCGCTTGTTGTCATAAAACTAATATTTGGCCTTAAACATGAGGTGGAAGTAACCCTCAGTTTAATGTGACATTTTAAAGCCTCGCCTGAATCAGGTTCACTCCGCACTAAGGTTAAAGTAAATCACGCTCCGTCACGCAAATTCCATCACGTTCGGTCACACTCCCGTGTCATAATTGAATCACTCTAAATCAGGCTCTCTTCACTCCCTTTAAGGATGACACCCATTTTTCGCTACAATACCCCTATGAATATTCGATATTCATTGTTGTAATGTGGACCCTGGATGTGAAAAATATCGAGATTATTTCTAAAATCGAGGAGTTAATAATTTGTCGAAATGCACTTGCATATATTGACTATAACTTCCGAGCGAAATTTTGAATATCGTTCTCATCGTGTATCGACGCATTATTTCTATCTTAAGGATGTTGCATCAATACCTAGGATATTTTATTTTCATAAACAATTCTATATTTTTATGGTCACAAGTGCACTATAAGGCGATGGCGAAACAGGGTCTTTCCGTGTTAGTATTCATAAAAATTTAAATTGAAAATCCAAGGTTTTTAATATCCTCTTAAGGCAGTGAATAACTTAACATTATAAGGATTATGGGTTAATGTTGCAGCTATAAAACATGTCATTATCGCAAAAAAACTGATATCATGCGCGGAAATAGTTATAATTGCAGTGATGGTGTTAACATAACAACACCTGGCCCCCTCCATTTAAATGATATTAATTAATTTGACAGAAAAAACTGCCGAAATCAAATAGTTTTAAAAATATTGGCGTCTCAGAATAAGTCTAAAATAAGTTTTATAAAGCATTTCAAAAATTAATAGGAACACATTAAAGTTACTTAAAAAAACTCTATACTGACTTCTGTTTATAAAATATGGTTTTATGTATCTTAAATTAATTTCCTCGTTCGTCATTAACACATGAGCTAAGGGGACGCGATGACTCTGGCATTCTCGAACCTCTATGGTAGTTTTTTATTGAAAATGACCATGAAAATAATAATCAACCAGAAGGTCGGTTTGATAGAGTTCACCCAATATTAAATCCGAAATTCTCAAATCAGGTTAGGGTGGAAGAGAATTCCTTTCCCTGTGTCGGTTATGGTTTCCCAGGAAGATCTGGTACCCGAAAAATCACATAGCTTGGGTGGGTGGAGCTTAGGGTGCCCAGAGTGGCAATTTAGGTACTCGAACCCCGGACCGTACGATCAGCAGTTCAAAGCTCTACCCCTGGACTACCGCGATCCGTGTTTCAAAAATATTTTTTTAACTTAAATTAATATCAGTAATTCTGATATTACGGGCGCTAACGTTTAACAGCAATTTCCTCCCGAACGCTTACTGCATCAGGAATACCAATTAGGTATTCACGACCCTCATTCACGACCACTCCTGGGTGAAATATAAACAAGGAATATAAGGACAGGCTAACAAAAAATTGGGATTAATTACATGAGTACTGGGTAAATGTGATGAAAAGGACGTAGTCCAGAAAGTAACTTACGTTTTGAAATAAAATATGAACCTATAAACGAGACAAAGTTTTACTATGTAAATTTGAAAAGGCACATTCTTAAGCTATTTTTCCTACGTAGTTGTCATTCTTAACGATACATAAACTTTTAAATTCCGTCTTTGAAGAAATCTGTCGCTTTAAATTTTAACCACTTGCTTGTAAAATTGCGTCACTGTCAAAGGTTGCAAGCTACGACTACCGAGAGATCCGTGATCGTAATTCGGCGGTTGTCACGAATTTTTCCGTAGAATTTCACCGCCAGTTCATCTGTCACAAGGCTTAGCCGACCACTACGGTCAACGTCGAGAACATTGGTGCTGTGGCCATTTTTATACTGAATGCACCACCAATGCACACTCCGTCTTCACTCATTATTCTGTCTCCGTACACTTCACAAAGTCGCCCATGAATTAAAATTGGGATGTGGTATAAGTATAAACCTAATCACAGAACGCACTTAACAATTCACGGGATTTTCCAATGCAGCGCACATTTTAACAGTTCGCAATGAGCAAAGTAGAAGAGCCCTCAGTCTGTGCACTACCACTGTAGGATGCGTACTGAGTGTATGGGCATTTGGACACCAAGGTGGTGGCTCTAGCCCTACCCACTGCCACGCTAGGCCGAAACGTTGGTTACTCTATAGTCGGCCGTCGTATTTCAAATTTAACTTTATGCTAGAAGTTGATAAATTGGTCAATCGCAACGAATTTGTAATGCCCACGTAGATTAGCATGTGTGTTTGTTGCATGTGAGTGTGTGTGTGTGTAAGGCTAACACGTATTCGAGTTTATTTATGAGTTATTAATTGCGCCTGTATTATTGTTGGTACCCTAAACACCCTCCGCTATACGCCATGACGACGACCTGATGGGTATTGTTTGGATATTCTTAAAGCCAATACATGCGTCAGACCCCCACCAACACCACGAAGCTCAACTGTCTCGACGTCCGAGTTATTGGTAGGGACGACGGTCAACGAAGGACGTAGGGCTGTCGATTGTGGTGGAATCAAGTGGACGCTATTTGGGAGTGGTCAGTGTCCGATTGATGGCTGACCAGACACAAGCGTGAGTGGGGGATTACTGTATCACCCCAGAAGAAGCCAAAGACCCAAGCGTTTTAAATGGCATGAGGGAGGGATTTGATCAATTAGGCTTAATATCTCTGCCCTCTTTGCAAAGGTCAAGCAACCTCTACTCATGGTTCATTACTACTCTCTTGTAAGGACGCAATGAGTACAAAAAGTGTTTCAAGGATATGGAATTTCCATATCGTTTTTCCCGAGTATGAATCATCTGTAAAGTTAAAATTCAACGTAGATTCTAATGGAAGACCACAAATAAAATAAACCACATTTATCAATCAACCCGAAGGTTGTTTTGACAGGCCAGTGTAGAACTTCGAATAGTACTAGGCCATTCCTGACCTGTAAAAGTCAAGAATAAGGGGTGGGGCACTTATATATTCTCTTCGTCACCAATGGTTTCCCAGGAATATCTGGTACCCGAAAAAAAAATCACAAATTAAATAATTTGTGACCCCTAGCAAAACACAACATCCTACTCTACATCAGGTCCCTCTTCATCTCTGAGTACTTTCTTCCTCCCTTCATCCCGTCCAACATCCCTATCCTATTCCTTCCCTTTCCTCGTTTGCCTAACATTCTCCCCTCAATTACAGTCTTCAGCATCCCGCTGCCGGTCAATACCCCCTTCATCCACTTTTCCTGCCTCCATATGATTTCTCCCAACAAAACCCTCTATTCGCCCACCACACCAAGTACTTCCTCGTTTGTTTTCCTTTCGGTTCATTTCACCTTCTCCACACCCACATTTCAAAAGCCTCCAATCTCTCGGTCAAGGAAATACTTGTGATCTTACGCTTGTGATCTGCTTGATTCCCCCTTTCCTACCTCTCCCTGTATGTAATATGCTTAAAAATTTTTTCAATTGCGTTTTTAAGTCTAAATTTGAATTTATTGATTCATAGCAATCTAGGATGCATTTATATGCATATTAATGTGGTTCAAGTTGTAAATTGTGGGATTAGCTCCCGAAATATTTTGATAAATATCTTGTTGGGATGGATTTCACGTAGAAATATATTCAATCGATATAATTTCCTTTCCCAAACTTGAAAACTTTCATAGCAACCATGATTCAAGATTAACCGTGCGCCATCAGTAAGTTCGTATTTTATGAATTGTCTTTTAGCAGTAATCGGCCTGCAAAAAGCCCAATCCATTATCGAATTTTGGTCAATGATAAAAACATTTTTGTTGGTTATACGCAAAGCTAACTAGAGAAAGTGAAATTTTTCAGCTACTTGGGTAGCAATATTACTTGGGATGAAAGAATTTTGTCCGACATCAAACGAAGAATAGCTCAAGCTGCGACCCGAGGTTATAAACAAGGAAGCAGTTCCTGAAGACGTTCCTATGGAGCATGGCACTCTACGGTTCAGATACATGGAACATTGGAAAAGTGGACCAGCGAAGACGAGGAGAAGCCTTGGAAACGTGGTGTGCTTAACAGAAGAGGAATGAGGAAGTATACATAAGATTAAGATGGGGAAAGAGAACCATATCGAGAGAACTGTGCGGGAAAGAAAAAGAAATAGTAGATGAATTGAATACACACTGAGGCACAATGGATCAGTAAGAAATATGATACTAAAAGGGAAGAAAATTGAAGGGGCGATCACGTAAAGGATCAAAAAGAGACTAGTGCACTTGCTCAAATTAATAATGACGTATTATCATGAGAATCTATGAGGGGGTATAGAGAGAATTACAACAGTGAATATAGAAAGGTGGAGGGCTATAGTAAATTAGTATTAGGATTGAATAACTTGGTGTTGATATAACTCAAAAATAATGAAAGGATACGTTCTCACTCTATCCACTATGACGTATTTATCGCGTCACAAAATGGCGGATATTTGATTCGCAGCAAGAATTGCGATTCGCAGACCGGGAAGCGATCTACCTGATGATGTGCATTGTTTCGCGTGCAACGGGCGATAGAAGTCAAATATTCCGCCTGTAGTAAAATGCCTCTGGCCCGCGACGCTTTTCGAAACCGGGAATGCCAGCGGGCACGCGTGGAGGCTAAAATGTAAAAAAAAGATAACATTCCTGTTTCCCTTCTCTTGCTCCTCTCCCCCCCCCCCCTTTCCCCCCATCCGTAAACCTCGGGGCATTGGGTCACGGATTGCACAAGAGGGAGGAAGAAGAGAGAGGCCTTGGAGGATACGGGGGTGGGACGATGGGGGGGTTAGTGGAGGCAGACTTTCTGTTTCGCAACGTCAGCTGCTTCGTCTGCACGAGCAGGTGAAATCCTCACCCACGCAGCGATCCCCGTCAATCGCTTCGATCGAGCGGCGAACTCATTTTGAGGAAAACGAAGCGATAAACAAAACTCTTAAAAATACGTAATAGCGGAAATAGAAGAGGGGGGGGCGTTCTCATGTTTCACAACACGTTGGAGGGCACGAATCAGAGCACGCGGAACGCTACGCTTTTCTAGGACACATTTCAGACGTAAACTAGCGACGTGGCAAACACGTGGCCAAATCAATTAGACGAAGAAAACGATCGCGCGCTTTTGTTAGGCTGTCTGCATTGGCGCGAAGTCATTTTATAGGTCGTTGTTGAAAATGGGAGGAGAGAAACCTGGCGTTATCCTTTAATGAAATGCTCCTAAGGGGTCACACAACTTAACGTCCCATCCGACGGACGGTGTACTCATCTATAGTGCTCTACATATAGCAGCATCCTTCGTACGGTACGGCACACCACTAAAAAATCCTGCTACCCTCAGAATTTGAACTATTGCCCATGGAGTGGATAGCCAGCACCCTAGCTGCACTCCACCGGCAAGTCCTCCCTCACTGAACCATTATGTAAGGTATGGTTTGAGAATCCATCGTAGCAAAAAGAAGTTGTGAAGAGAATTCCTTGATCAAAAAATATAAATTAAGTCAGAACAACTATTCCAGGTGGAATTTTTCGTACAAACAAACGGCTTCAAAGATATTGTGGTAAATATAGGAAGGCCATTAATATAATTACTGCTTTAAGTAAAATTGAATACTTATACATAATATGAGGTGATGGGAACATTGAATCAAGAAGGCGGCAGGGAATACATTGTTACGGAGCGTGGCTTTTCAAATTTCTCCGTAACTTTGTCTTTTAGGCAAGAGGGTTGAGATAGTTTGAAGTATTTAAGATGCGGGCGCGGAGAAAACTGGTGAATACAGGTATACAATCCCACGGATACTTCGACTTGACGGGCCGATGCTCTTTAGCGCTCACGGAACTCTCGAGAGCCTTCTCTTGCGGGGATCGAGATGGTTCGGTGGCTAACGTACTGGGTTCCCACCCATAGGCCCCGGGTTCGAATTCCAGCGGTGGCACATATTTTTCAGTAGTATCCTGATTCCAGCATGAGTTGTTTTGTGGAGGGAACTTTGGGTGAGTACGCCGTCCGTCGAATGGGATGTTAAGCTAATGATCCCTTGGCGCCTTTCGATAAGAGTAGGCTAACGCCCACGCAGAGTTTCCCTCACCCTTCATCCTTTTCTGCCCATCCCTAATTGTGACAATGATCTCAGCTGTCGGTCGCCTCCCCTAAAACTAACTAACCCTTCTCTTCCTTGATAAATGTGGTCTGACCACCATAAACATTTGGAATACGTGTGAGTTTCTTTCTTGTGTGTTCCTGTTTTTGTTCGCTAGTGCTATCTTGGTGTACATTGTTATTCACATCTGTGGGACTTTCACATAAGATATATTATTCTTAAGAAATCTACCATTAAAGTTAGGTTTTGGATGGACACAACTGCCAAATAAATGTTTTGTGTATCCTGACAAAACACAATCCCCCAACCTACCCTACATCAAGTCCCTCTTCATCTCTGAGTACTTCATTCCTCCCTTCATCCCGTCAAACATCCCTTTCCTGCTCCTTCCCTTTCCTCTTTTGCCTAACATTCTGCCCTCTATTACAGTCTTCAACATCCCGTTACCGGTCACTACCCCCTTCAGCCACTTTTCCTGCCTCCATAGGATTTCTCCAAACCAACCCCTCTCTTCGCCCACCATACCAAGTACTTCCTCGTTTGTCTTCTTCTCTGTCCATTTCACCTTCTCCATTCTTCTCCACACCCACATTTCAAAAGCCTCCAATATACTTCTATCATCCTGCTTTAATAATCATTTTTCCGCGTCGTACATAACTACGCTCCTTATCAAAGCTTTTACGAGTCTTTTCTTAATATCCTTACTCAACGTCCCTGTCATCAACTCCCTCCTCCTTGTGAAAGCCTCTTTGCCTAGCACAATTCTTCTCGTTACGTTCCTACAACGTTGCCCATGTGGGTCCCAAACACTCCCGAGACACGTTAACTGTTTTACCTGTCCTAGTTTTTACCCTCTTATTTTACTGCTTAGCTTAGCCTTTTTCCTCCTGGGAAATCGCATTACCTTTATTTTATTTTTATTTATTCTTCACCCATATCTTTGTAAAGCACTAAATTTCCAATTCACTCAGCTATGCTTGCAACCTCTTAGCTGACTGACGAACTAGATCTTGGACATCAGCAAACTTATGGTCATTGGTAAACTGATTTTACGAATTTCCCGCCGACTTTCATTCCCATCTCCAATTTTTCCAGATGATATCCTATCCCGCGATAAATCCATTAATTTAAGTCGTGGTTATAAATTTCGTGTGTACTATGTCTCCTGAAAACAGTCAATCCAAGGTTGTCTTTTTGTCTTCATTCCAAATGCTTTCTCTCAAAACATCCATCATCCCTCCGAATCCCATTTAATTCTGAAACAAGACTACTTTGATAAGTGGGCGGCGAGTGGAGGAAGAAGTTGCACGTGAAAAAAATGAGTGTCGCCCTTTGACGTTCATTTTTTTCCTTAAATCATTTCAATCGGAAAATCCGTAGGTGTCATCATTTATACGATACACGACGGCCGGGTAAACTGCCCGAACCAAGTTCCATTTCGCTGACCTTCGTCAGGCGAGAGGTAGGGAAATTAAAGCGATCCGAAATCGTCGGAATCCCTAAATTTCGTTTGGGAAGCGGAAAATTATTTTGACCAAGCCGACTTGTTACCCTCCCTCTATATTGGGCCAACCCCTTTTACCTTCCCCCCCCACCCCCGCCTCCCCCCCCCAGACCCGTTTCCTTCCGAATTTCGTTTAAAAACAAAGCGAAATTGACCGAGAAAATCACCGACTGACGGGAAGGGTTTTTTGTTCGAGTGCAGTACAAAATTCGTCCTCCCCGCCTTAACTGCGCGCGAATCGAACGCCCATGGTTTTTTTTTGATTGTTATAAATGGCGCCAGAATTTTCTCCACCGTTTCAGTTTCAACCCAGATGTCAGCCAATGATGGAAGGGTCGCTATGGAACCGCTGACGGTTGATATTATTCATTTCCTCCATTAGTACATCTAACCTTGACTCTCCCTCTGACAGTTTTCTCTAATTAATCATGTTAAACCATTGATTATTTAAAGACGAATCGATACCAATTCTTTAATGCCTTCCTTTCAAGTAAGCTAATCCTACAAGAGACAAATTGAACCATATTAACTTTAATAAAAATAGACACTGATCCCTCGACTGATATGAAACAATAGATTTAACTTAAAACTAAAAGGTAGAATATTTTCGGGCACATTTGTAGACAGGGTGTAATTTCCCAATTCACAGAAATAAATCGAAATTAATGGGACTTTGAATGTAATGAACGTTTTTTATGTGCAAAAAATGAAGTATTATAATGATCCCTGTAAATTCAGTACTCCAATTGTTTTTAATGTACGAGGGTCATCCGGAAAGTAGTACCCGTTCGTGCCGCATGAAGTGCTGACGACGCGAGTAGCCGCTGGACGAGGTCAGATAGCTTCAGTGGCTTGTCTGCCTTCTCTGAGCCAAGTTGCGTGACGCTAGCATTGCCTGTGTTGTTTCTGTGATTGTTTACAATGTTTAAAAAAATTGAGAACGCCGCCAGTTGTGAAGTGAGGGCAGTGATTAAATTCCTCAATGCAAGAAACGTTCGCCCATGTGATATTCATCGCCAATTAAAGGAGGTGTATGGAGACAATGTAATGGACGAGTCGTCTGTTCGGCGGTGGTGTCGCAACTTCAACATGGGGAGGGGGAACACACACGACGATGAGCGTTCTCTCGTAACACCGAAAGAATTTTTAGTCGAGACAGTTGTTAAGTGGAATTTTACAGTGGCGAAAATTGATTCATTTCCACCAGCTCTTCGCTCTCCGGAGGATTTTTATCGTTAAGTTTAAGTTTGTTACGGAAGCCTTACAATCTGCGTCCGCGGTTGCATTCCAGAACGCTCTTATCGTCCCTGGACCTACAAGGCTCTCCTTAGATCCATCGTGGATAACATTAGATCGAAGAACTAACTCAGGTGATGCTTCCAACATACGCGAAATCCGGACGACAAAAGGGGACTTAATGCGGCTCAGTATCGTTCCCGAGATATAATTGCCACTTTTAGGACCAAAACCTAGGAAAAGAAAGTTTCCTCTCTGTCAATGGACGACGGTTCCTTTTAGATTATGGCGAGCAACCTCAAGGGGGAAACTCAGAAAAGAGCGCCAATCAGGATTGCGTCCGGAATCCATTGTTCCCTGATAGTAAAGGAAGACAGCCATGGTCGCTCACCTTAAGGAGTTTTCAAGCCGGCGCCGGATAAAAGGATCAGCCTGACCCTTTGCTCCTTCCAGTACCGCCGCCAAGGGATCCGGAAATCGCCCATCACAGGGACGAAGAGCCGCCCCGAGTCGTAGAAGCGGACCTTACAAAGGCCATAAGCCGAAAGGCACCTGGAACAGGCGGCATCAATGCCGTTATCATTCAAATGTCCATCTCATAACCCACAATATTCATCTGCATCTTCAGTGCGTGCCTCGCCATCGGGTACTTCTCGTCTCGATGGAAAGAGGCACGCATTGTGTGCATCCCGAAGCAGGGGAAAACTCCGCCACCGGCAAATTTTCAGCCAATCTCTCTGCTTGACGGCCTCGGCTAGCTGTTTGAAAGAATCATACCACGGCACCTTATCGACATCACCGAAACCTTAACATCCCTCCCGGCCATTAGTTCGGTTTTCGCAGTGAGTACTCTTTGACACACCAGGTTGCGCGCCAGTTAAATTTCGTGACGGAGGGCATCAACCGGCGCGGGTAGAGCTGTAGGTACCCAGAGTGTCTTGCCCGGGAATCGAACCCGGGCCCCTCCGGTCAGCAGTCCAATGCTCTACCCCCTGAACTACCGTGACCCACATATTTTTATTTTTATTTTCATATTATATATATAATATATATATATATTTATACACATATATATATGTATAATATATAATATATATAATATATATAATATATATATATATGTAATATATATATATATATATTTATTATATATATTTATAATATATTTATAATACAAATACGTGCACATAAATACATATATAGTATACATATATACACACATTTACGGCATTAATTGTAATGATGGTGGAGGGAATATGTGTAATAGGAACTCGGGAGCAAATTACTTTGAGGAAAAAAAATTAAATTAATCCTAACATGACGGGAGAATTTTCATTTTCCGCGGAATTCTCGTCGGTCCGCTACTGCAGTCATATTTCGAGGCCGCAGTTTTTTGTTTCCTGTAGTTTTTTTCCCCCATCCTGCAGAATGCATGTAGTTTTATTTCCTCGCTCTCTACACCCAAAAGTGCGCATATTTCGATCTCCATCGTGAAACCGTGACATACTGTGACGTCGATCACGGAGCGAGAGTTTTTAGGCCATTTGTGAGAGGGACAGGATGTGTCGCTCTATCTGCACTCTTTCGACAAACACCCCTCCCCCCCTTTTCTCCCTCCCTCCTCTCTTCCCCTCATCTCTGAAGTAGATTGTCAACATCCCAAAATTTCTGGACGCCTACTAGTACAGGATGGGTCCTCCGACATTTTTCCACCTTCATTTATTTTTTGCCTCGGCTTATTACACACTACGTATAGTCGTTCTTCTATCTCTTGTAACCGCGCGATTTTTGTTATTTTTTCTTCCGTCCGGGATACTTTCCAACATTCTTCATTGACCGTTCGGCAACGTTAGACGTTTCGACACAGCGTGAGCAACCTTAAAAGATTAATCCTTCAGGGATATAAATGAGCATTACCAACGGTAATGAAACTGACAAATCTCTAAAATTGTCTATTAATAATATCAGGAATATACCCATAAATGACGTCAGCCTTTGGTTCTTAAAAAATACTATTGTTTTTATTAGTATAATAATTATTATTATTATAAGGGGCAGTCAAATGAAAACCGAACACCAGCTAAAACAGGAAGTCCGCGCACCAAAAAGGACATAACCCAACAACTGTGTGCACCTGTAAGTTGTTACTAAGTGGTCATCCTACCACAGCGATGGAAGCATCTATGCGTAAATTGCTAGCTTCTAGCTTTTAGTGAACCGGCTGATATGGCGGGTGTTTGGCTTTCATTTGGCTTCTCCTAGTACCAGTAATAATTACGATATTAATTAGCGTTTTCAAGGCGAACTAGTGTGTCCGTAGACTTTGTAAATAGATGCGCACATTAATTAACAGATGAATGTCGAAATGGAAATAATACGATGTGGCAAAGTTACGCATTATTATTAGTTGACAAATAAATTATTATAATGAATCATTTCGCATAAGAAGCAAACAGAAGTTGCTACAGAAATGAAATATGTAGCATTTTTTTCTGTAATATTGCGGTTTGCCTCATTTGGTAGTTTACAAGCTTTCGCCGACAGTAATTCCATCGCGTCATCAAGCAAGTACCATGTGCTCTTCTTAATTCAAACTGTGATGCGCTTTGAAAAATTAGCTCAAAAATAACTAAATAGTTTCTTAGAATAAGTCCATATTGGGGAAATTATAATAAGATCACAAACCACCTTTTCCATCCTATTAGTTTGTGCTTCCTTTAACCGAGTCTCGAGCTAATAAGTCTTGTAATTTAATATTTACTTTATTTATGAGAAAAGGTTTAATTCCAAAACGGATTTTAAAACTGAATCAACATATGAGAATCGTAGTACACTTGAACTACGCGTGATTTTCCACGCGTGATACCTGGTATTTTAAAAATATCACTTAATTTGGCTGAAGCTGAGATAGGCTAGAGAATGAGTTTTATGAAAAGGAGAGTATATGAGTATGTACGTAAGGACCATATGGATGAAATCAAGGAAAGCTTTAAAACGGAGCGTGATTTTTATGGCGTGCGCAGCAAGGTCATTGAATCAAGATTATAGGCGTAGATTTGGAAAATTTTAAGACATGGATTTGTAGAAGGATGGAAAAGGTCGGAATTGAGAGAAATGAAGACAAACGAGGAAGAAATTGAGTAGCTTCAGGCGTGATGTGGTGGAAGTTGAACATAATGAATAACTGATTGAAGCACTTTTCCATCTGATAAAGTTTTTATTTTACGACCGGGTTTCGAAGTATTACATCACCATCAGGACCTGATGATGATGTAATACATCGAAACCCGGTCTTAAATAAAAAAAATTATCTAGTGGAAAAGTGCTTCGATCGGTTATTCAAACGAGGAAGTGCTAGGCATAGTGAAAGGGGAGAAAAATCCTCTCTTTTCGCCGGGATAAATCCAAAAGAGGCAGGAAAGTTGGCTGCAGGACGCTGACGATGGGAAATAGGAGACGGCGTTATAATAAACATAATAGTAAACAATTTTTATTGCTCTGGGAGCAAAGTCCCTTGGAGCAGAATACATGTTACATGAGGTTTTGAAACCTATGGAGTGAAACAGGTTTACATAATGCATAGAATAAGGTAATTAAACCAGTGACAAAACACAATTTAGCATCAGTTGGACGAAACATATAGTACAATACATACATACAAATACAAAGAACAATAGTTAAATATTTAGCCTGATAGAACAGTAATAAGGTCATTTTGGTAGTGTGGTAGACAGATATTCAAACATGTTCCTGTTGAATTGGGATGTGTTCCTGGATAATTTTACTTTATTAGGCAAACAGTTCCATAGTTTACAAGATGAAATACTGAATGACTTTTCATATAAAGCCGTGCGGTATTTGGGAAGATGGAATGTTTTTGTAATGCGGGTTGATCTCTTTGTCGTATGTGAATTGAATATAAAATTTTCATATGAATATGAAAGGGTTTTAGAATTGAGAACTTTAAATAATTGGGAGGCCTTTTGAAGCATTCTCCTCTGATCGAGTTTTAGCCAATTCAACATTTTATAGTAAGGAGTTACACGTTCATTAAAACGCATATTAAAGAGGAATCGCAGACAAGAATTTTGGAGCCTTTGTAATTTTGTACTTAGCTCCTTGTTCACATCAGCGTAGACAACTGGGCAATAGTCTAGATGTGGTAATACTAACATTTGAACAAGATTCTGGCGTAATGTTATAGGGATTAGGTGTCTGAAATGCTTCATTGTGTAAAGAGCTTTGTGAACTTTATTAGAAATGGCATTTACCTGCTCGCGCCAGGTTAAGGTGCTGCTTAGATAAACTCCTAGGCTTTTCACTGTATTTGAGTAGTCACTTTGAATATTTAAAACACTTATTTTAGGGAGATCACTTGCGAGCAGCGTTGTAGATATATAGAAGTAAGAACGTTAAGCAAAAGAGGGAGGGGTAGGAGTAGGATAAGGTATTTTGAACGGAATAGAGAGAGGGAAAAAGTAGACTAAAAAATCAGATAGTTACTTCGAGGTGTGTGGATACAAATTTCGAATGTCATATTTTGAAGTAATGCATACGTGTCCGTGTATCCATCCATACTAGCTATTGAACTTTCGCGAAGATTTTCCATTCATCAAGATCGATAGAGCTAGACATGTTGCTGTGAGATAATCAGGGTGAAAATATTTGGAGTGGTTTAAAAGAAAAGTGCAAAAGGGACGTCGTCGTGTCTAGGAGATAAAAAATTCCCGGATTGGCTCCGGGCCAACGGAGGCAGACTCGCATTAAAAGTTTCTTCTAGGCTTACTGAGACGCCCGATAAATGCCATAACAATAAATATGAGTTATTTGGGTGTGCAGATAAGTTTTATTTTGTATGCATTTCCAGAAAATAGATACATGTATGTATATATGCATACATGTATGTATATATAAATACATATATACATGCCTGTTTATAAACATTATATATATATAATGTATAACACTTAGCACTAGTGGACACAGACAAAAACACAGAAACACACAAAAAAGAGACTCACTATTTTTCGAATTTTCGGTGGTCGTTGCCTCCTTTATCAAGGAAGAGAGGGACAGATCAGTTCTGTCCCTCTCTTCCTTGATAAAGGTGGCAACGACCACCGAAAATTCGAAAAATAGTGAGTCTCTTTTTTGTGTGTTTCTGTGTTTTTGTCTGTGTCCACTAGTGCTAAGTGTTATACATTATTATTCACGTCCGTGAGACTTTCAAAAAGTGTTATATATATATATATATATATATATATATATATATATATATATATATATATATATATATATATGGAATCCGCAACCTGTACATGTCTCAGACTGCTCAGGTGCGGGTGGGAAACGGGGAGTCAGGATGGGCAGTGTTAGGAAGGGGTGTAAGGCAGGGTTACCCATTATCACCGTTGCTGTTCAACCTGTATGCAGAGGAAATGATCAAAGAACTCGAGGTAGGAATGAAAGTGGGCGGGGAATTCGTAAAATCAGTTAGGTTTGCTGATGACCAAGCTTTAGTTTGTCAGTCAGCCAAGGGGCTGCAAGTATTGCTGAGTGAATTGGAAATTCAGTGCGACAGGTATGGGATGAGAATCAATATTAATTAAACAAAGGTTATGCGATTTTCTAGAAAGAAAAAGGCCAAGCTTAACATTAAAATAGGAGGGCAAAAACTAGAGCAGGTAGAACAGTTTACGTATCTCGGTAGTGTTTTGGACCAACACGGTCAAAGTAGTAGGGACGTAAGGAGAAGAATTGCGCTAGGCAAAGAGGCTTTCACAAGGAGGAGGGAGTTGATGACGGGGACATTGAGTAAGGATGTTAAGAAAAGACTTGTAAAAACTTTGATATGGAGCGTAGCTATGTACGGCGCGGAAACGTGGTCATTGAAGCAGGAGGATAGACGTAGATTGGAGGCTTTTGAAATGTGGGTGTGGAGAAGAATGGAGAAGGTGAAATGGACAGAGAAGAAAACAAACGAGGAAGTACTTGGTATGGTGGGCGAAGAGAGGGGTTTGTTGGGAGCAGTCCTATGGAGGCAGGAAAAGTGGCTGAAGGGGGTAGTGACCGGTAACGGGATGTTGAAGACTGTAATAGAGGGCAGAATGTTAGGCAAAAGAGGAAAGGGAAGGAGCAGGAAAGGGATGTTTGACGGGATGAAGGGAGGAATGAAGTACTCAGAGATGAAGAGGGACTTGATGTAGGGTAGGATGATGGATTTTGTGTTTTGTTAGGAGTAATAAAATATTTGTTTGGTAGTTGTGTCCATCCAAAAACCTACCTTAACCGGTAGATTACCTAATTATATATTCGAAAAATATCGCTCTTCATCAGCGACAGTCATAAAAAGACTAACTTTCATTGAAACATTTATACACAGAGACACAGAGAAAGGACACTCTTGTGCTGACGTTTCGACGGCACGGCCATCATCAAAAATTCAGATATAGATCTTCATATTTAAATTTATAAATATATTTATATATATAAAATTTATAATATATATGTATATATATATTATATACATATATGTATGTATATATTTATATATATACATACATACATATATGTATTTTAATTAGGGTAAAGGTCATCCCCTGTGGATTCACCGCACTGTTTGGGGAAAACTCTCGGTTATCAAGGAGCCCGCTCATAAATAAATATTAAACGAAATAATTCCGGATCGCCAGGATGATAACTCGAAAAGAACGCTGACATTTATGTTTATTTATCTGCGTATTTATTTCCTAGTTTCCGAGAGGCGTTTCATTTTCCCTTCATCCCTAAGGGACACCTTTCGGTGGGATGCATGTGTTGATTTATACAATGGATTTTTTTTTCTCCCCTTCACCCTCGAAAGTTTTCGGAGCAAGGGGTTGCCCTCAATCCCCTCGTTCAGACCACGAGAACTAAATCAGCCGGTCATTCCACCCCTAGGCGTGGGCCCTGGATAGTGTCGCAAATGTTTTTATTCAATCCTTTAAAAGAATGGCCAGATTAAGAAATGTCATTATTTTGGGTAATATGTGGTCGGATTGAATTTTTTGATTTCAATTGGCTTCCGGAACGCATTTAATCCGTCAATATTTTTTTTTAACTTTATGCATGTTCATAATTGGGAAACATTTTTGTTTAGGATATTTAAAATGGTAATTTTATTTTTAATCTCATTCTGTAATGGATTGGTGAAAAAGATTTTGATATTTATATAAAGAATTGCGCCTTGGCAATAGACGGATATTATGAGGTACAGATGTTATGCGTCTATGATTATTCATGGAAAATGCTCTTTCCAATACACTCGGCGTCTTTATCGTGTGTCTTTGGGGATGAAGTTTGAAGGAAAATAAGATGTTTCTGGCAAGATTCTTCGAAATTAAATATATTCCCCCGCCCCTTCAGCCATTTTATTTGTTGTGCATTATTATAAATATTAATGAATGTTGAATATTACCTGCAATAATTATTATAATAATTTAAAAAAATTCTTAACAGTGAATTTTAAATAATTTTTGTACATGAGGAAGGTGTAGTTTGAGAATGCCGCAGATTAATGTTGTCCAAGGGGATCTCAGGGTTCGGAGGAATAGTAATGTCTCTCTGATTAAACAATGTAATAATGAAAAAAAATGTGTGCAAGTCATAGGGAGAAGTACTGAAAAACATGGCAGTATTGAAACAAATAGCAAAAAGAATTAAGGGTTCTGATATATTAAAAAGTGGTTGGTATCTTCCCATCGCTAGGCCCGAAAGGGTACTACTTTTAGGGTAAACTTACATTACTGCCATTGACAGTCGTCTTCTCATCCAAGATTTGGAGTATTTTTGGGAACTATTACACAAATTTAATTTCCTAGCAAAACTTGGTCTAGTTACACAGATTTTCAGCTCTAACAGCCTTGACATCCTTCGATGTACCTAATATTTTTCTATCTTTCCTACTCACCATTCTCCCAGGTAACACAGTGTCCAGCTTCACAATTCATCGCATCATCATTGGAATTAATTCTTCCGTCCTTCCACAAATCTACTCCCAAAATACTTTTTTCTTCCCCAAACATATTAAGCACATATTCGTTTGTATTCCTTACTGTCCAGAAAATTATCTCACTCTTCGAATACCTCCAATCTAAGATTACGACACGTACTTCCTTAACGTAATTTCTTGAAAATTTAAACATTTTCTGAAACAATTCTCCCACTTAGTCATGTTTCTTTATAAGAGATAAAAATAAAAAAATTCAAAGGATAACATTTTAACCTACTGCGTAAAAGGTCAAATTTCAGGAAGATATTAAGTTTTAGATTTCATTAATTAATCGACAATCGTTTGTCCATTAATCGATTGTCGAACAATCGATGAACCGATAATCTTTTGTCCTTTAATTGATTGTCGAACAATCGATTTCTTTTAAATGGCCGTCTGTGGTCATCGAACTCTTATCCAGTCAATGACTCCCTCCGAACCCATAGAGAAAAGATATTGCGACATAAAACCTTTTATATGTACGTAGGAGTGGTTTTTTCCGCGTAAATAAAAAGAAATCCGCTTGCCCATCGGTCTCACAGACGTCTCGTCGCGCCGTTGGTAGAATTGTTCCGTTCCCGACAGTTGAATGACTAATGGTGCGCGCTCCAAGTCGTTATTCGGGTGCTGTAATGCACCAGCTGCCATGCCGTTTTATGGGATGCGAACTCCCCTGAAAGTCAGTCACCCCGGCGAGGGAGGCAGACGATGGCGGCGTCTGTAGTTGTATAATTTCGAGCCAGCGGTTTATGACGCGCACAATGCAAACACTTGCGCACACAAGGACATTTGCTCTATGTACTGAGGCGTGAGTACATTTCCGGACTGCTTATGCAATCCCTATCCCTATACACATTCGAACGTGAAGCTAGTTACACAAGGTCGAAATGAGGAAACATCAATTAATCGTATTTACGTATGTGTAAATGTAGACACACAGTCCGGACGTGGTTGTCCGGTAGTACGTGGAGCTCTGGTCTACTGATCGGATTCGATTCCCGGCTGACGCCTTGGGCACCCTCAGCTTCATTCAAGCTGTGAGAATTTTTCCCTGTATAGCAGATGTATTCCTGGGAAACAACAAGCGACTCAGGGAATGAGTAACGGACCCCTGATTACCCTGTTGATATGTGAATTTCGCACGCTCAGTAGGGAAAGATCTACCCTATTCTATCAAACCAACTTTCGGGTTGATATCTGTGGTGATACCTACTATATTGCTCTAACATCTTGTTGAAACATTGGACAGACAGACTAAATCGCTACATTAGCACATGCAATTAATACAACTCTCGTCTTAAAATGTATGAGGTGTGCATTTGCGTAGCAGATATCATTATAATAACCAATTCGTTGTTGCTACATGGTAACAACAACAAATTAGTAATGTCCCCTGCAAGTTCATTTAGATTGAAAGTATGGATTTTATGCATATTATCGTGATGGAGAGTTAAATTGAAAATGATCCAGAGATGGAAAGCGTGACTCATTGTTAGTGCTGGAAAAACGACCAGTGGCAACAACACAGATATGGAATGTTGACGGTAAACAATGTTATCTCTTCGTTCTTGCGTTAACTAAACCTCCCCAACCAATCAATCTAATCCCTAATTATTCCGCATATGTTTGTCTATTGTCAAATTATCTTTTGATCATGGCATTACTACGCACGGATATCAGGGTATCTGAAGGAAAGGGCTTTGGCGGAGGCTTTATATATATATATATATATATATATATATATATATATGTATGGGTGTATATATATATACAGGTATATGTGTGTGTATGTATATATATATAATATATATATATATACATATACGTTCGGGTCACGGTAGTCCAGTGGGTAGAGCGTTGGACTGCTGACCGGAGGGTCCCAGTTTCGATTCCCGGGCAAGGCACCTGCAGCTCCACCCAAGCTATATGATTTTTCGGGTACCAGATCTTCCTGGGAAACCATAACCGGCACAGGGAAAGGAACTGGCCCCCCTATCCTGATATGTGAATATTCACACGACGTCGGGCTTCTCTACGCACTACGGGCTACTCTTCACACGACGTCGGGTGAACTCTACCATCACCTGCCAAATCGACCTTCGGGTTGATTTGGTTCGGATAAGGACTTTTATTCTTCTTTAAATCCGCACATGCAGCCTTACCCACTATCTTTGTGCAAGTCCTTTCTAGGTGTGGCGCTATCTCTTTTCCTGATACTACTTGGCATCCGAGTGTGTTTTTGAGATGAGTTTAGGTAGCATTTTTCTCATTTGCATGTGCTGCAGTAATACTATTACTCAAGTTTTGAATGTAGGGGATCAATATAGAGAGGAAGTTCGGCTAATAGTGGGGGGAGTTGGGTTTTGAAAGAAGTTTGTTGAGGATACTGCGAAAGAGAAAGTGTAATATATGAATGATCGGCATCCCCCCTAGGCCTGGTCCAAAAGTCTTCTACAGATACTCGTGGCGAGGTATTATTTGGAGTCTGATGAACCAGAAAGGGCAAGGCCACGAAGGGGACGTATGTGTCAGCACATAGACACGGAAATTGGATAAGATCAGCTGATGAGTAAACACTTCTTCGGATTGAAAATTCCTTTTGCTGTGTTCGAAATTACATTTTTTTTAACTCTCCACCTAGTTTTGATTAGCGTCTCATGAAATGCAACTTTATTTGCAGACGGATTTTCTTCCATCTCAAAGGTAATCTAATTTTTTTCTGATAAACTGTTAACTCCAGAAGGTTGGAACTTCTGTAATTTTCTCAAAATAATCTATTCATGGACGAACTCATTTTCTCGAAGTCGACGCCATGATTCCATGGTCACCTAGAATGCTTCTTTGTCAAGGGTACCTGCTTCTGCCCACTGGAAAAACCGGCTGGTCTGTGGTCGAGATGTCTTGTGTTTTTTGAACTATCACGTACCCAAGAGTGCACATTTTCCGTATCCACAACACCGTAACGTCCTAATGGCACACTCAATAATGTTTTTCAACTTCCCATTGTTTAATATTTACTACTTCATTGTTTAATGTTCAAGACATCAAATGGGATACATTTAATATTGTAGCTACGGGCCGCGTATGTTATTGTAAAAGCAAACAACTACAATGATAACTATAGTTACCGAGGTTATTGTTACCAAAGCAACCTATGCCGCTGGCAACAATTATTGAGATAATGGTCGCGGACGTTGTCCAGTATTCACAAAATTCTGGTTTAATTCCTTTCTACGAATTCTGCCAATTGATGTATTTCTTTTAGAATTTCTCATAACTTCAAAATCCTAGTAACATACTAGAATTTCGTCCGCATGATGCGTCAACTCATATCCCAGCGGCGGCGCCGTGGAAACGGGAAATACGAAGGGACGAAAATATTTTTTTTCGTCTCTTGGAATGTTGTGCAGGTTTGCGATCATAGAAGAAATGTTCCTTTACATTTTAAGTTCGTGTTATACACCTGTATTTACGGATAAGATCCCTCGCATATACATCCCTGTTTTTGTGTGCTCACGTGCCTACATCTCTCTCTCTATCCTAATATCTTCCGTCATTCGTGGGGTTTAAGACAGGAGACGTATAATACCTGCCTACTATTCCAAGGAGCAGTGTGCCGTCTCTACATATGTATCCAAACCCACGCCCACCGTTTCCAGAGAAACTACTTCGCGGTTTATCGCCGCCGCGGGAGGTGTTTCCGTGAAATTCAGACAGTCACTTGTTTCCAGGCGAGAAGGGTTCGCCATTAAAGCGTCCGTCTCATCCATACCTAAGCCTCCCCTCCCCCACCCTCTCCACACTTCTTCATTCCTCTCCATTTCTCCATCCTGGAGCAAGACACGATTTCACCTTTTGGTGTGGGAAAAGGGGTACAGTGCAGGGGGCTCCTTAATCCAAGTAAGGAAGGGATGGAATTGGAGAGTTGGCAGAGGGTGAAAGGGTTTCGGGGAAAGGAGATAGGGTGTAGGCGGCCGGATGAGAAGGGTTTGCCAAGAGTGGTGCCGTGGAAGCGATGTTAAGTTTTGAATGCCAGAAAAAAATAATATAAAAAATAATAATGGAAGACATCGTAGTTCTGACGTGTCTGTCCCCCGTTCGGCAGGAAACTTGTGGGGAGTTGCAGGTTTTCATTCGTGGAAGTTTCTAGAATGCCATAAAGCAGTGTTCTTTTTTTTTTCTCCCGGAATATATCTCATGAAGTTTGAGGAATGAACGGCATCTTGAGGGAGTTTACCTTCAATATTTCTGTAACGTTAGGGGAAGAAAAGTTGACTCATGCCTGGAAACCGTCACTAGGTCTCGTTGGATATACATTGTTAAATGTATCGATTCCTCCGCTATACGAGTACTCTGCGACCACTACTATAAGCATATATTTATGTATTCCTACAAAGTAATCACACCTATTTATAGTTAGGTTTTGGGTAATCCCTGACGGCTATTTACTTCCAATTGTCGCAAGTACTTCCTCTTAATTCCTAATTTCTTCATAGCTATAAGCATACCCTTCTATGTATATAGCGACCTTATCAACTTACCCTACTACCTTCCAATTACTTCCTCCGCCCGATTTCTCTGCCTTCTTCAGATGTATCCCTGTAGATACCTCTCCCTCACATTATTTAAAAACTCAGTGTTTATCCTACTCTACGTCCACCTTTTTTATTTCCTCTCTACGCCGCACCCACGTCTCAAAAGCCTCCTCCTCTATGCTCATCCATTTTATTACCTTAAAGACCTGGTATTACATCCATAAAGAAACTGCGCTCCAAATTAATGTCTTCGACTAATATTATCTTAGCATCTTTACTCCGTAAATCCATAATCAATTCTCTCACATTTTCAAATGTCTCAATAGCTAAAACAATATTTCGCCAGCCCTGAAGGAGGCGGGGTCACGTTCTCTCCTGCAAAACCATTGTATAGCCCCTTCTTTCACCTAACTCCTAAACATAACATTTAAGACAAATGCTGACAATTGTAATCCTAAAAAATATATCTCTCCCCAGTAAAGCCGTGAAAATAAGTACAATATTTCCTCGATTCACAATTCATGTATCTCACGTAATGTAGGATAGAGATATTTAAGTGTAAGCAAATGATATAGTTAATTAGGGCAAGATACCAGACAACTCGTCAACAGCGGTGATTAATTTCACTCTTGTATGTTGTATATTGTTTGCAGTAGAGCTATAATGGTAGCCATTGTCAGTATTACTTCGTCATTGCTCTTTACAGTTGCCATGGAGCTCGACTCTATTTGTCCCAATTGTCGATTAATCCACGTGATCAGGGGATAAATGGGGGAGAAATGGCCAGTTGTTCCCGTCGTGCCTTTCCTGGAAATGTGGTCACAGGGAAGTATATTAAAAACCAATTGAATAAGTACACCAACATAAGGTTCTTCGAAAGAGCGCTCGGAATGGCAGATGTAGTTTTACTTGTTATTATTACAAAATACCCTGCAAGTCACGGCTAGGGTGTGCGGCAGGGGATGATTATACACCCTTACACACGTTATTCTGATCCGTTATCGTTCTTGTGAAAAATAACAATTTAAATTTATGTTTTATACACTTAATCTCTCTTATTTCACTGACATGATCTATCTTACCGTAATACGAAGGGGCTTATAATATATTTTCAATATTATCGCTAAAGAGACATCCTTACATTTTATGCAAGAAATTTAATCTGTAATTTGACCTTCGCTCCATTTAGTGATTCCCAGCCCAGCTGCTCTAATAATTTGGATACGCTGCTAAGTTTATCATAACAACGTTTTACAAATCTAGCTCCTCTACGCTGCACGCGATCCAATGCGGCGATCAATCAGGCATCGTAAGGATCTCACTTATACGAGCAGAAGATTCTAAATTAGGCCTAGCGAGCGAAATATAACATTTCTCTTTGACTTTCCATCACATTTGCCCAATACTCTTCTAAAAAATCATAATTGTTTTTAGATTTTCCACATATTCTCAGTGTGTGTGTCACTTTTGAGGGGGAGGGGTTCTTAAAAGGGAGAAAGAAGTTCGTTTTTCCCTCCTTGGCGACTGATACATGGTGCCGATATTGCCGACCTTGTTGCAAAATTATTACTAACATTCTTGCCATAGGTATCGGGACTTGGGAATATGTCCCAACTTAGTTACCGATTTGTCGGTATCTAGATTTATCACCTGATCTCAGGTACCGAGGTACATGCACCTAGGGATCGCTTCTGCATATACTTGTAGTGAAGCTCCGGATCATACAGGGTCGCACCCATAAGTGGTAGGACTGATTTTTTTACAAGAATTTTATTGACGATATACTTACATCGACTTAGTAATCTTCAAAGTATGCTCCTTGAGATGCTACACACTTAGTATAACTTTGCTCCCATTCCCCGTACGCCCACTGGAAATTTTCTTTGATGACCCTCGTCGAAGCATCTTGAACGGCCTTTATCGAGTCAAAACGTCGTCCCTTGAGCTGTCTTTTCATCAGGGGGAAGAAGAAGAAGTCCGGTGGTGACAGATCGGGAGAATAGGGCGGGTGCGGAAACGTGGCAACGCCCGGAGCGATGGTCGTCTTCAACGAGCTCCCTACCCTCTTCAAACAACTTGTGCCACTCAAATACTGTGGAACGGCTTAAGACAGTGTCCCCATAAGCCTGCTTGATCATATCTAGGGTCTCAGTTGCCGTCTTCTCGAGTTTCGCACAAAACTTCACGGAATAACGTTGCTCTAAATTCAGATTCATTTTGTTTTTCGACGCGGACAAAAAAATGGCTTCACTAAAAACGGTGTCCTCACTCAACGAAAGCCCGCAGGCGACTGAGGTTTGTGTTGGTCTATTGCTAAGAGCCCCCTCCACCTTATCCTGCCAGACAGACCCCCCTCCACCGCTCCGTTCGCGCCAGAGAAAATCAGTCCTACCACCTTTGGGTGCGACCCTGTAGTTTTCCTGCCCTAACTGCCAATCCCTGAAATATTTTTCTAATGCCAATAAGGGCATGGTTTAGCACCATTGTCTACAAATTCCCAGAATAGAATCCTTGCCTTAGTTACCTGAACTTATCTTTCTAACTTAGATCTACTGCCAGTTTTTTGGTCCACTCGTGAATTCTTTCTAATTTTGTTTATTTCTGAATCATTTTTGATTATTGCCGAGCGTAACAGAATGCGAAAGAAAGGGAGGCGGAATCAGTATGGGAAAGAATTAAGTTTGAGACGGAAAGAATAAGGAGAAAAAAAAGTTTTGAAGAAATCTTTTAAGGAGAGTGATTCCAAATTGATTTATGGGGGACAGGAATTTCAAGGAGATGGTTGCCGCATATTTATCCGAGTCGCCTTGACGACGGCTTTTCTGTCGTCAGCGTAAAATTATGAGGGAACTTCCAAACTCATTTCCAAACGCCATACATCAAAATGGATGGTTTTTCTAGTTTCCTGACTGAGCATATTCTCATATCGATCACCACGTTTGACGACAATCATACTCTTAATGTATTCTCAAGGGTTGAAAGAAGTTTACAGAATACGCATGAATGACCAAGACGGACAATAAATTAGTTAGTTAGTAGGGATGGTTGTAGGATGTTTGTTACATAGAGGATGCCCTTGGTTCGATTCCCGAACGGGTTCCATACTTTTCCCTTAGCATACCGATCACCTTCCATATCATCCGCTAACCCTTTGTGATGTCACTGCTATATTAAAATGTTTTTTAGGGACCGCTGAAAGCCTTATAACTTGATCCTTAACCATTTGTGCTTACATTTCTTCTTGTAATTCCGTCCTAACATTGTAAAAATAAACTAAAATGATTTTAAAGGAAATGTAACCAAAGCATCGTTTAAAGATATTTTTTGATTGAATATTTTTATAGCAGTAAGGGTAGAGTTTGGCCATTCCCAAGCCTTGAAGAAATTCACTCATTAATAGGGTAAAGAAGGGGTCAGGTTCCTTTCCCTTCTTTCCGCTTGTAGTTTCTCAGTAAGAACTGGTACCCTTATGAAAATCATGCAGTTTGAGTGAATGAGGGTTACACGGAGAAATTACCAGGAATCGAACCCGAACCCTCTGGCAGGTGACCTATCGATCTCCCAACTTGGCTCCCTTTTTCCCTTATTTTCCATTTTTTACTCTAAAAAATGTACATGTTTATCATGGGCTCTTAGCACCACGTTGATCAAGCCCTAATTTTCGTTCTTTTTTTAAATAAATTTAATGAAAAGAAAGAAAAAAACCGTGTGGCGTGGAACAAAAAATATTGCAAACGAAAAAAAAATCACAATTAAAAAAATATCTAAAAGGTAAAAAAAAAACTGAAAAAATATTTGAATTTTAATTTAAAAATCCAGGGCTTTGATTATTAAGAAAGTAATTGCTTCTATCCTTGGTTACATAGCCCCACTTTCTCTAATAGCTTCACCTTCGATAACGTTCGAAAGGCTCACTTGCATTTTTTCGTCATCGTTCCCTCAGTGTAAAGCACCGCTAAGACGTGGACGGTCGTTTCGCCGAAGTAGCGCCTTCATGTATCATTTAATCTGACCCAGTCATGTTGTTGGGGGTTTTGTGACATTGGCGTTCTTCAACAATGAAGTTGATTGTCCTTGGGGTGACGTAACGCGCACTCTACCTTTATGTAACTCTAGGAACGGCAATCGACAACTAATCGGACTTAGTTGCGGTCGAGAGCAAAACTATTTATGGGCCCAAGAAATAAGTTTCAATGAGAGTGATTCATATTTTCTCAATTCGATCCGTATCCTGATCACTGTGCAGGGAAATGCATTCGCAACGTCGAAGAAACGCACGGTAATGAGATGCACGCGCGGAATCAGCGGCTGGACGAGAGTAATTTTCGTGATTGGAGAGATTTAAAGGGCGATCCAACGATCCAATTCAACCGAATGAAGCCCCGCCCGAAAGTTGGCGATTTAAGGAGATTGATTTCCAAAGGGGAAATACGTTTGCTGAATCCTAAGTACCAGAAAGCACACGGTTGCTCCAATTGTGTTCCTGATCGAAATATACATATATCGATCGACTTAATCCATTCCCTGAAGACCGTCGTAATTTGCATTCGTTCGACCAAAGTTTCTAATGACTGATTTCAATAGTTATCAGGCCTACTTATTTTCTCTGGAAACTAGGCCACCGATACGAGACCAGATTTTACGCCTTAACTCAACGTATTCATTGAAATACGAGGGTAAGGTGAAAAGTTCTCGGCCTGACACAGAGAAAAGGGGTCAAGTGTGTTGATATCAAGTGAGATGATGTAGGAAAAAAAATGTAACTGCAAAAATATTTCACTGTCCGGCCGAGAATTTTTCTACTTATCCTCGTAAAAAAACTGAGTCGAATAGAAATAATAAAAAGATAATAAAATATCCGTTCCATTTTAAGGAAAAATAGTTAACAACCAAACATAATATATTACCCTTTCAATAGGAAAACCTTGTTGTACCTCAATTACACCTTTACTTCGCACAATTGCCTCATTGTTAGAATTAATTGAGAAGTCAAATTAAGAATCGATCGACAATTGATGCCCATTATCTGCTGCACTGCTTGGGAAAACCATTGTCGTTCATTTTTAAAATTGAAATTGAGTTGTTATTTTTTTCTCAATTTTTTCATGCGCAATATCGTATTGTGGTTTGACTGCGGTGGAATATGACATCATTCACTTCCCGTTGATCGACTAATACCCTTGGATTTACGTCATGTAGGTGAGATGAATACCTTTTTTGTATGACGATATTACACGACTGTGTTTTTTTTTTAATTCTTTCCATTCACGGTGGTTCGTTCCGGGTGTGATTTGATGCTTTTTGGCATTTAATCGCTTTAGGGATTTTTTTAAAAATTGGGCTGAAAGGATTTTTATTAATATTTTGTAAGGATATTGTCATAATTTGTTAAAAATTTCGTCTTTTGGCATGAATTATCTGCCTTTTTATTATAAATGTTCCTTCATAAGTATTAATATACAAGATTCCTATTAATTACAATAAGGTAATCTACCGTTTAAGGTAAATTTTGGATGGTCACACAGTTAACGCATCTAAATATCTCTTGCCTTGCCTTGAATAACAGCAAACAACCTGACACCACCCACTACATTAATGTCTTTCAATTCCAAATATTTCCTCCCACCTGATACTAAAACAGGCCCCTCTTCATCAGTCCCTTCATTTCGTCCTATATCCCTAATTCTCCCTGCATCCACCTTTAGGACTTCTTTTACATTTCTCTCTACACTCCCCTTTCTTCCTCCCATTTCACTTTCTCCTTTGTTATCCTTTCGGTCCATATTCACGTTTTCCATCATTCTCCATACCAAAATTTCTCAAAATCCCCAAATCTACACTTGTGATTTAGCCTCAATGACCATGTTACCACGTCGCATATCATTTTTTTCTTATTACTTCTATTTTTTTTTATTTTCTGATTGCAACTCTTTCCAATAGAATGACATATACTCGCATTTTATGAAAATATTGCAAGAAAACACAAGTAGTATGTTCCGTTTAATCTAGATATCAGTGAAGTGAAAAAAACACAAAGAAATCCATCCTTCCACGAATTTTTTTATTTAAAAAAATATTTATTGTTGTAAATTTTTACATTTGTAAAATAAATGTTTGGAAAACTACCTTGTTTTTCGTTGTTTCGACTTCAGTGATAATGGATTTCCACAACATTAAGCCTGAATACATTGAATATAACCATATATCAGGTTGTAAATTCGGATGGTTTTTAGCTCAGATGGATGGATTATAATTTTTATTATAAAGAACATGTTTATCTATTACTTCCCGCCTTAAAATTCTCGAAAAAAGAAATTAGCTATAGGAGCTGTGATTGTGTGCAGGTTAGCATTTATGCCCTGCCGCATTTCCTTTACTATACCACAGCATTGGCACATTTATGTTGGTGTGGTTCAAGAGGACCGGTTGATTGCATGGTTCTTTCGCGAAGGTGTGACGGAGAAATTTTCCATCGTTGTTAATAGAAACGAAACAGCTTTTTATGAGCCCCTTCAGCATGCCAAACCGAGGTACGCCATCTAATAACCTCCGATGACCTCCCTGGAACTCCGAAGGAGAGAGGGAGGGAAAGTTAACCCGGGAGGAGAGGGGGGGGGGAGAGAGTAGCTCCACCGCACTAAGTTTCCTGCTCGAGGAATGGACCTTGAAAAGATCCATGACGTCATTTATGGACGGGGTCGGCATTCTCCCTCTCCATCTCATTCAATGACGTGCCGTGATTACTACGCCGGTCGCGGCCAGGTTCGCGTCGGAGATGGTTGAAAGTTGCAATGGGGCGGGGAAGGGGGGATAATGATGGAAGAGAGGTGTAAGATTTTATATACGTGGTGTTGGGAAAGAAATGAGATAGTATTCCGTATGTAAGAAAAGTTTTAAAACAATGCAGACTTCCAAAATAAATTTTACTTCGACGATCAATCGCATTCTTTTCTATACAAAAAATGTATATTATGATTTTTTCAATTTTCTCTTAAATTCTCAATGTCTCCTTTTGCGTCAGTACATTGGAACGAAGTTGGGCGAATGTGTCCCAGTGTGATTGCTTGAGGTTTACTCGAGAATATACTTAGTTTTCCCTGTTTTAATTGATATGATATCGCCCTCTCTAGCAGCTCAGTGCTCCTCCTCTTTCAGCTTCACTTGTATGTGCACTGGATATTTACCATTGTCATGGGCACATATCCCGCTGTTTCCACCGATCCATTTCACTGAAGTGGTGGGATTTTTAGTCCCACCGTAGAGCATTGCTTTAAATTTTGGGTCGCCCTCGAGCCTATCAATTGCGGGGCCGACTGTCATGGAGTCTGCGGGAGTGGCTTCATTGTTGCGTGGGAGGGGGATGAGGGGGGATGGGGGGGTTGTGGGGGGGGGGGGTTGACTGCTCCGACGTTTAACGACTCACATCCCTCTTCCCCTCCGTTTCCACTCGCCACCTCTTTTGACCCTCTTCTCCCCTCCCCCCCATCCCCCTCTCCCACTTCCTCCCTCTTTTCATCCTGCCACCAATTCCTCCCATGTCCCTTATTACCATTCCCACTCCCGTCGTAATAAAAAGTACCTGTGGGTTTGACAGGTATAAAAAAATAATAAAAAGGTCTCATCACGGATAATACATGTATGCTGACAGCTGGCTGCGGTGTAAAAGATATTTATCCACGCCTCACAAGATCATCTGATTTTTAATGAATCAAATTTTTTATTTTTTTTTAGTGTTTACCTTCATACAAGTTGCGGGTCTCCATTCTCTCTATCTGTCATTTTTACTATCCCACTATGGAGGTTGAAAAATTCTGCATCTGCGGTCTTTTTCAAAAGCCTACAGTTGGCTGGATGAAATGATCGTTTTTTTGAAATTTCTTTTTTTATACGTTTTATCCATTATGTGCGATACGGTTTTAATCTCCAGGGAAACATTCACGAATGGACTGGAAAATTTTCGAACTTCAACAATGCCCGTGCTCTGACGCAATTGTTTTCGAAAAAAATCTAATTGTCATACGCTCTCAAACCCAGGGTGCCGGGTAGGAACCGTGACGTCAGAGCTTGCGTCGTAATTGTTGCGACAATTTCGAATATTTCCTGTACGGCTGGTGGTAGACATTGTCTTTCCGAAAAACAATTCGGACAAACCCGATAGAAGTTCATCACGAAGGAATGAGTGTAGATCAATATTAATTATTGTTATTAGCAGTAGCATACCAGGATATGTTAGATTTTTTAATTCTTTCCAAATAAGTGCCCTTGTCCATTGTCACACCGATGCCTACGCATCTGCCACGATGTTTCCTCGAAGGCGTCGACGCGAACCCTCGTTCGGGCATCCCGTCGCACCCTGTTTCCCTGATATCACGTTCGTGATCTGATCTACCATAATAATTCTGGACTTATAATATATTCCTAATTATTCCAATAGTGTCGTCACAGAGCTACCTTATTCATAAAAACTTTTCACAAACATAGCTACTCTAAGTTGCACTCGATTTCACTCTCTCATGTATGCTTCTTATGGACACAAAATGTTTATTTTCTATTCTGGAAATTCGCATATATAGTATATGTAAGTATGTATGTATGTGTGTATATATATATATATATATATATATATATATATATATATATATATATATATATATATATATATATATATATATATATATATATATATATAAACTACCAAACAAATATTTTATTACTCCTAACAAAACACAAAATCCATCATCCTACTCTATATCTGGTCCCTCTTCATCTCTGAGTACTTTCTTCCTCCCTTCATCCCGTCCAACATCCCTATCCTGTTCCTTCCCTTTCCTCTTTTGCCCAACATTCTACCCTCTATCACAGTCTTTAACATCCCACTGCAGGTCAACACCCCCTTCATCCACTCTTCCAGCCTCCATAGGACTGCTCCCAACAAACCCCTCTCTTCGCCCACCATACCAAGTACTTCCTCGTTTGTTTTCTTCTCTGTCCATTTCACCTTCTCCATTCTTCTCCACACCCACATTTCAAAAGCCTCCAGTCTACGTCTATCCTCCTGCTTCAATGACCACGTTTCCGCGCCGTACATAGCTACGCTCCATATCAAAGTTTTTACGAGTCTTTTCTTAACATCCTTACACAAAGTCCCCGTCATCAACTCCCTCCTCCTTGTGAAAGCCTCTTTGCCTAGCGCAACTCTTCTCCTTACGTCCCTACTACTTTGACCGTGTTGGTCCAAAACACTACCGAGATAGGTAAACTGTTCTACCTGCTCTAGTTTTTGCCCTCCTATTTTAATGTTTAGCTCAGCCTTTCTCTTTCTAGGAAATCGCATAACCTTTGTTTTATTAATATTGATTCTCATCCCATACCTGTCGCACTGAATTTCCAATTCACTCAGCAATGCTTGCAGCCCCTTGGCTGACTGACAAACTAGAGCTTGGTCATCAGCAAAGCTAACTGATTTTACGAATCCCCCGCCCACTTTCATTCCTACCTCGAGTTCTTCCCATGCCTCTTTGATTATTTCCTCTGCATACAGGTTGAACAGCAACGGTGATAATGGGCAACCCTGCCTTACACCCCTTCCTAACACTGCCCATCCTGACTCCCCGTTTCCCACCCGCACCTGAGCAGTCTGAGACATGTATAGGTTGCGGATTAGCCTCCTTTCCCTCCAATCTATTCCTATTTTCTGCAATATACTCATTATTTTTTCCCAATTCACTCTATTAAACGCTTTTTCGAAATCTACGAAACAGGCAATTACCCCCTGGTTGTGTTTCTTATTCCTCTCGATTAATAATCTCATTACTGCAATGGCATCACGCGTACCTCTCCCCTTCCTAAACCCAAACTGATCATCCCCTGAGTAATCATTTGCCCTACTCTCTATCCTTTTGCTTATGATGCTGAGAACAACTTTAGCTGCGTGGGATATCAAACTAATTGTCCTATAGTCCTCACATGACGTGGCCTTTGCCTTTTTCGGAATTCGAACTAACACTGCTCTCACAAAGTCTTCCGGCCAGATTCCCTCCTCATAAATGCTACGGATCAGCCCATATAGCCTCTTCCTCCCACATTTTCCTAAGCATTTTAAAAGTTCCACGGGAATGTTATCTACCCCCACGGCCGTATTTAGTTTCATCTCCCTTAATGCCCTTTCTATCTCATTGTCTAGTATGCGTGGACCTAAGCTGTCTTCCTCTACGTCATTTTCTTTTTCAATGTCTAACTTTGTTGGTCTGAGTTCTTTACTATACAGTTCCTCTATATACTCCTTCCATCTCTCTTGGATCTTTCCTGCGTCAACTATTACCTTACCCGCCTTATATCTAACTGTTAGCATAGCTCTTCCTTTCTTACTTCCCGATAACGATTTAACCTTGCTGTACAGCGAACCGATTTCACCCTTCCTCTGCAGACTTTCCATATCCTCGCACTGCGTCTTCCACCATGCGTCTTTTGCCTTATTTGTTGCCCGCCTCACTTTATTGTTCAATTCTTTGTACTTCATTTTGCCTAATTCTGTATTTATATTCTTCCATTTTCGCCGCTCATCCATCTTTGTAATCGTCTCATCCGTGATCCATGGTTTCCTAGTCCTTTTAGCGTTAACGGTTCCAATAGTGTCTTTTGCGGCTTTAGACAACCCTTTTTGATTATTTCCCATTTTTCTTCGATAGTTATAAGCCCTTTACCATCCTCCATGATTTTCTCTACCGCCTGTTTGTATTCCTTCCTTTTCAACCCATTTAATGCTTCTACATTCCATTTTCTAACTCGCCGCCCCTGCCTTATCTTTTTGAAACGTACGCTACATTTCATAACAACTAAATTGTGGTCTGAGTCCGCATCCGCACCCGGGAAGCTGTGGGACTTTATCACACTGTTCCTAAACCTGTGTCTAACCAGGATATAATCTAGATGATATCTTCCTGAGTCACCTGGCATTTTCCATGTATACCTGCGTCTTTTGTGGTGTCTAAACCAAGTGTTGGTGATGATATATATAGTATATACAAACACAGATGTAGACTTATAACCCATAGAAATACAAAGAAAGGACACTCACTTATGCGGTTTTGACGTTTCGACGGCATGGCCGTCGTCTTCAGAATGGCGTTCTCGGGGAAGAGCGGAGAGGACATGTGCGGGGGAGAGGTGGGGGAAGGAGAGGTAAGGACCGATAGGAAATGAACAAGGGGGTGGGAGGTGATATGTAGGCAGCTTTATATGATATATATGTATTTAGGGTTTTATGTATATAGGTATGTATTTATAGGGAAGTGGGTATATTACCTATATATATATATATATATATATATATATATATATATATATTTAATTATATATATAATTATATATATATATATAATTATGTATATATGTATGTATATGAATATATATATACATATATATCGATACAGGTGTATGTATGTTTATATAGGGAAGTGGATAGAGCGTTTGACTGCCGCATAGAGGGCTACCGTTCGATTCCCGGGAATGCCTCTCTAGGCACCTTGAGCTCCACGCGAGCTTTGTGGTTTTTCGGATACCAAATGCTCCTGGGAAACCATGCGCGACGCAGGAAAAGATCCTGGGGCCCTACCCTGAATTTTGAGTTTCATTCAAAGATGCATTACTTGAGATACAGATATATAGAGATGGGAAGAAGTGGGTGGCCAAAGTCACGACAGAATGCGGTTTTAAGAGTCTCTCAAGACGAAACATATTAGAAGTCGCGAGCAGGGAAGGGAATAAAATGAAGGGTTTCAGGAATTTGACAGAGAAAGGAGAGTATTCAAGGACACTGAAGTACAAAGAGAATTGAGTATAAAGGGTGGTAAAACCCTGGAGTAGCATAAAATCTGGCCTTTCTTTCAACCACGCCCACTCCGTATAGTGAATGCCCTGAAGGATGTATTCTGTGTTTATGCATGCATATTCCAACTTGTACTTCATTAAGGACTGCTTAATTCCAGGCCGTTCAGAAATATATTCATGCCCATGTACTCAGAGAAAAATAATACCCTTTCTCTCTCTCCCTTTATTACCCCCCCCCCCACCCTCTTTGCAACCACCGGCACTGTTCATTTCTTAATCCCTCACAATCCCCTTCATTCCCCCTGCCTCACACGCCCACACAATTAGGAGGGAGAAAAAAAATAAGGGTATCAGAACTGGGACCATCCCCTTTAAGGCATCCCAGGGTCGTCCCCGGGACAGTGCGCCGAGAACCCCGGAGAATTGAATGGCTTTCAAGGTGGAAGACAGCTGCTCTCGGGAGGCTGCGGGATACGAGCATGACGTGCCATCTCTTCAATGGTTTTCGGGAATTTTTCCGTCAGCTCTTTTCCGGTTTTTGATTTATGATATCGAATATGTTTTTCGAGTTATCGAATTTATTCATGTGTATCAAATATATTTCTGGGGTACCGCGGTCTTTTTTCGGTTTATCGATTTTTGCCTAGTCAATTGAAGTTAGTCAACCGGTTGCGGTGCAGGTGCAAACGTTTCAGCTGCAATTCACTTGCCCCTCCTAACAAAACTCAAGCCAAAATCCTATTCTTTGACAAGGTCTGTCTTCATCTCCCAACATTTCTTTCCTCTTTTCATTTTGTCCAACATCCTTATCCTATTCCTGTCCCTTCCTCGTTTTCCCAGCATTCACTCTCCTCTATATATCACACTCTTCAACTGCCAATCAAAATACAATGCATTCATCTTTCCAGCCACTTTTTTATTTCACCCAATAGACCTCTCACCACCCCCACCATTCCCAGCACTTCTTCATTTGTTTTCCTTTCCCTACATTTCACCTTTTCCATCTTTTCCCGCGCTGTACAAAACTACGCTTCATGTAAAAGATTTGACGAGTTTTTTTCTTAATATCCTAAATCAACTTCCCCATTAATTTTCTCATCCTTTAAAAAAACTTCTGTGTCCAACATAATTTTTCTCCTAAGGTCTTTACTACTTTGATCATTTTGGTCCAAAATATTTTCAAGATATATTCCGTGATATCGAAATTGTTTTCGGTCTATCATATTTGTTTCCGAGATATCGAAACTTTAGTTTGTTCTTCTAAAATATTTTCGACATATCGGAGTTTTTGTTCTATTGATAACTTTTTACGGGATAGCGAAGTGATTTTTGGGTAATTACATTATTTCCAGGATATCGAACTATTTTTTTACGATTCATGTTCTTTTTCGCAATATCGACATTTTCCCCAATCTGTGGAATGTAGTTTTGGTTTTTCTCCTTTCATTTCTGTTTTGGATTGTCCGGAAGATGCTTGGGGAAAGGATAAAATTTTCAGGGGATAATAGACTTTTCAGACGCGGTTACAATGACATGTGGAATTACAGGTCTGACGATTTGAGTGGAACGAAATACAATGGGTGATCTACACCTTCTGGAAATTTTAATTAAAAGGTTAACCTTAGGAATGGAAGATGAATCAACGGGTAATTTTGAGAAGAATGCTAAACTGCCTAGAAAAATTGGCGGAGACGTGAGTAGTCGTTATTATATATATATATACACACACGAGGGTCATCCGGAAAGTAGTACCCGTTCGTGAAATAAAGACACAAAAGTAAATATTAACAAACATAAAAAATTTTATTTGAAAGAGGATACTTTAAACTACTTCTCAACATAATCTCCAAGCAAATTAAGGCATTTGTCATAACGTGTGACAAGTTTCTGTATTCCTGCTGCATAGTCCTTCGCCGCCAGCTCATTGAGATACGCGAGGGACCCATCTTGCACAAATTTTTGCATAATGCAGATGGTGTTTAACAATTTCATGAACAATTGTTCGAGAAACATTGGGAAAATGCTCACAGATGTCATCAATTGTGACGCGCCGATCGTTCCTCACGAATTCGTCAACTGAGCTCACCAGTTGGTCTGTAATGACAGACGGTCTCTCCGAACGCTCATCGTCGTGTGTGTTCCCCCTCCCCATGTTGAAGTTGCGACACCACCGCCGAACAGACGACTCGTCCATTACATTGTCTCCATACACCTCCTTTAATTGGCGATGAATATCACATGGGCGAACGTTTCTTGCATTGAGGAATTTAATCACTGCCCTCACTTCACAACTGGCGGCGTTCTCAATTTTTTTAAACATTGTAAACAATCACAGAAACAACACAGGCAATGCTAGCGTCACGCAACTTGGCTCAGAGAAGGCAGACAAGCCACTGAAGCTATCTGACCTCGTCCAGCGGCTACTCGCGTCGTCAGCACTTCATGCGGCACGAACGGGTACTACTTTCCGGATGACCCTCGTGTGTGTGTGTGTATATATATATATATATATATATATATATATATATATATATATATATATATATATATATATATATATATATATATATATATATATATATATATATAGTATATGCTTTCATAGACGTAACACGGAAGTGCCGAATAGTACAATACACAGTAACACATAATATAGAAACACAAAAAAAAAGCCTTTCTTCCCTACGTTACTTCCTCTCCAAACGCCCTACCCCTCAAATCCCCAGTACCGATTTTCTCATTGATCTTTCCAACTTCATTCTCACCCGCAACTCCTTTTCTTTCAACAATAACCATTACCTCCAAATAAAGGGCTGTGCCATGGGTAGCAGATTCAGCCCTTCATATGCAAACCTCCACGTCGGTGTCCTGGAAGAGAATTTCCTTTCCAACTATCCTCTGCAACCTCTCCTGTGGCTCCGATACATTGACGACATCTTTCTACTATGGCCACACGGCATAGATTCCCTCAATTCCTTCATCTCCAAACTCAATGATTCCTCATCTTTGTCTTTCACCTCGACCATTTCATCCTCTCAGATTACCTTCCTCGATGTTAATATTTCCCTCAGCAACAACAAATTCCTTACCTCTGTTCACACCAAACCTACTAATAAGCAGCAATACCTTCATTACAGCAGTTGTCACCCCTCCCATACCAAGCGCTCCCTCCCTTACTCTCTTTCTATCCGCGGTCACCGCATTTGCAACCATCCCGAATCCCTTAACAAATACCTTAACAACCTTCACCACTCCCTCCTCCAACGAGGATACCCTGATTCTCTCCTCCATAAAAAAATACTTAAACATTCCTACACCCCCAAGACTGCGTCAACCACAGACTCCCAGCCTCTCTCAATCTGTACGACCTACTTCCCAGGCATTCAGTCTCTCAAAGTCATCCTCAAAGACCTATTCCCCATCCTCAAAAATCACAACACTTCCTCCAACCTTCTCCCCAATTGCCCCTCTGTCACCTTCAAACGTCCCGCCAACCTAGCAGATATCCTCAAATCCACCAGGCCACTCTCAAAATCCCCTCACACACCCAGAGCCATACCCACTCCATGTCATCGAGCAAGATGCAAAACCTGCCCTATTTTCACCACTCCACCCCACTCCATCCCACCATTCAACTCTCTCCCGCCCTTCCCCTATTCCTCTTGCACTTCCAAGAATGTTGTTTATCTTCTTACCTGTAAACTCTGCCCGTCCTTTTACATAGGCCAATGTTCCACACCACTTAACATTAGGATTAACAACCACCGCGCCTCGTGCAATCCCTCCTCCCCGTCCGCGGGTCTCCCCATCCCTAAACATGCTTCCCATCATAATACCCCCTTCAACCAGTGTTACAATGTTTCCGTCCTAGCGTCCCTTCCCACATCCGATAACCCTATAGAATTAAAAACCCTTGAATTGGCTTTCATTTACATCTGTATGGCCTATCAGCATCCGGGCCTCAATGTCGTTCACTGATGGGAGTGGCCTAAAACTGTTACTTCCACCCCTTCCCTCTCCCTTTCCTCTCCCCAACCATTCCTTTCACCCCTCCTTCGCCTCCCGTTCTCCCCTTCCCCTGGCCCCCTTCCCTTTCTCTCGCACCCCTCACCTCAACAATTCCAGCAGTCATTACTTCTACATCTTCAGAGGAAGACGGATTGTTTCCGTCGAAATATCAAGAAAATACGTGTGAGTGTTCTCTTTTTTTGTGTTTCTATATTATGTGTTACTGTGTATTGTACTATATATATATATATATATATAAGTTAGTAGGTAATCTACCGGTTAAGGTAGGTTTTTGGATGGACATAATTACTAATTAAATAATTTGTGACCCATAGCAAAACACAACATCCTACTCTACATCAGACCCCTCTTCAGCTCTGAGTACTTTCTTCCTCCCTTCATCCCGTCCAACATCCTTAAAGGTTTCCCGGATCCGCAACCCATTCTAATAGGTGAGAGTAGAACTCACCTATTCCCAAGCCCTTTGCGGCGTTTAAAACCAACACGTTAACATGATTATAAGGGACGCCAGTCCTTCATAATCCTCTGCAAACATGCTTCCTTTCCCACTTTATTTCTCCCATCTCTAACAAATAAAACTCTGCTTGTGAGTGTTCCCAAGTTTGAACCCGGCTCAGGTTCGGCAAACTCCCTTCAACTAGTTTCTAGAACTCTCTCCCCGTTAAAGATTGGCACGCTAATGTATTCTATGGCTTACTTAGAGCTTAAATATATCTATCTATAGATTCTGACCTTTTATCTCGTGGCTTCCATGAATTTAAGGTGGTCTTGAGCTCTTGGGAATCGAACCCAGGCCCTCCAGTGAGTGACCTAACTCCGTACATGCGTACTACACTGCACAAACTTTCAATTTCCTCGATTCGTAGATTGTATCGGAATTGAAATTATTCCCCCATATTATCCCAAATGTGCCAGTATCGGACACTGCATAGGGCTTGAGATAGTTAGAGTGTTAACTCTCATCCATTCAAGGAAATTTTCATTAAGTTCATTAATAATTTACTCTCGTTTTGCTTTCTCTTGAACCGATGGCATTAAGTTGGTAAGTATGCATAACTGATGTCAGCAATCTTCGGTTTGAAAACTTAACTCATTGCGGTCATGAGGAAGCGCAAAGGATTTTATGAAACTGTAATAAGTTAGGATAATGCAATTGGAAAAACTAACTGTGACACTTTTACCGTGTTTTATTATTCCCTGTTTAACCGAAAGTTAACTTCAATCTCCAGTTAGAGCCAAAAAAAAGTATAATGTTCGTAAATTAAGTTCAAAACTGACCGTTAAACATCTCAATAACAAAAAGGCAGCGTTACCACGGTTACGCTGCTTACATTCGCTGTTGACAGTATTTGCAGCTAACAATCAAAATTTAACAAGACAATATAAATCTGTACCTTAGTAGTGTTAGTTTTGAGGGGATTTCATTTTTCCCCTTAAGAGATAGGTGGATAATTTTGTTGATGTGGGATATGCCTGGAATGGGGAAGGAAAAAGGAAACCCGTCGTCGTCATTAGTCTACTCTTAAAATGTAAAGGCGCCAAGGGATCACGATAGTTTAGCGTCCAATTTGATGGGCGGCGTACACTACTTTGAAGCACTCTCTCTCTCTCCCTACTCAACAAAGGGTCATGAAACGGCTGCGAAATCCCGCCACCGCCGGGATTCGAACCCGGACCCTAGAAGGGGGTGGGAATTCAGTAGTATTCAGATATTGTCTCTTGGCTCCGCAAAAAAATTCAATAATTTCATTGATCCGTGAAGTATTATCCGTTAATGATTTCAATAGGGTGAAATTTGAGCTCTCTGTCTCTCAAGGGTTTCTAAGCGTCCATCGTGTATAGGCGATATGTTACCCTGGAAAAGTATGTAATGGAAATAATTGCGTGTGCTTTTTGGCGTAACTTAGTTTTATTTGTCTCAGAAACTTGTTTGTCGAGGCTAGAGAATTAGAGTAAATTGTAGATTTATTTAATTTGAGATTAAAGAAGAATTGTAAAAATTGAGATGGACGGAAGGGAAAAGAAACGTAGTTGTTGGAATAGCAAGAGAGGAAGGTTGCAAGAGGAAGACATAAGGTTGTTGAAATAAATTCGAGGAATGCGGAACAAGGAGATGGATTGATGGGCCATGGGATGTTGAAGTTGACAGTGGCAGGAGAATGTTGGGAAAGGGAAGAAGAGAATACAGGCGTGTTGGACGGAGTTGAGGGTAAAATATAATAATGGAATCGAAGAAAAGAACAGTGTATAGTATCAGATTATGTCTTCTTAGGCGAGGTTGGGAAGTATAGCGGTATTTATTCTCTGTGTCCATCGAAAGTTAACTTAACAGTTAAGACTGTCATCAGAAGTAATTAATCCCTATTGGTTTAATACGCATCGTTTAAATGATTTTCTTGAGCCGAAGGACTCGTGTAAATTTTATTCCAGAACGAACGACACCCACAATTTCTCTCGTTGGTGGTGAAAGTTGGCTCCACCGCTACGACTTCTGATTCTTGCAATCAGGGTAACGCTAGGGGATCCATTCCCTTTAATTCCACCCGCCGCTGCAATGGCCTTCAGCTTCCAAAGGGATGGTTAAAGCGAGCGCTTTTTGCGCAGCACTGCATCGAATACCCGAGAAGAGGTGTGGGGAGGGGGGGGGTGGAAGAGGTGCGGGAATGGTACTTGCCCTATGAAAAACATCTGGGGTTGCGCAACGTGCGGATGGTGAACTGTTTTGGAGAGTGGAATGATTTATTTCCAGGTAGGCTAAATGACGGTTTCAACATTATCAACAGAATTCTGTTGGGTTCAAGGTATGTGTTTGATGTATCCAGGAACTCCATGCACGCTACTATACTCCTAAGCTCTGACGAATATTCCATTAATATACATTTGATCCCCAAACTAAATGTCGCGAAAGTCATTTTTAGCTTTCATCCTACCTCCTTTTTACTGCGATACGTTACAGAGAAAAAATAAATGGATAATTGCATATTATATGTATGTATATAAATATATAAATAAATAAATAAATATATACATATATATATATATCACACATACACACACACACACACACACACATATATATATATATATATATATATATATATATATATATATATATATATTAATCGCACAATTTAGGTGAAGCGGAGCGGGCCCAGAGGTGTGGCCCAGGAATCGAACCTTGGTCCACCACCGGTCAGTAGTCCAGCGCTCAACCCGCTGGACAATCACGTTGCCTCTCTTTTGGGATGGATAGAAGTGAATTAGTTGAATATTCTAAATTAAGTCTAAAATAAATCAAAACTGCCAATTTCTCTCGCTTCTTATTTTATTTCGTGAAAACGAAATTTCAGGCATGAAAACGTCCACTTTCAAAGGTCGTCAAGGTCACTGAGAGAAAATTTGCGCGTTGTTAGCATGGGGTTAGTTTGGGGTAGGGCATTGATGCGAAGGGGTCATGTCACTCCCTCAAAGAGTTCACTGTTCTCTACTCGTTCACGTATATCCCTTTGATGATCCGACTCTCTTCCATTTACTTTGATTTTTATGATCCGTAACAGTGTGTCGCACTTCTCTTTTACGTGTATGCTAACGGGACATCCAGGCCAACTTCTTTAATGTCCCATTACTCAAGGAGTATTACTACTAAGTACTACCTTATGACTCACTTTTTAATCAAAACGAAAACCTCTTCAATTATGCTAGCCCTTTACTTTTTATCGATCTTTATGCTTGCCAGGACCTTTTGAAAATTCGCCTCCATACAATTATGAGGATTAGAGGAGACTTCTATGCTACTGTTAGTTATCCTGCCAAGATTTAACTTTTGTTAGCATATCTCTGCACCTATCACCTGCAATCTTCCTTCTTTCAACCTTCGAACGCCTCTTAGCATCTCCATGTATTCCATAATCATTTTGAAAATAAATGTCCAATGTATATATATATATATATATATAATGGGCTGACACAATATAACACAAATAGAATAGAATAGCAACATTTAAAAGGACACTCACACGGATAATTGTTCGAGCTTTCGGCCCTCTCAGAGGCCTTCTTCAAGAGTAGCGTTGGACTACTGACCGCAGGGTCCCGAGTTCGATTCCCATTCGTCACTCTGGGAGCCTGCAGCTCTACCCAAGCTATGTGATGTTTTGGGTACCAGATCTTCCTGGGAAACCAGAACCGGCCCAGGGAAAGGAACTGGCCCCCCTACCCTGATGTGTGAATTTCACACACGCCGTCGGGTTTAGCACTTTAGTGAACTCTACCATCACCAACCAAACCGACCTTCGGGTTGATTACTGTGTTCATGGTTCAATATATATATATATATATATATATATATATATATATATATATATATATATATATATATATATGCAATTTCTGATACGCGTCTTCCCATCTCCCTAATGAAAGACTAACACTTTTGTTCAGCTTTCGTTTTCCATCGATTTTATTCTTTCTAATTGACACATATTCCGGCTGATTTTGGTTGAAGGAATCTTTTAGGAATAATTTAAAAAATAGAATTTGAAACTTTTTTCGAAAGAATTAAAAAAATTGTATACCTTAATCATGTAATCTCTAAGGAGGACACATGCGTAGAGATACTCACTTATGCTTAAAAAATAATATAAAACCACCAAAAAATTTTAATCTTGCTGTTTAGCACAAAAATGAATTGGTATTTATTTGTAAAAGAGATGCCTTGATGATTTGTAGTCGATGGCTCGTTGAACGCCGGATGCGTGTTATTAAAAGTCAAATTGCGTCCTTACAATATTGGCGGTTTTATCATGCGGATGACGTCGCAGTAGTAGAAATTGGAGATTACTGTTACAAACGAATTCGATTTTATAAAACCTGATTAGTGTATAATTAAGATTGATCATTAGTGAATGTAACTCAATATCAATCATTCACGGAGCGAAGGTTAACTTGCAGATTAAGAAATCTCTTGCATAAATCGGAAGCGATGAATTTGTAATTTTTTTGTCACCACCGTCTTACTGCGGCATGAGATATCATGTCAATAAAACGGTGTATATGTGTAATCACCCCCTGCCACACACTCTAACGTTGGCTTGCGGGGTACGATGTAATTAAATATAACATAAATGTGATCATTGTAGCCTTATTGTCAGCGTCTTTGAGCCTTTGAACTGTACAATGATCTATTTTGAACCTAGAAAGCTGAGTTTTGGCCTTTCCAGAGGTCAAAATTGACGTTTAGTGTAACCAAAAATTATAAAATATATCCTTAAGTAATCCTGCATGTCCTAGGTAGAGATATACCCTTCGAGGGGCATTATTCTTACTGTGAATGAATTCTAATCTCCTCTATCTTGATACGAGCTGATTTTCCCAATCAACTGAACTGAAGGGTTGAAATCTTTCGACTGATTCGTTGCCGGGCAACCTGGTAAGTGCATGGTAGCCCACCTAGTTTCGCGGGAGCGACTGGGTTGTCATGTCACTTCGGGCCGCCAATCAGGCCGGAAGATCGGTGTCTCCTTCACCCACGATTAATATCTGGACCCCCGTCGGGGCACCCAACTAGGCCCGGGGGCCCTTTTGAGGGAAATGGAGTTGAACTTTCGAGTCGAGTCTCCGTGCGAAATACTGAGTGGGATAGCGGGGCCTCCCGAGGTCTCTCCTTTATGAATAGCCCGGACGAGGGCCGACTCCCCAATGGTCCCCCAAAGGCCCCAACCTCCCCCTTTTTGCCAACGCCCCTTCCCTCCCCGACTCGTGTGTGTGTGTGTGGTTTTTACGACTTCAGTTTTCGGCGATTCTTTCTTCTTGCTGGTCTCAAAGAGAAATGGGTTTGTTGGGCTTGGGTTCAATCGGCAGCGACTGAAACGTTTTGCGCATGCGTTGTGTGTAACTTAAGCGATCCCATCAGCATTCAATTCATGTTCGCATTTAATGAGAATCAGACTTTTCTTTGTTTTTTATCCTTGCCTAATTACGCGGATGAAATTTCCTCATTCGCCAAGATAGGCCTATCTTTTTACGGACCTAAGGATACCTTTTTTTAAAAAAATTTAATTTAATTTAATTTTTAATTTTAATTTTTTCATTTTAATTTTATTTTTTTATTAATTCCTTCGCTCCTTCTTACGGATTTAGTACATTATTGGAAACTCTAACACCGTTGGAGACCACGAATTAATAAGTGAAATCATGTTCGGAAAAATTTAATTTCAACTTCATCGATATGACTGAAGTTAAATTATGGTCGCCTATGTTGTCGGTTTAAAAATATTTAAATTAATAAATCTAGTCTCCTGGTAACTGAAATAATTAAATGGAGACATATATATCTTGGTGAAACTACCTTAACCGCGGAGGGAATAGTAATTTAGGAAAATGTACACCTTCCCAGTAACGAGAATATAACTTTTTTTGCAATTTTGGCCGAGCGTAGCTGTGGACAGGTATAATGGTGATTCGTAAGAAGTATGTGAATGGGAGATGACCCAATCCTACGCTAATGTGTGGCAGTGGAACTTGGGCACCATGCCTAAAGGTGCAGGAAATGCGGTGGGCTTGAGAAGTTTAATCGGCAAATATAGGAAAGATAGGGTTGAGGAATGACTAGGTCACGAAATAATGTTTGCTTGAATGTACATGATATAGTCGAATACGAAAAAAAGTTAATTGTACTTCAGGTTATAATATTTGGAAAGTTGCCATGGTGACAACAATGATCATTTAGGGTCGCTACAAATGGATCGAAATATTTTTGGTCTGGTAACTAAGGACTTTTGTCATGAGTCTTCGAAATTATCGAATGCTTTTTGTGTGTTTCAGCTATTCGTATCAATTTCGTATCCCGTTAGCAGGTATCACTATGGTAACACAACAATTCGATTTGTCTAATCGGAAAAAATCGCTACGGCCTTATTAAACAGTTATGAATTAAACAATCAGTAATAATGTATATAATCTGTATGTGTAGATTACCTAATTAAACGTCTTCCGTTGGAAAATTAATTGCGAGAAAAAGGAATGTGATTTAAAGTTGTTCTTCCCTGATATCTCACGCGTTGGGCGATTGTGTAAAAAGACATTTTCGTAGGCATTCTGGCCGGCTTCTCCAAGAAAACTCGTCATTTCTTTCTTGAGGAGGCTGGATGGAAGACCTTCATCTTCAGATCCACCCAACGAAAGCCCTCATTCCAAGAGAGGAATAACTGGTTTTGCATATAAGTTGCCAGGTTTGATTTTGGCATGCGGTTTCAATAAAATTCGGTCGATTCGTCCCAAAAGAGAGTCGACGTCTTTTATTTAGTAAACAAATGGTACATTCCCTGGTTAGCTATGTATGAGGGGCAGTCAGATGAAAACCGAACATCCGCTACAACAAATAGTTCGCGCACCAACATGGACATAACCCAACAACTGCGCGCGCCTGTGACATATCACCATCTCCTTCTCCTACCACAGCGATGACAGTATCGATACGAAAAATTTTAGCTTCGTGCTTTTAGCAGAATGTTAGTTATGACAGGTGTTCGGTTTTCATTTGACTACCATTAGTAAAGTTAAAACATGACCTTCAAAAAACATAGCAGTAGTGCTTTAAACAAAACAGTAAAATGCCTTACAGGTATTAAACTTAAAATGACTGTATTTCTGATGCGAATTTTGTTCAAGAAATTCTAACAATTTTTCGGACCTTTTATTATTATTATTAGGTAATCTACCGGTTAAGGTAGGTTTTTGGATGGACGTAATTACTAATTAAATAATTTGTGGCCCCTAGCAAAACACAACATCCTACTCTACATCAGGTCCCTCTTCAGCTCCGAGTACTTTTTTCCTCCCTTCATCCTGTCCAACATCCCTATCGTGTTCCTTCCCTTTCCTCGTTTGCCTAACATTCTCCCCTCAATTACAGTCTTCAACATCCCACTACCGGTCAATACCCCCTTCATCCAATTTTCCAGCCTCCATAGGATTGCTCCCAAAAAACCTCTCTCTTCGCCCGCCATACCAAGTACTTCCTCGTTTGTTTTCTTCTCTGTTCATTTCACCTTCTCCATTCTTCTCCACACCCACATTTCAAAGACTTGGGTTGGGTAAGGAAGTTTTCACAAAGACGAAGGAATTGAGTAAGGATATTGACGTCAAAACTCAGGAATGGAATTATATGACACGCAGTATTGCACTACTCGGAAACGTGGTCTTTGAAGAATTGTTATAGGCGTAGATTGGAGGCATTTGGACGTGTGCTTCGAGATGGATGGAAAAGGCGAAGTGGATGGAAGGGAAAACAAATGAGTTGTTGGGTCTATTGGAAGAGGAGAGGGGATTTTTGGGATAAATCATGTCAATCAGATCATCAAACCGGAAAAATGGATGAAAAGCTTATTGATTGGTAGTGGGATGTTGAAGACTGTAATAGAGGGGAGAATGTTAGGTAAGCGAGGTAGGAGTAGGAATGGGATGGGAATGTAGGACGGAATGAAGGGCAGAAGGAAGTATACGGGGATGAAGAGGGGCTTATTGCTGTGTGAGATTGAAGGTTATGTTTTGTTTTTGTAGAGACAAAATGAATGTATCATTGTATATGTCTGTGTCCATCAAAATCTACCTTTAAAATTGGAATAGCAATAACAATGAAATAATCAGTCTAAAATGCACGAAGTCATAGCCTTAAACGAACGCAAAATTTTAAAGTATTATCTCTACATTCCATAAAGTGCTAGGAATATGGTATCTGTTCTTTATAGTTACCAATTGCCGAGGTATAATAATCACCCTCACATTTCCTTTGTCGTAGTGTAACAATGCGAATAATCCGTAACACGCGACGCAAAAATTACCCCTGAGGCCACATTAATTACTGTTTGTAGCCAGTGTGATTGGGCGCGGAGAAACCGTTATGGGCCCTTCCTCATTCCGTTATTGTTGGATGGCGACAATTACGTGGGTTTATCCAGTCGGCGATGGAAACGGCGAGCATGGAAACTCCACCCGTGGCGTGGTGCAGGGAAAAGGGAGGTCAGCTTATCTGCCCGGGACTAGTCGCCCGCCCGTCTGGTGGCCGAATTGGTCGTGATCCAGGGAGAGGTAGGTATTCCGTTTCCCTCCCACGCATCCAACCTCTTGGCGTGGGTGGGCGTGTGTGACCCAGAGTGATCTTGCAAGTTCAACCTCGCGAGTCCTTCGCTCCTTCGGTCAACCACCCCGCCGCCGCATCCCCTCCCCCCCCGCCTCCGCCCCCTCTCTGCGACGGTCGGTCAGCCAGTCCCACGCGAGGAAAGAAAGAAACAGCGTGTGTTACGGTGAATGCTGGAAATAGGTGAATGTCGATTTGACTTCAATTTTCACCAAGGGCGTTGGTAGATCATTGAAAATGGTTAACCATGAAATACCAGGCAAGGAAGATGGATGCAAAGCGTATTGATTGGTAATGGGATGTTGAAGACTGCGATAGAGGGGAAAAATGTTAGGCGAACGAGGAAGGGGCAGGAATAGAGGATAGGGATGTTGGAAGGAATTAAGGAAATAGGGAAATATACAGAGATGAAGAGGAACTTTGTTCCACTGCTCGAAGTCAGTTTGTATCTTATTGGGTGACTCTATAAAATTGTTAAGTCTGTGTCATTCTGATACCTATCTCAACCGATAAAATACAAATCTTGATATTAATCTTATTACTCCATAAGTCAGAAAATTTATTTGCTTGTTTGGGAAACACTTTACAACAAGTCGGTATGGATTAAGGGTTTGTAATACTCTTGCATAAATAGGGTAAATATATTTAAGGTAGCTTTGGCTGCATGCGATTTCGAGGTACTTTTCTGGAAATTTTTGAGATCCTTTCTATTCTTATCTCTACAAAAAAGGAACACTGAAGTCATTATCAGTAGCAAATCACTTGTTCGCCAAAATAGACGTACTTATTTAATGCCCATCACTTTCGAAGTTTATGATGTGCAAAAATCGCAAATCCAGTTATGTCTCTTATTCACTGCTGCTTCCTTCAGGCTAGCTTGTATGATATGAAATCCATCTCTTGCTCTATGTTCTAGAAGAAAGCAGCATTTTCTTCCATTATGTTCTCAAGGAATTGGTTATGCCCCAGTTAATGTCCGATTGATTTTGCTCTTCTTTGTCCTTTTGTTTTTAACAGCGATCTATTTCGAGCGAGATTTCAAGAGAAGGTGAAATTTACAACAATGCCATCTCGTTTAAAAGTAGGCATTCTGATTTGTAACGATTCCCCTTCCTTTAGGAAGGAAATAGAGTGCCCACATGAAAACAATGGACCTTTGGAATTTACCTCAAGATAAAGAAGTCATCTTGAATGTCCTGCACACATGCAAATTTCCTCACTGGAGAGGATATTTTGGCCGAAATATCTCCGATGCTACGGCTAACGTCAAATAAACATTCGAACCATGAGTTGAGCCTTCTAACGAAGGGATTAAAAAAAAAGAGAGAGAGGGACAGGAGGCTTGAAAACTGGCTTCCTGGCACCCGAAATTCCATTCATGATGGTACTTTGGCATTGTATGTGGACCATAAAAACTCGGACTGGAATCGCTCGTGAGCGACGCAAAAACATGAATCGAATGCGATGCATTCAGCAGTAGTGTCCGTTTTCATGAGCGTTGCCTTCGCATTTTTTACTTTTGCGTAATTTTTTCCCAGTATCAATATTCATTCATTCAACGTTTAGGGAGACGGGAGAAGAGTTTCCTCATTAATGTTTTGGGCATAATTTAAAAGTACCGAGTCGTTTCCAGTCGGGCCTTCAAAATCTCCGCACCACCAAAAATGGCGTCCTTGCTCTTTTGTTTTTTCCTCTCCTCGCCGTGGATGGCGTTCACCCCCACACTTTGCCCTGATCTTCCTACCTCCTTGTTTTGCTACCGAAACGTCATCTCATTGCCGCTCTGTAAGAAAATATTTTAAAAATTAAAATGAGGACCACCCGAAAGACCTTTTTTAAAACTCTCCACCACCCTCCCAACACCCCCTAGACCGCCATCATGCCCCTTAAATTATTATTTTAATCCTCTCCCGTCAAAATAAAAAAACAAGAAAAAAATACGATTCCGTCCGGTTTGTTTCCGTGACGACTGAACGAACGCCGCTCGCCCCCCGTTCTCTTCTTCATTGTTGAGCGCCGGGCATCTGGGGAAAAATTGCGCGGGATCCCATCATTTTGTAGACGTCCGCATTCTTTCGGTAGTGCGTCCCCTCCGCAATTCCTTTCGTCTTGATTAATATTTCGGTTATCTTTTATTTTTTATTTTTAATTCCAACCGGCGTTCTTCGTTTGTTTTATATTATTATGGCGGAGGAAGGGAAAGTAGGGTATTTTAACGTTTGGAAACTCTTTCGGGCAATTTCGGTGTGGCGGTGTCACAGTAATTACATCCCTTGGGAACATTTCTGGGTATGGATCCCTAGGGTCGTAGGTTCGTTCTTCTTCTTCTTATATTTGTCTTTTTTCTCTTGTGATATCGAAACAAAAATTGCCGTTTTTTGGTGTACTTGTTTTGTTTTTTTTTCAATCAAAGAAATTCGGGTACGTGATGAGCTATCGGAAACGGATGGTTCGTCCAGTTCCAATTGTGAAGAGCCAGGGAAATAAAAGTTTGGGGGGTTACCAGAGCTGCTTTATCACAATATCACAAATCTATTACTAAGAAAATATATGCCGTATTTTAGGCATTTTATGAGGGAATACGTATGAATACGAGTGTGTGTGTGTATATGTATATATATATATATATATATATATATATATATATATATATATATATATATATATATATGTACACACACACAAACACTCGTATTCATACGTATTCCCTCATAAAATGCCTAAAATACGGCATTTATACGGACTAAAAAACCTAAAATAACCTAAATCTTATGCCTAAAATACAGCAATACGGTATATATATATATATATATATATATATATATATATATATATATATATATATATATATTACACAGTAACACACAATACAGAAACAAAAAAAAACAAGGAACACTATTACGTTATTTCTTGATAATTTCGACGGTATTCTACTCCGTCTTCATCGGAAGATATAGAAGTCATAGTGTATATATAGAAGTAGAAGTGTTTCTATATTGTCTGTTACTGTGTAATGTACTATTCGCGACTTCCGTGTTACGTCTACGAAAGCATTTATACACCCACACATATACCTGTATATATATATATATATATATATATATATATATATATATATATATATATATATATATATATATATATATATATATATATATATATATATATAATTTAATATTAGGTAATCTACCGGTTAAGGTAGGTTTTTGGATGGACACAACTATCAAATAAATATTTTATTACTCCTAACAAAACACAAAATCCCGCATCCTACTCTACATCAGGTCCCGTGTTCCTTCCCTTTCCTCGTTTGCCTAACATTCTCTCCTTTATTACAGTCTTCAACATCCCACTGCCGGTCAGCACCCCCTTCATCCACTTTTCCTGCCTCCATAGAATTGCTCCCAGAAAACCCCTCTCTTCGCCCACCATATCAAGTACTTCCTCATTTGTTTTCTTCTGTGTCCATTTCACCTCCTCCATTCTTCTTCACACCCACATTTCAAAAGCCTCCAATCTACGTCTATCCTCCTGCTTCAATGACCACATTTCCGCGCCGTACATAGCGACGCTTCATATCAAAGTTTTTACGAGTCTTTTCTTAATATCCCTACTCAACGTCCATCTCATCAACTCCCTCCTCCTTGTGAAAGCCTCTTTGCCTAGCGCATATCTTCTCCTTACGTCCCGACTACATTGACCGTGCTGGTCCAAAACACTACCGAGATACGTAAACTGTTCTACCTGCTCTAGTTTTTGCACTACTATTTTAATGTTTAGCTCAGCCTTTCTCTTTCTAGAAAATCGCATAACCTTTGTTTTATTAATATTGATTCTCATCCCATACCTGTCGCACTGAATTTCCAATTCACTCAGCAATGCTTGCAGCCCCTTGGCCCCCTTTTTAATCAGCAAACCTAACTGATTTTACGAATTCCCCGCCCACTTTCATTCCTACCTCCAGTTCTTCCCATGCCTCTTTAATCATTTCCTCTACATATAGGTTGAAATGCAACAGTGATAATGGGCAACCCTGCCTAACACTGCCCATCCCGACTCCCCGTTCCCCACCCGCACCTGAGCAGTCTGAGTATAGGTTGCGGATTAGCCTCCTTTCCCTCCAATCTATTCCTATTTTCTGCAATTTACTCATTAGTTTTTACCAATTCACTCTATCAAACGCTTTTTCGAAGTCTACAAAACAGGCAAATACCTCCTGGTTGTATTCCTTATTCCTCTCGATTAATAATCTCATTACTGCAATGGCATCACGCGTACCACTCCCCTTCCTTAACCCAAACTGATCATCCCCTAAGTAATCATTTGCCCTACTCTCTATCCTTTTGTTTATGATCCTGAGAACAACTTTAGCTTCGTGGGATATCAAACTTATTGTCCTGTAGTCCTCACATGATGTAGCCTTTATCTTTTTCGCAATAGGAACTAAAACTCATCTCACAAAGTCTTCCGGCCAGATTCCTTCCTCATAGATACTAAGAATCAGCCGATATAGCCTCTTCCTCCCACATTCCCAAATTTCCGAAACATTTCAATAGTTCCGTTGGAATATTATCCACCCCCACAGCCTTATTTAGTTTCATCTCCCTTAATGCCCTTTGTATCTCATTATTGGGAATGCCTGGACCTAAGCTATCTTCGTCTACGTCATGTTTCTTTCAATGTCTAACTTTGTTGGTCTAAGTTCTTTAATATACAGCTCTTCTATATATTCCTTTTATCTTTCTTGGATCTCTTCTGTGTCAACTCTTGACGTGTATGTGTGTATACATTCAAGCACAAAAACCAGCTCAATGCGAACACACTCATTCACAAGGAATTTCTGTTGAATGAGTATGTGTTTTCGATTGGCGGGTTTTGCGTTTCAATGTATGTGTATATGTATTTTATATATAATATTATATAAACATATGTAATGATACAATTATATTTTTAACTATATATGCACATTATATCTACGTTCCTTGTCCCTTAGAATTTATCTCTAAATTATTCCTCTACATTTTTCCAGTGCCCAATCCCTCGACGACTGTCTTCAGCCGTCTGTAGTTTCTTCTTAGTATGCATCCGATGAAGAATATCCTATATTTTCTTCTTTTAAAAAATTAAGAAAATGTTTGTGACACATTTGAGAGAACATTTTTTCTGTTTATGGATTAAATTTATGAGAAGAAAGCTTCCTGGTAATTGGTAGGGGATTTAGATCAGAGAAAGGTATTTCTACAACCCGAACCATTCTTAATTATAACTTGGCTACATAGCTACTTGATATAGAATTTATTTTCGCAAACCTACTCCAGGTTTGTGTGTATGTACAACATAGGCTGTACGTATAAACAGGCATAGCTACATAACATTTGGTTCATTTACTTACATTCCTTGGTTTTCTCATATACAGCTTGGGTAAGAAATAATTTGGCATGGCATATTAAATTTAAATACCTATCGCGGCAGCAGTGTATGAGAAATATCAGAAACAGCGTATATGATAAATCTCATAAATTTTCATTTAATAAACCACGGTAATTCAATTCGAATGTTGGTTTGATAGGTGAGGACATAGGCTCAACCAGTGGTAAGTATGATGGCGTATGAATATCACATTTGAACCTTATAGTAAGGGGTGGGTATTTCCTTATTTCCGATGCCCCCTGTGGTTTCCCAGGAAGATTTAACTACAGAAAATTCACGGCTTGGATGTAGTTGAGAGTGCTTCACGCGAGGATTGAACCCTGGCCCTCCGGTGATTAGCCCACCGTCCCCCGTGTTCCCCTCCCCCCTGGGGTCGCCCGTTTTACGCTCGGATTCATTTTCCCTTGGAAGCAGCAATATTTTTTCGACCTTTCGAATTCTAATGAACGAGCAATTATAAATTAACGGCATTTTAATATTTGATTTTCCTATTATCAATGCCAGTGATTTAATACAATGTCTCTCTTATTTCAGGTAAGTCGGATTTCCGGCTAACTGTTAAAATACCTGCCATTCCGCTTGATGAAGATGTCGGATTCCCTCGAATATGTGAGGTTTGGATACAAATTTGGTTTAATGGCGTAGTTCAGAATGTGATCAAATTTACCATAGCAATTTTTAAAAAGAATTGAGGATCTTTTAGCAGGATACAAAGGAGGATGATGCAGTAAAGGAGGTAGTTATAAAACCAGTAAACAGATGGCGCAAACGTATGCAAGGTATTTGTGTCTTCTTGACACGCTCTTAAGGGCTTTATATGGTCTAAAGAGTGGCTTTTTTATTTTTCTATTGGTACATAATATATTAGTGCGATGAAAATCGTTCTTTGGACTTTTTAGTTTCGTCTCCTCAAGTGTTTAATACTCCAAAAGACCGTGAATATGTAGCGGTTTATTTTATTAATACAGACTATAATACAGTGAAATTTTTGAGCTCATGTATTCTCTTGGTAACCTTCATCGCTTGATTCTGAATTCTCTTTCAATTGAAATCCTAACTTTATCTCAAAGTACTCATAATTCTGCAGCATCAATATTTCATAAACTATCTGAACATTTGTTCAATGAGTTGGTATACTTCGAAACATTTGTGAAACTTGTTATGCAGTATACGTGGGTCGATTCAATATACAATATGAAATGAGTTTATTTTTTTGCAATATACATAACGTTTACCCGTTAATTAAGTCACTACGGAAACACTGAAATAGGCAATGTTAGGTGTGGTTGCCTGGTTAAACACTGGCAACCAAGCCCAATGCTCCAAGGATACGGTTGCAGGGTAAGAACCTCGCTTCTTTTTCCTGTAAATTTATATGAGTATAGGTACCTTCTTGTTCAACGTTTATTTGCAGCTAAATTGGGAAATACTATATAATCCCAAGAGTCTGAAACGTAGTTCTTTTTGTAGATATCTTCCGTACTGGAAACGCTAATCTAATTTGTGCGATATTTTCTAAGGGTGGAAACATTTAAAAAATTACATATTTAGTATGGCGATATTTTTCAACAATTTTGCACGTAAAATGGCATAAAATAATCATGCTGAGTCTCCCTTTCAGTGGGCATATATAATGAATACCTAAGGTAGTCACTCGGTGGAGTATTCGGCCATTGCTTGCATGGTATCAGTATTGATATTTGTAACACTGCGTGACTATTGAAATGGACAGCTGAGATAACCTTTCATGTTCCGATCATATATGCTTTTTGACAGCCCAAAATAAAGTTATCTAAGAGGTGAAATTCAATGGTTAATCCGTAAACCAGTTGGAATAAGAATTATAATGCGGGGGAAGTAACTATTTATTTTTGAATATGAATTATTAGCTCCATTATAACACAGTAGGGGAGATAATGTCTATAACATTAGAGAGATTAAGTGTAGAACAGATAGATTTTAGATGCAATTTTGCCCACGAACGACTAGGGATCAGAATGACGTTGTCCGACTGCGCTAATGGTGGGAATGAATATTCCGTTAACTGAAGTATCACCCCATGCCACACACCCTACTGGTGACTGGAAGGGTACTACTTGATGCAAATATTGTAGAAATGATTGTAGCTATTGCGTGGCTGGTGATATTACCTCCATTTAAACTCATTTTATGTTAAGTTTATCCCTAGTATAAGTTTGACATTAGTATATGAATATCACCTTATTTTTACGATCGAATTCGAATGAAACTAGTAGAATTTTCCTGTCTTCCCGTTTTAATTTCGAGCTCAGATCCTTTTATGCAGGGTTCCAAGTGGTTTTTGTGGCATTCTTACACCCTTTTATGAAACCTTAAGCACCCTAGATTTATGTAGAAATGTGTGTGGAGCGCAGGGTAGAGCAGGTTACTGTGTGTTATATAGGCATAGTCTCCGGCGCAAACCGAGTGGCAGTTGTCTTTTTCTCCCTTTTAATGGCTTTAGTGGCGAGACTTTGGAATCTCGCCAGGTCGGACGCAAACAGCGAGTGTGTGTATGTGTGTGTGTGTGCGTGAGTGATGTAGGTTGGGGCGGGGTAAGGGAAGTGGGATCGAATGCGGCAATCGACGGACCAGTGCATTGAAATTTGTTCGGCATGAAGCGCCCTATCCCTAATGGATTTGCTTTGAGCGCGCAACCTATTCCTCCTCTCTATTCCCATTTCTCGTCCCGGATTTCAAGAAAATTTCTCGTAAGGTTTTTACTTAAGAGCCTGAAACTGGCCGGTGGACTAATGCGCATTACGGGAAGATAATGGGTTCCTTCTCTTTCTTCCATGCTTTGTGATCCTGGGTTTTTTTTTAAAGGAGAACTTCCAGTTTGTAAACGTTTCCATCTCTTTAAAATTTTCTTTTTGAAAAAAATGGTAAATCCTTGATTATCTGCTTTGGTTAGAAGTATAAGCCGTTTACTCTCAAGAGTAAATTGTCCTATTCAATAATAAAGGGCTAAGATTCGATTCCCGGGCAAGCCCCAGGCCAGGAAAGTCCGTGGTTCAAGTCCCGGTCAAGGAGTTTATTTCCGCGCATGTGATCTGCTCGATTCCACCTTCCCCACCATTGCTGAGTTCGTCTTTTATGTGTGTCCCTGACTAATAATAATGTATAGCACTTAGCACTAGTGGACACAGACAAAAACACACAGAAGGTATTCCCTTCAGTTCTGTCCCTCTATTCCTTGATAAAGGTGGTCACGACCACCGAAAATTCGAAAAATAGTGAATCTCTTTTTTGTGTGTTTCTGTGTGTTTTTGTCTGTGTCCACTAGTGCTAAGTGTTAAACATAAACAACACAACAAGAAATAACGTGTGAGTGTTCCTTTTTTTGTGTTTCTATATTGTGTGTTACTGTGTAATGTACTATATATATATATATATATATATATATATATATATATATATATATATATACACACATGTATATATATGCATACATTCACACATGTATATATATGCATACATTCACACATGCGTAATCATATACTTCTACAAGAGGGATGAACGTTGGGCAAGCGAGGAAAGGGATGGAATAGGATAGGCATGTTGGACAGAATAAACGGGAGGAAGGAAGTATGCGACATTGGAGACGGGTTGACTCTTAATGTCCGATGTAAGGCGTGGTCTTCCTTAGGAGTGGCAAGTAAATTCAATTTTGTTCAGATGTATGTTTATATATGCTGTGCCCATCCAAATTTATTCTAAGCAGTAGAATAGCGAGAATAATACTATACAGGTTTACGATACATTTTATATTTTTATATACAGAGTCATGTAATTACTGTTTGGAAAATTGGGAATGACGTCAGACAGGGTTATAAAAGGCATTGTTGCTTGTGTCTTCAATAACCTAACAACGAATATCGAGCGATTCGTGATTGTTTTTTTCGTGGAGAAAGAGAGAGAGAGAGAAAGAAATCCAATTTTCGACACTGTTATCTCTTCATCTTCATGAAATTACCTTAAAGTACCTCCATTGGAAGCTGTCACTGATAATGAATGGACTGTTACCAAACGGCAGAAGAAAAAGTATTCATAAAATCGATGAAAAATGAGAAATAAGGCTTCACATTCATATAACTAAAATTATCATCAAGGCCAATATTTTTTGGCCGTTCATCAAGCCAATTACAAATCCATTCATTCACCGTATGCATTGAGGCTCAATTGAATGAAATGGAATCCTTTAAAAATGGGGTGGGGATGTAAAATCAGGCAGTAAACAAATGAAAATCTTTTAAAATATGCTTAAAATATACAATGGCGAAGTTACGGAAAGGAATTATATAAATTAATTATAAATATATTTTTTATAAATATTTATATCAGTCATATTCGAAAAGTAAGGAACGTTTGGTAATAAAAAATATATTCGTAACAGAAAGGTTTTGACTGAGGTTTTAGTTCCCTGCAAACCTACTCCACGTTTCTACATAATCGCCGTTTACTTCCTAACGCTGTACCAAATTCTTTAATCTATCGAAATAAAATTTCGCTGACTGGGTATTGAACCAGTTGTCAACGGTGGCATTAAGTTCTTCGTCGTCTTCAACCTGTCTTCAACTTGCACAAGTGTTAGTTAGTAATCGTATATTCGCAATGCCAGACATTGAGAAGTGGGTGGCATCACACTTCCACAACGTTGAGCGTATGCTTAGGTTTTTTTATTTAATTTTTAAGAGGCTTATCCTCTTTTCTCATTTATTCCAATTTTTTTGTGAAGGTTCACGACGGTAGTTCACTGGTAAAAAAACATTAATGAATTGTGGGGCATTAGGAAATAATCCAAATCTGTGACCTTAATTCTCAACGTTGCACGCATTGAATGAAGGTGAATTTGACATGCTGGATAAAAAAATTAATTTCATTTTTAAATGGAAGTGTAGTCTGGAGAGCAAACTAAAATTTGACCCAGAGGTAGGAGGAAATCGGTTCGTGGGAATCAATTTTTTAGATGTGGTTAGATTTTAAATGCGAATGGAGAGAAAAAATTAGGAGGCTAGCGGTGAACCATCTGTAGCGTACGATTCCTTTCGAATAAGGATGAGTTTTACGGAATACCCCTGGAATAACCATCTTCAACTACTACAGTAGTATTAGTAGTAGTAGTAGTGGTAGTAGTAGTGTAGTATATGCTGGATAGGAGTGAATTTGTGGAGCATACATTTGATATTTTCTGTAAGTTTAACTATGTATTTGACTTCTTTTATTGTTATTCTCAATTCTAAAGCTGTGGAAATATTCTGAAGCTATGCATACTTAAAAAATATTTACCAAGGTACCAGGTAAGGTGTTTTACGGGTTGTTAATTACTAAGGTGTGGTGTTAAAATGAAGTTTAGGATTTACTCCCAACTGCTTGATTACCTTAGTTGAAGATCATTATTTTGGCATTGTAACCCTTGTGGTCTTAATTAAATTCATTCAGTACACTTAACAGTTAATAAGAGTTACGTTCATTTGGTACTTCCAATGGAGTTCCATGAGATCGACGTTACATAAGAAAATTATAATTTTGAATCACATTATTTCTGGATATAAGCTCAACTTGGATGCGTATTCTTTCTTTCTACTTATTCTTTTTCTCCCAAAAACCCTTCGGTCCTAAAAGTTTAATTTCCGGTTTGATTTTGACCTTTTTGTGGGGAGACGAAATGAATTACATCCCACCTTTCTTTCTACGAGGAAACTTTCCGATACGTGGAGTTTTGAATTTTATTGCGTCGGACGCTCTTCATATTTTTTTTAAATTCCCTATTTTCTATTTAGCAAAGTTTCTCATTGGCGTGAATGATAAATGACAGACATTAGGGTGTTGATAAAGCGTGAATTACTGTGTAATAGTAACGACGACACCAATTATTAATACTTCTTTTCGCCACAAAAATTACCAGATGTGGTTCGTGGCGATGGATTAACAACTTGATGCCAGTAACGTGACCTCGCCTCATGATGCATTGAGGCAATTCTAAAAAAAGGCCTGACATGAAAATACCTTATTTTTAATTTAGCTGAAAAATGAATTTTCCTCAAAAATATGGGTCGCGTGGAATTTCCGAATACCCTATTGAAACGGCGGAGGACTTGCGCCGATCTCACTGCGTCATAATTTAAAATTAAAAGTTTCAAAAAAATAAAAATCACTAGCCGTACAGAACGCGATGAAGAAATTTTACCCCTATACGAACCGCGATAATTAACATAAAAACTTATCGCTTTTTATCATTTGATGGAAGCAAGTGACTATATTAGATGAAAATTTTTCTGCGAGATTTTTCCACGAGGAAGTTTATGCATATGCTTATATGCTTATATAAAATATATATGTATATGAATAATGTTTTATATACATATGCAGTCACACACACACAAGCAAGAAAAATAATTTGGATTCTCACACCATGGTTAATTAATAATTTTTGGTGGAACAACCACCTTCCTAAGAGGAATGCGAAGATATGTATGCATCTTGTAAGAAAGTCCAACAGATGTTAATACTAATTTGAACATTTAAACAAAGAGGAAAAATAGCGCTGGCCAACGGAAACACAAAGAAATACAAATGACACGCGTTTGGCAAGTATTCCGAATTTTCGGTGGCTAAACCACCTCTTGGGAAAGAAGGAACTCAGTGTGTGTATATATATATATATATATATATATATATATATATATATATATATATATATATATATATACTATATATATATAATGGGACGGCACAATAAAACACAAATAGAAAATCGACATTTAAAAGGACCCTCACACGGTAAATTGTTCGAGCTTTCGGCCCTCTCAGAGGCCTTCTTCAAGTGAGACTCCACTATATATATAAATATATATATACATATATATATATATATAAATATAAATAAATAAATAAATATATATATATATATATATATATATATATATATATATATATATATATATATATATATATACACACACACACTGAGTTCCTTCTTATATAGTGGGCACGTTTAGTATATATATATATATATATATATATATATATATATATACTAAACGTGCCGACGTGTGGAACTAAGTGTACATATACTATGTGTATGTATGTGTGTGTGTGTATATATATATATATATAGACTAAACGTGCCGACGTGCGGAACTAAGAGTACAAATACTATGTGTATGTATGTGTGTGTGTGTGTGTATATATATATATATATATATATATATATATATATATATATATATATATGTATATATGTATAGTATATATACATACGTACACAAAAATGGTGCATGTATATATGGTGAGGATTCTAAGAAGGTAAAAGTTTTCTGCCTTTGTTGTGTTTCAATTGTCATTTGGCCAACATGACCCATTTTTTTCTTATGGCTGTTTAATTTCATTGTGCCTTTTCTTTATGTCATTGTATATTTGCTTTCTTTCTTTTTTACCCTTCCCAATTTTATTTTCGTCTATTACATTTGTCTTGGGAGAAACTGTTCCTGAGCGTCATTCCTTGACGAAATAATAAAGGGGCATTTGGCTGCGCAAGTACCCACACCCCTGTGGATTTCAGCGGTAATTACGTGTACTCGATGGCTTATTTGGTAGGGCATCGGTTCGTGATTCATGTCACTGTCAAGTTATTTTTTTCTGTTACGAATCCGCACCCTTCGATCTTAAATGTTATTATTATTATTCTTACCCTTAACAAGTATTTGTTTTTTATCCATTTTCTCTATATCTTCATTCGTGTGAATATTTTTTCGCTGTTCGGTGGGTTTTTATGTTTGGAGGAAAAATATGAGCATTCATAATTTAAAAAAACTGTGTAGAAAATGTTAAAAACCTTTATGTAACCCACAAAAAATGAACAAACAACTCACATTTTAATGTAATTCGAATGTCCCAGCTACCTTTATCAGTCTGAGAGTGGTTTTACGTATATCCCATCCTCTGACTCCTCTCCCTCTGGTAAAGGTGGCTGGGGTCATGGAAACAAAATAAAAAAGTGTCTTTTATTTATTTTGTGTGTGGGTGTTACAAGCACACACATGATCATAAATACCAACTTATTTACGGAGAAACATACGTGGTCTGTTCAAAAAGTATCGTGACTTTTGTATGTTTTCAAAAATTATTTATTTATTCATGAATATCTATTTTGTCCCCTTCAAAGTAATCCCCATTAGATATTATTCACTTGTGCCAATGTTTTTTCCAATCCTGGAAGCACTTCAAAAAAATAATTTTTGTGATCTTGTTCAGCTCCTCCTTCAAAGCAGTCTTGTCTCGTCAATCGAATGCGCGTATTCGTAACGAATTTCGCGGAGACCCGTGTCATGCCGAAATCATCGGTAAAAATCGAATGGAAATCGATATTATTAGGTCCTAGGCAACTACTCTAACGGGAATTTGACGATTGGCCAATGCTATTTTCTTCACTTCATCAATGTTTTCCTCTGTTGTTCACGTGCTCGGGCATCCGGCACGCTCTTCGTCGTTCACATCTTCTCAGGCCTCTGAGAACCACCGATAAACGTTGCTTCGGTCCAAGATAGCTTCTTCATATGCCACAGTCAATATTCGGAATGCGTTCACGCACTAAATTTCGTTTTCCACACAAAATTTGATACAGATTCTTTGATCCATTTTTTGGAACAGGCCAAAATCAAAGACAAGCCGAAACACGTCCAACAAAGCAGCTGTCAACAAATCACCTTTCTAATGCCCATGTTTGCGGTCACAAGTCGATTCACATCACTTTTAGGGATGGTAATATCATAAAAAGAAAAGCGTATACTTAGTCTGCGATTCCTGTCCATCAAAGCCTTCACTTTTGCCAGATTGTGGTCCCCTTCTGAGGTCAAAGGGTGTCCTGAACGTTCGATGTCTTCAGTACCTTCTCTACCATCCCGAAACAAGTTGTGCCACCTAAAAAACACCCGATCTATCCGTGGCGTTATCACCATAAGCTGCCTTCAGCATGCCATGACTCTCTTTCCCGGTTTTGCCTACTTGCCCGTAAAACTTGATGGCATAGCACTGCATAAATAACCGGTTTGAGAGGGATCGTAAAGGAGTCACGCTACAGAGGTTTCGTAAACGAACGATTAGCACTCCGAAAAGGCGAGGAGCCAAATACCACCGGTATCCAGCCTTTCCTGAAACTCACCTCTCTCGAATTCGGCCAGAGAAACCGCCGCCCGTCCGTCCGTCTATCCGGAAAGAAATACGTCATACTAATTTTGGGACGACATTGTACATGTACAATTTGTATTTAATACAAAAATGTCGGGTGTCAATCTTTCGCCTCGAAAGAGGGCAGCAGATTGGAATGAAACAAAAAAAAACTTTTTCCAAGGTCGTAGGAGTCTCGATCGTTAGCCGACTCAAGTAGTTCCGTTTTTATGAAAGATTTTTTCGGCCCGTTTCTTCGGTAAACAGGATGGCGACATTCATTCAGGAAAAACTGGGGTTCGGTGGTTATCCCTGCGGCCCTTTCGTGCCGTAGACGAATAAAATGGCAAAGAGGGACTGTGGGAGAAAAAACGATTTTCTCCTTCCACCTCCGGAGGAAAATTGAAAGGGACGAAAATATGATACCTAAAGCATACAAAAAATACCTGTGCACCTTCATATTCTCCAGCGGTACCTAGCTTAATGAAACGCACCAATTTTTTTCCGCAAAACCTTAAATTCCCCTGATGGAACCCTATCGATTTCCATGGAAACCGCGACATGGTGACTTGTATTTCTTTCGTTGGAAACGTATTCGAAAATCTTCAGGCTCAACAATTGAAAGGACTGATGCAAAAATCGACGTTAATATCGTCTCTAAAAAATTCTGAAATATGTTTTTTTATAAACTGAACGCTTTATACTTTTAATAGTGTCTCTTGTAACTACTGTCTTATGATGAACAGTTAGTAACAATCTTCTCAATAGCTTTATATATGTTTGTATATATTATTCGGAGTTGGTCGCGGTAGTCCAGGGGGTAGAGCGTTGGACTGCTGACCGGAGGGTCGATTCCCGGGCAAGGCATTCTAGGCACCTGCAGCTCCACCCAAGCTAAAGTGATTTTTCGGGAAAAATCACTTTAGCTTGGAAAATCACTCTTCCTGGGAAACCATAACCGGCACAGGGAAAGGAACTGGCCCCCCCTACCCTGATGTGTGAATGTCACACGCCGTCGGGCTTAGTACTGGGTGAACTCTACCATCACCTACCAAACCGACCTTTGGGTTGATTACTGTGTTTATAGTTTATATTAATCGGAATTTCTTCAATAGGTGGGCAATATTTATAACTGTTGTATGAGGGAGAGTTTTGATTTATAATTTTGAATAAGCAGGATTTATTTCATCCGACTTGGCTCTTTGATGACGATGTCCTACGTTTTCCAGTTAAGTGATAATCTTCGTTATGTTTAGGCACATAGTTTTGTATAAAATAAATCTACATCAGTTTTTTTTAAATTTGATTGAATACGTCTGTCTAAGATCTAATAACTTCAACCAACCGCAACCCAACCAACCCAAATACTAGTTTGATTTGTAAGGGTAGAGTTTACTTGGTACTAAGCTCACTATACGACTTGACGTGTGGAAACCGCATACTATAAGGGTATTGAGGTGGCCATTTCCTTTTTCCATATGCCACCTGCGGTTTCTCAAGAAGATCTGTTACCCTTAAGCAATCAATCAGTTCGCGTATATTTGAGGGTATCCAGAGGCGTCCACGGGTATTGAACCCGAATCCTCTGGTTAGTATACGCGTGGACTAAATCCCTGGACTACCAGATGTCCAATTTAATCAATTACTGCCAGTAATGGGAGAAATATCGTTGAGCGGAAATACATGTATTGAATCATACATATATTTACAACAATGTAATTGTCTCAAGTAATAGAGGGGAGAATGTTGGGCAAACGTGGAAAGGGCAGGAACAGGATAGGGATGTTGGACGGGATGAAGGGAGGAAGGAGATAAGAGGGACGTGATGTAGGGTAGGATGCTTGATTTTGTGTTTTGTTAGGAGTCACAAAATATTTATTTGGTAGCTGTGTCCATCCAATAACCTACCTTAACCGGTAGATTATAAATAAATAATTTGTTCAAAGTGTATTATGGTAGTGCATACCATAAGGTATGCTTTAAAATTGTTCATTTTGATGGAAATATTAACATTATCCGTTCATGGTTTTTAAAATGTCTCAATTCTCTCGTCGTGTAACAACAAACAGCGCCACAGGTACCATTGGTTGAAGAACGCTAGTTATCCATAATATCCATTTTAACAGTTCACAATACGAGCTAAGGTCTGACTGGGAATAGGGCCAGGCCTTCGAACCGGAGGATGTACAGCCTTACTTTTTATTTTAAGAAGTGCTCTTCATTAATATCGACCAAATTTCGATTTCTTCATATGTTTCTCGCGTGAGTGTAGTCATGCAAAGAAGCCAATGATGCCATGGGTCAACAACCGCTGACTTATTGAATGCAGACTTATGAATATATTTCGAGTTCTGGATTTCAAAAATCAGATGAGAAAACTCACCCATTACTTTCCTTCAACAGCACTTAAGTCTTCCTCCTCTCTATCTTACATTAGTCCTTATTACACCGTGACGAACAAAGTTGTCGTCATTAACGAATTACATCGTTTTGTTTATCTTCCTCCTCTTTCCTGTCTTCCGCGTTATTTCTTTTCCTCTTAATGTCTTTTTTAAGGTATAGATTCCCACTCTTGGTAACTTCTTTCGAGAAAATTGAATTCGTGTTTTTTTTCTTTCTTCGAGAGAGTTCGATGAGCGCCTCGTTTTTGAGGAGAGGTAGAGGGTGGTTGATGTCAGAGGGGCGGGACACGTGTTGGTCCGTCGGGTGTAAGGAGGGGGTCCCGGTCCTAACGGAAAGAATAATCACTTGCACTGTTGGTGGGCAAAACGCGAATATTTCGCAAATTCAGCTCCCATCCAGGGACACGTCGAATCCGTTACGCAGAAATGAAAGTTTAAATGAGAAAGGTTTAAATCACACTGCAATGAGTAAAAACAATCGAAGAAATAATACGTTGCTCAAACCAAGGCGACCAGATTCTTAAATAAATGTACTGGTCTTCTCCCGCCTGATCCGGATTCCCACCCCCACCGTTCGCAGGTGCAGGTTCGTATTCAATTGAACCATTGTAAAAAAATTTCTTCCGACGGCAGTCCCATTCGAGCGATTCGATCTTCTAAACCGACCCCATTCGATCTTTTCTCCCACCATAAACGTCCAACAATGTGTGTATATACATACGCCATTCGTCGTTCGAGTCTTTTTCGCGAGATTTTCCCCGCCCGATCGTAAATGGCGCTGCTGTTGGACTACATGGCGTCAAGGGTTGGATGATGCAGTGACGAGATTTGGAGTATGGCTTTGTGGGCCGGTTGCGTGGGGGGAGGCCAAGGTTTGGGGAATAGCGGGACGACGCAGCCTTTTGTCGCTCCCTTAAGGGCAAGTCCGTGACTGTCGTCGCATGCCAACAAGGGTATCACGGCCCTCCCCACTCCCCACACCATGTATAACCCTGCCTTCCGGTGGAGAGGTGTGGGGAGAAGAGATAGAGGAGGAGGGAAGGGGAACGGCTCTTTACGCACTGAAGGTGATGTGGGTATGCATGCATGTTCGAAAACGGAGCTTTAAGGGTTAAATGTTGATATTTAAAAAAATACCCATCTGAAAAGAATACTTTTCTTGAGGCTTCTCAATTAAAATTGTAATCTTTTTGTTGCTTTAAATTTCCGAGCCTCCCAATCATATATTTGTATTATTATTATTAGGTAATCTACCGGTTAAGGTAGTTTTTTGGATGGACACAGCTAATAAATAAAACATTTTGTGACTCCTAACAAAACATAAAATCCAGCATCCTACTCTACATCAGGTCCCTCTTCATCTCTGAGTACTTCCTTCCTCCCTTCATCCCGTCCAATATCCCTATCCTGTTCCTTACCTTTCTTCGTTCGCCCAACATTCTCCCCTCTATCACAGTCTTCAACATCCCACTGCCGGTCAATACCCCCTTCATCCACTTTTCTTGCCTCCATAGGATTTCTCCCAGCAAACCCCTCTCTTCACCATATCAAGTACTTCCTCATTGGTTTTTCTCTGTCCATTTCACCTTCTCCAATCCCCTCCAAACCCACATTTCAAAAGCCTCCAGTCTACGTCTATCCTCCTGCTTCAATGACCAAGTTTCCGCGCCATACATAGCTACGCTCCATATCAAAGTTTTTAAGAGTCTTTTCTTAACATCCTTACTCAACGTCCCCGTCATCAACTCCCTCCTCCTTGTGAAAGCTTCTTTGCCTAACGCAATTCTTCTCCTTACGTCCCTACTACTTTCACCGTGTTGGTCCTAAACACTTCCGAGGTATATATTTGTATGCATATGTATATATAACATATGGGAAAGTTTCACAGACGTGAATATTTATGTATATCAAGTTAGCACTTGCGAACAAAAACACAGGAACACGCAAAATGACAAAGAAGACACAGGTTTTCGATTTTTCGTTGGTCTAGCCACCTTTCCAGGGAAGCCAGGGAAGAGAAGGAAGGAACTGAGGTGAAGGTTATTATAAAAGGGGCCGGAGACACTGGATGAAAGGGGAAGGTTGGGATAGGTTTGTGAGGGAGCGACCAAATGGCGAACACATATTCATTCACGTCGAAATAGATATTGGGAAAAGAGATAGGAACGCATATAAAAGATGAAATCAGGGTGATTATTCGGGTACCAGATCATCCTGGGAAACCATAACCGGCTGAGGGAAAGGAACTGCCCCCCCATACCCTGATGAGTGAATTTCACACACCATGAAGGGCTTAGTGCTAGGTGAATTCTACCATCAGCTACCAAATCGACCTTAGGGTTGAATGCTGTGTTTATGGTTTTTATCCATATAAAAGGCAAATGAGGAAAGGGTAGGAACAGGATAGGGATATTAGACGGGATGAAGGGAGAGAGAAAGTACTCAGAGATGTAGAGGGACTTGTTGTAGAGTAGGTAGATGGATTGTGTTTTGTTAGGAGTCACAAAATATTTATTTGGTTATTGCTTCCATCCAAAAACCTACCTTAACCGGTAGATTATCTTATAGTTATATATACCGGAAAATAATTAGTATATAATATGCATACATGTATAATGTATACTAAATATGGAATTATCGGAATTTCATGGGAGTACCGTTATTTTGATTCGTAAAACGAAGCGTATTAAATTTATTTTAATTTTAAACAGGAACTCATTTGTTAATTTTAGAACTTTTGAAATCGAAATTTTGTCTCCCATGTGGAAATTACTCCCATGTCTGATTTAATCCAGTACTTAATGATCCAAGCTCTTATTTATGAAAGCCGGTTCAAAATGACTCTAAGGAAAAGGTTAAATGCTTAACCTACTTTTAAAATTGGTATTTAGTTACGGATCGTTCAAGGTGACGTTTTCGCTCGCTTCATCATCATAAATTGTTCAATCATAAAATGTAGTATAACAACGTAGTTATACTGTTCCCTGTACTGGTAGTTACCCTGGGATTATACACTCACAGAATTACTGAAGAGTTTAGGGAACAAAGGAAAAATGATAATCTTTTAAATTGTACGGAGATAAATACACCATGCACGATTTTAAATACACTTGTTTCTTTTCATAAAATTGAGCACCAAGACTTGGAATATCTTTTTACTTCTATATTTTTAGTTAAGAGGTTTTTGGAAAAGATGAAAGGAAAGAGAATTATACTCTTTATCACAATGATAAAGGCTTAAATTGAATTTAATTCGAAAAGGGTGTCAACGATTCATTTAATCACACTCATTAAACGCGACAGAAGTGCAATAATAATTATAGCTAATTACTACCAAATTACGGTTAACACTTACTGTACCTTTTAATAAAACTTCCACTGACAATTTTTATGCTTGGGAATGAATAAAAATTTCAATAAGAGTGGAATGAATACGAGAGAGTGAAACACGCCGTAAATTAACTACTTAAGTACCTTTAATACAATTATATAAACTCCGAACGCATGTCGTTTGGCCTAATTTCCAACGGACGCTCTTACAGTCGCTAATGTTTAACAAAAAAAAAACCCGATCACAAAAGGAATATGAGGAGTAAAAAGAAGGAAATTTGGTGTATGCTCATTATGTCGATTGATCACCCCCCGTTACACTTCAGAATTTAATCACCTCCAATCAACCCTCCTCTTTTATTATCTCCCTAAATTCATCCCCTTTTTATCACCCACATTAATTTGGTGATCACTTAATGGTTTTTTTTGTGTAATCTAATTCCAATAGTGGTAAAAAAATTGCCTCAGCTCACATAATTCACAGAGACTGTAGGAAATATATCGCGTTATAAATCCTCAAAGCCGCCGTTAAATACCACCAGATCCAATTTTTCTCAAACTTAATTACATGGTGGTTAACACAAAAAATATATCTCTTTTTCCTTTCGTTTTCCGATAATAGTCATCCTCGGTGTAATTTAGAATCTTTTTATGAGGCGAAGCAAATGTTTTTTACTGTATATATTCGCCATCTTAACTCTTAGGAAAATTATTTTATAGGTTTACGAAATATCATTCTTTTCCTAATTTTCATTATATTCGTTCTTCTCTCTCAGGGCATACGAGCTTGGGAAATAGGACTAAACCCTAAGAAGTAAACCCTGAAAAAAGGGATTCAAGTTTCATAATCAAGGGTTAATTGGTTATGAACAGCGAGAGCCAGCATTGATTAACTCGCGCATGTGCATTAGTTCTTGGTGGTTTGTTGGACATATGAGAACCATATTGTCGTTAGCCCATTGTTGTTTAATTTTGCGTGACAGTGTGTCGTATATAACCCTTAGCAAACAATTCGGAGGTTGGTTTTATAGGTGATGGTAGAGCTCACCCTATACTAAGCCTACGGCGTGTGAATTTCATACATCAAGGTAATAAGGGGGGCAGGAATTTCCCTGTGCCGTCTATGGTTTCCCAGAAAACTCTGGTACCCTTAAAAAATGACACAGCTTGGATGAAGCTGAGGGGGTCCAGAAGCATTCCCGGGAATCGAATCTGGGCTTTCTGGCCGCTGGTTCAATGGACTACAGCTTCTCCATCCTGCATGTTACGGCGCAAATTATTATTTACAATTACATTCGACGGGCAACTGCTAATACCTTTGGCGAAAGGAAGCATGACCTCCTTATCAGACATTTTCAACTCTCTTACGAGTCCTTATTTAAAAAACTTCGTCCACCTCGGGAGCCGGACTATTTTTTGAGTTCAATTACATTCAAAATAAATATTACCCATACACTAATTTTGAATGGTTACAAAAACCTTTAACATGTGAATATTATCGAAGGATTCCTTTATTAGAGATGGGTAATGCAAATATTTATGCTCAGTTGTGGCAAATTCGAGGGAGGCATGGCAAGTGGATGCAGAATATATATATATATATATATATATATATATATATATATATATATATATATACACACTCACAATATGTTATTTGACGTTTCGACGACTCGGCCGTCGTCTTCGTCTGTATATATATTAATATATATATATGTATATATATATATATATATATACATTCAAACACGAAATCCCGCCAAACGGCGAATAAATACTCATATATACAGAAACAGATATAAGGAAACGGGATAGGAACACATATAAAGGACGAACACAATAGAGGTGGGGAAGGCGGAATCGAACGGATCACAAGAGTAAAAATATTTCCTCAACCGGGACTCGAACACCGGATGTTTCCACTTGCCGGGCGGATGCTCTTAACCACTTGAGCTATCGAGGATAGTCAATTTACCCTGAGATCCGTGGGTCTAATATGTCGCCAAGCGCCCCGATTCTTTCAGCCAAGAGATGGCGTCAGGATGGCGTCCTGACGCCATCTCTTGGCTGAAAGAATCGGGGCGCTTGGCGACATATTAGACCCACGGATCTCAGGGTAAATTGACTATCCTCGATAGCTCAAGTGGTTAAGAGCATCCGCCCGGCAAGTGGAAAGATCCGGTGTTCGAGTCCCGGTTGAGGAAATATTTTTACTCTTGTGATCCGTTCGATTCCGCCTTCCCCACCTCTATTGTGTTCGTCCTTTATATGTGTTCCTATCCCGTTTCCTTATATCTGTTTCTGTATATATATATATATATATATATATATATATATATATATATATATATATATATATATATATATATATATATATATATATATATATATATATATATATAGACGAAGACGACGGCCGAGTCGCCGAAACGTCCAATAACATATTGTGAGTGTCCTGTCTTTGTGTCTCTAAGGTTTAAAAATCTACGTCTGTGTTTTTTATATAATAAGTATATAGTGTTTTGTGCTAATATATATATATATATATTTTTTTTTTATGGTAATCTACCAGTTAAGATAGGTTTTTGGATGGACACAACTACCAAACAAATATTTTATTACTCCTAACAGAACACAAAATCCATCATCCTACTCTATATCAGGGCCCTCTTCATCTCTGAGTACTTTCTTCCTCCCTTCATCCCGTCCAACATCCCTATCCTGTTCCTTCCCTTTCCTCTTTTGCCCAACATTCTACCCTCTATCACAGTCTTCAACATCCCACTGCCGGTCAACACCCCCTTCATCCACTTTTCCTGCCTCCATAGGATTGCTCCCAACAAACCCCTCTCTTCGCCCACCATACCAAGTACTTCCTCGTTTGTTTTCTTCTCTGTCCATTTCACCTTCTCCATTCTTCTCCACACCCACATTTCAAAAGCCTCCAGTCTACGTCTATCCCCCTGCTTCAATGACCACGTTTCCGCGCCGTACATAGCTACGCTCCATAACAAAGTTTTTACGAGTCTTTTCTTAACATCCTTACTCAACGTCCCCGTCATTAACTCCTTCCTCCTTGTAAAAGCCTCTTTGCCTAGCGCAATTCTTCTCCTTACGTCCCTACTACTTTGACCGTGCTGGTCCAAAACACTACCGAGATACGTAAACTGTTCTACCTGCTCTAGTTTTTGCCCTCCTATTTTAATGTTTAGCTCAGCCTTTCTCTTTCTAGGAAATCGCATAACCTTTGTTTTATTAATATTGATTCTCATCCCATACCTGTCGCACTGAATTTCCAATTCACTCAGCAATGCTTGCAGCCCCTTGGCTGACTGACAAATTAGAGTTTGGTCATCAGCAAAGCTAACTGATTTTACGAATCCCCCGCCCACTTTCATTCCTACCTCGAGTTCTTCCCATGCCTCTTTGATCATTTCCTCTGCATACAGGTTGAACAGCAACGGTGATAATGGGCAACCCTGCCTTACACCCCTTCCTAACACTTCCCATCCAGACTCACCGTTCCCCACCCGCACCTGAGCAGTCTGAGACATGTACAGGTTGCGGATTAGTTTCCTTTCCCTCCAATCTATTCCTATTTTCTGCAATATACTCATTAGTTTTTCCCAATTCACTCTATTAAACGCTTTTTCGAAATCTACGAAACAGGCAAATACATCCTGGTTGTATTCCTTATTCCTCTCGATTAATAATCTCATTACTGCATTGGCATCACGCGTACCTCTCCCCTTCCTAAACCCAAACTGATCATCCCCTAAGTAATCATTTGCCCTACTCTCTATCCTTTTGCTTATGATGCTGAGAACAACTTTAGCTGCGTGGGATATCAAACTAATTTTCCTATAGTCCTCACATGACGTGGCCTTTACCTTTTTCGGAATAGGAACTAAAACTGATCTCACAAAGTCTTCCGGCCAGATTCCTTCCTCATAAATACTACGGATCAGCCCATATAGCCTCTTCCTCCCACATTTTCCTAAGTATTTTAAAAGTTCCACGGGAATGTTATCCACCCCAACGGCCTTATTTAGTTTCATCTCCCTTAATGCCCTTTGTATATCATTATTGGGAATGCCTGGACCTAAGCTGTCTTCCTCTACGTAATTTTCTTTTTCAATGTCTAACTTTGTTGGTCTGAGTTCTTTACTATACAGTTCCTCTATATACTCCTTCCATCTCTCTTGGATCTTTTCTGCGTCAACTATTACCTTACCCGCCTTATCTCTAACTGTTAGCATAGCTCTTCCTTTCTTACTTCCCGATAACGATTTAACTTTGCTGTACAGCGCACCGATTTCACCCTTCCTCTGCAGACTTTCCATATCCTCGCACTGCGTCTTCCAACATGCTTCTTTTGCTTTATTTGTTGCCCGCCTCAATTTATTGTTCAATTCTTTGTACTTCATTTTGCCTAATTCTGTATTTATATTCTTCCATTTTCGCCGCTCATCCATCTTTGTAATCGTCTCATCCGTGATGCATGGTTTCCTAGTCCCTTTAGCGTTAACGGTTCCAATAGTGTCTTTTGCGGCTTTAGACAACCCTTTCTTGATCATTTCCCATTTTTCTTCGATAGTACTAAGCCCTATATATATATATATATATATATATATATATATATATATATAGTGAAATGTACAGAGAAGAAAACAAATGAGGAAGTACTTGGTATGGTGGGCGAAGAGAGGGGTTTGTTGGAAGAAATCCTATGGAGGCAGGAAAAGTTGCTGAAGGGGATATTGACCGGCAGCGGGATGTTGATGACTGTAATTGAGGGGAGAATGTTAGGCAAACGAGGAAAGGGAAGGAACTGGATAGGGATGTTGACGGGATGAAGGGAGGAAGAAAGTACTCAGAGCTGAAGAGGGACCTGATGTAGAGTAGGATGTTGTGTTTTGCTAGGGGCCACAAATTATTTAATTAGTAATTACGTCCATCCAAAAACCTACCTTAACCGGTAGATTACCTAATAATATATATATATATATATATATATATATATATATATATATATATATATATAAAATAGGGTGGACTAGGCTAGGTAACTGCTGTAGTGTCCCACATGAAACAATAAGTACGATGTAATCGAATACCGCCTTTTGTCACCGAAACTTCCGGACCCAATGGAATTGCGAAGGACATATTGAGTTAATTATCAGCGTGAATATTTTCGCAATATTTTTTCAGAAATAACACACTAAATGTCTCATTTTCGACACGGCTCGTCGCAACTGTGGGCATAGATGGTTTCAGCTCTAGTGCAGTACAGGTCACTTTAGGTGTTCCCCAGGGAAGTGTTATCGGACCTATTTTATTCCTTCATGAAGTTGACGGCATTAACTCCGTGGTCAATAGTAAGATACGTTCCTATTTGCTCACGAAGCATTGGTCTACATAAATATCTGTAATCCTGAGGACACTGGAACGTTATTAGATGACCTTAATGCCATAAAACGCTCATGAGAGACATTGCAATTAGAATTAAATTTAAAAAAGTGTAGAGTGATGAATTTTTGACATAAAGTGATTTCTCTCCTGCTTCGAAATGAGAAGTGTAGACTTAGGCTTTATGCTGGGAATCACTCAATAGAGCGAAGGCTAAATTATAGATTTTATCATTTGCATTAATTAGAAGGATGTCTTTTTAGTAATTGTTGAAAATGTACTATTGTCCCCATCCTACTATGATAGGCGAGGTCATATCAATACTACTATAGAGAATAATTGTATAACAGATAGATATAAGATTTCATTTTTTTACGAAGGAAAAGTGTTCAGAATAACGTTGTCCGACCGCAATAGGGTCATATCCGGGTCAAAATAAGTCTGGTGTGTATTCATCCCCTGCAACACACCTATTGATGCCTTGCAGGGTACCATATATGTATGTCTGGAACTCACGATATTTTTGTTTGCCGCGAAAGGGTTTGTTTTTACATTCACGCATTCTACCAGTCTACCTTACCCTTCCATTCTCTACCCATGGGAATAGTTTTTATTTTTTTGCTGAAACTTTAATTTATTTTTTCGTGAATTTGCGTATGTTGTTTTCGCTGTTCACACACCTGTGTACTTGGATAGTTATCTATTTTCTTAAGTCCTCGAAAATGAGGTAATTTTCGCATTCTATGCGATAAAGAGGTCGAGAGGGCGCTGGAACGGAAGAAGGTTGGGAATAGGAATGTATGAGAGGATGGGAAAGAAAGAATGTACTGCCAAGATTAAGGATGTGCAGATGTGGGCTGGCAAGGATTTCGAGAGAAAGGTTTCGGAGTGCGAGGGTATGAGAAGGTACAAGGGGACCCTCCCATTCCTCTCCCTCAACCCTTTCCCCCTCAGGGTATGGGCGAGCGAGGGAAGGGTATTTTTATAGAGGAGGGCGATGTAACGCAGGAACTTTTCGATGGGCGGAGGGAAAGATTTAAAGGTAGATTATAAGGGAGTGGCGAAGGGTGTTTGCCTGTGGAGGAGGTTTCTTCCAAGTGGTTTTTTAAAGGGTTTGGATGGTTTTTTATTAGGCAGGATAGGGTGGCGGCGGTGGAGAACGGTGGTACTAGCGACAATTAGTCGACATAGGAAAATTATTGAGACTGTTTCAAAAGTACGATTCCTTAAACACTTTATCTTTTCAAATTCTCTTTATAGGTCTCTATCTCTTCGTTCTTTCCTGTTTAGTTCTCAGGTCACGTGATGTTTCACCTTGACCTTGCACGGATCACGAAAATTGGATTCGCGCAGGCATTAATTGCGACGTACCCTAGTGAAATGAAAAATGAATCAGAGCTAGGGAGTCTCATCGGGAAAATTTTCGATCGATAGGTGTCGGAAGTTATTGCGTCCATTGTTGACGCGTTTGCACCGTTGCCACGGGCGTCACGCTGAGTACGAAGTTTTTCGCGACAATGGGCGTGATTCTGTTCAAAACGCGAAGGAATACGATATCATCTGGGGCTGAGTTTTGGGCACAACAGAACAAGGATGTAATTCAGCAAGGGTATGAAAGAGAATTCAATTCAAATGATAAGCCTGGCATCAAGGTAAATGGTTTTGCCTTAAAGTAGAGTTATCGTAAGGGCCCATATAGATTCATTAAATGTATCAATACAAATTTGATGACACGGCAATTAAATGCTGAAAAGGACCGATTCGACAAAATCACGCTGAAAAGTCCTCTGTTAATCCTCCGGTGACTAGCTTAAAGTTCATGTTTTGGAATTGAATTAATAGAGAAATTTCGACAAAAAAATGGCATCCAATTTCCGAACAAGATCTCAGGGATAACATTGATATAGACGTATGAATAAAATTCTTTCCGGATAACTCAAATTCCAGTTATTTATTGATCAAACGTGTGTAGTGTCAGAGAATGTACACGAAGAGAACAATATATTACACGGACTATGAGGATAATAATTGTGGATTGTGGTACGAATTCAAGTGTAAGAACAAATTAATTTCGGTCAGAGGTCAAAGGAGGAGGGAAATATTACTGATGAAAGGAGAGAGGGAGAGAAAGAAGGGGAAGAAGAGTGAAGAGGAAGAGGGGCGGGCAGGAAACGAAAGCGTGCGAAGTGGAACGAAGTTAATTCGGTCCTCGCCACCTCTCTTCTAAATTATCCCCAACAGAAGGGGGACTTATGGGAAGGAATGATTACGGACGAGAGAGGGAAAGAGAGAGAGAGAGAGACAAGAAAATGGTAGTGAGGAAACGAAGTGGAGAAGCAGGGTAAAGAGGAAAGAAAAAGGTTAAAGGATAAGGGGATGAAGGAAGTAGCAACCCTCGGAGGTCAGGAAGTTCGTAGAATTGATGGCGTCATTTTGAACGTCACTGCGGAATCCCAGAATTGCGCTGCTGCGCGGATGTGACGCAACAAGCGTGGAAATAATGGCTCAGGCAAAGAGAACAATAATGGAGTTTACGAGATTGTTTGATAACTTGCTCATTTTAAGATTTTGCAATTCCAAGCTTCGTTTACTTACGTGATGGACGGGAAATGGAAAAAAAAACATTTTAATTTAGCATCTGATGTGATTTTTTATTAATTAAATTTTTGTTATGTCATCATGTAAATAATTATTTATTCACCATATTCTTTATTATTTTTTTAATTTACAAAATACCGTGTAAGCCACCGCTAGGGTGTGTGGAAGGGGGAGACAAAAATTATACGCGAATATGTAATTTACATTAGAAATGAACGAATAAAAAAATCCATTTATTAACTCGTCATAATACTAGTCTTTCGTATCGCATTTTAACGTTTTATAGGTCGTTCGGTTCTGATTTTATCTCTACAAGTAATAATCTATCCGTTACCTGCTCTATGTTGACTACGCTTCTTCCTATCTCTTCATTTAATACTATGGCAACCCCTCGTTGGCCCTCGTCCCCGCCGCTGTATATTATTCTATACTGATCACTTCAGTAATCCCCGCTATCCTTCCATCTCACCTCGCATAGACCTAAACTATCTATATTTATTTCCCCTTTCCATCTCTTGCTTGACATTCTCCACTTTCCCTGTCCTCATCATCGTCCTAACATTCCACGTTCCTATTCTAACTAATTTGGTCTTCTTCTCCTGCGTCTTCTGTCCTGCTGCTCCTGGTTTTCCCTTGCAAGGGTTTCGTGGGATGAAGACCGCGGAAGCCTGGCCTCCCCCGCTGCCGGGCACGACACACGGCCGATTGGGCCGAGCCCCGTAGTTTCCAGGGCTCAAAATCTCTGTATAGTCCATCATGTTAATCTTGGGAATGATAATTGAGGTGGTTTCCCGTTGCCTTCCTCAATAGTGTTTTTAACGTGACACCATCACTTACTGGCCGCCCCACTGGGGTCAGACGCCATTGCAGCCGCCTCACTGAGGAACAGACGCTGCGTGGACTACCTTTCGTCTGGCTCCTAACCTTCGACCTATCTGGCATGGGTGATCCTACCAGGAGCAAGAATTATTACTCCAGCCAGCACAGCTCTAGGGGTCATCGGAACGCACAAACCCTTCCAACACGCCAAGGTTGTAATCTATGGGAGGCATAGACCGATATATTCATGTACATATATATGATATATATATATATATATATATACAATGTATAAAAATATATATACCTGTACATATATATACGGGTTCGATTCCCGGGCAAACCTCTCTGGGCGACCTCACCTCCGACCAAGCTGTGTAATTTCTCGGATACCAGGTCTTCCTGGGAAACAGCTGGAGCAGGGAAAGGCACTGTCCCCCTTTATTACCCTGGTGTATTCATTACACACACGCCGCCTAGGGATTAGTACTGGGCGAACTATCAAACTCACCTTCGAGTTTTTCAGTGCATATAAACCATAAGCACAGTAATCAACCCGAAGGTCGGTTTAGTAGGTGATGGTAGAGATCACCCAGTACATGCATTTTTAAAAATATATTATATATATATATATTATATATAAATATATATATATACATATATATATATAAAATTATATATATATATATATATATGTATATATATATATATATATATATATATATATATATATATATATATATATATATATATTAATATATATTCAAACACGAAATCCCGCCAAATGGCGAATAAATACTCATTTATATAGAAACATATAAGGAAAAGAGATAGGAGCACATATAAAGGACGAACACATTTCGATAGCTCAAGTGGTTAAGAGCATCCGCCCGGCAAGTGGAAAGATCCGGTGTTCGAGTCCCGGTCAAGGAAATATTTTTACTCTTGTGATCCGTTCGATTCAGCCTTCCCCACCTTTATTGTGTTCGTCCCTTATGTGTGTTCCTATCCCTTTTCCTTATATCTGTTTCTATATAAATGTGTGTATATACTATCCGGGAAATTTTTGATCAAGGTAGTATATAAATATATATAGTATATATATATATATATATATATATATTTATTTATTTATATAATATTTATACATATACAGGGCTACTATAAAGGTAATGCGCATTTTCTGGGAAAAATAGATTTATTGAATGTAGTTGTACAAATGCTAAAATATTTTCAAAATACCCTGCCCCTGCATCAATATACTTGCGGAGACGTGTCTGCCTACCTGGACGGTACCCCGAAACTCCTCGATGGGAAAGGTTCTCAGGAACATTGTAACATGCTTTTAGATGTTTTCCGCGGTCTCCCAAATGCTTTCCTTTCACCTCTTTTCAGCCGGCGAAACAAATAGGTCGCACGGAGTCAAGTCGTTTCTGTTAGGGGTCTGGGGGACCACCAGTAGCTTGGGCTAGTGCTCCGGGCTAGGAATTTGGTAACGATGAAAGACGTGTGGCTGAGGGAATTGTCATGGTAGAGCTTGACGGTGTGTTTGGTGGCGTTTCAATCTCTTAATGACTTCCAGGTAAAATACTGAGTTTGAAATTGCTCATTAGATTTTTCTTGGGGCGGGGGGATAATTTTGTGGGCCACTTGGTGCTCTGTCTTTTCGATTCTGGGTTGTACTTGAACATCCAGGATTCGCCTCCGGTTACGACAGGGTTAAGAAAGTCGACTCGTTTTGAATGAAATACAGCAATTCTTGATAGCGCGAAACTAGAAGTTCTTTCTGGTCTTCCGTCAACACTTCTGGCATTAGTTTCGTACAGACCTTGCGAATTTCCACATCCTCAGTCACTATCCCATGTACCGCAATTGTGGACATGTGTAGGGTGTCCGCAATATTCTGGATTCTCAATCGTCGGTCGGAACGCAAAACTTCTTGCACGCGATTCACGTTTCGGTTCACAGAATTAAAAATACATATTATTATAATATTGATACAATTGTTTAGAAAAATTATTGGAATTTTAAGTTAGCTCAATGTCTACCAAAATAATTTTACGAAAAACAGAATGTGTAGTTACAGGACTGTACAAAACTCAATCCAATCAAAACTCACCCAACCAAAACTCCAATTTATAACGGATCCATACTAGTGTAAATTGATCTTAATTTAATTTATGAAATAATCAATTAAAAAATGGAATTTCAATTTAAACATTTTCATTCGAATGGACTCTCTAAAATTGTGATAAATAAAGCGTTTTATATTTTAAGTCGTCAACAATGAACTAATGCACCAACTCTAACTACGGAAAAGCACTGTCTCCTATCAGTAACGGTTTCGCTCAACAATGTGACGCAACAATACTAAGCGTTGCAAACCCAAGGAGGAAGGATAAGGCTATTATTCCATTTTTACCAACCATCACTGCAGTTTTCGAACATTTATGTATAATATATATGGATATATTTTTCCATATGATTATATATATATGTTATATATATGCATATATATATATATATATATATATATATATATATATATATATATATATATATATATATATATATATATATATATACGATTGTCCGGAAAAACTCATACGAGCGGCACAATAATGGGCTGACACAACATAACACAAATAGAAAAGAATAGACACATATAAAAGAACACTTACACGGTAAATTGTTCGAGCTTTCGGCCCTCTCAGGGGCCTTCTTCAAGAGAGACTCACTTGAAGTCTCTCTTGAAGAAGGCCCCTGAGAGGGCCGAAAGCTCGAACAATTTACCGTGTAAGTGTTCTTTTATATGTGTCTATTCTTTTCTATTTGTGTTATGTTGTGTCAGCCCATTATATATATATATATATATATATATATATATATATATACCCATACATATATTCATACGTATATCGCATATGTGCGCAAAAATATATAATATAATGGGGATATGAATGTACATATATACATATACATCCCCATTCGTTTTCCCCTCCCATCTCCCTGCCTCAGCCAAGAGCATCGATTGGGGCCTCCCCATGATGCTCGGAAGAACTCACACGCAAACACCGGCCGGGAACTGCAGAGGCCTTTCCTTCCTCCCCGCAGGCGGTTCATTCCGTCCCACGAACACATTGGACCCTCCTGCGGCAAAGAGCGAAAAAAACCAGGGTCGCTCCCCCTCTCCCCACCGGGGATACCTTTTCCTCCCGCAAGGGTCGCTTCCAGCATCACTAAAATCTCACCCACCCTACATGTTCTCGCATTCCCGAATATGCGACCCCGATCACCCTCTTGAAAACACTCGTCGTCAACTCGCGTAACTACCATCAGTTGGACTATGCCCATCTTTGCTAATATGATGATCATACCGACATCCACCATTCTCGTAGAAATTTACCTTAAACGTTTAGTCAAATAATCTCACTTTGATATTTTTGTCCTTTGGCCATTGCATTTAAGAATTAAACATATCCAAACCAGCAAAACTTATTCTTTTAAATCATTTGCAACCGATCAGCTTGTATTGTATATGCACACCATATGATTTGTTTTCTTTCTGTCCACTTACACCTACTCCAGCCTTCTCCACACCCACATGTCTCAAAATCCTTCAATCTACGCCTATCACCCTGCTTCAATGACCATATTTCCGCATCCTACACAATTAACAATAAAACTGCAGAACTAGGCGAACATCTATAATTTGAAAGAGGTTCATATTGATCTTTTTAATTATTTTTAAATGTTTCAAGTACAAATTGCTCATAAAAAACAATTTAAAAAACAATTCTACAATGTTTCTATGAAAAGTATCGGTAACAATTTTTTCCTGACCTATACGTAAAGTGCTGAGTTCAGACCGTCGCTCAAGTGTGCGCATGATCGCAGATCGTATTGGCATTGATAACATGACAGAGTATGCCATTATCACTGAAAATTTGGTGATACGAAAGATCTGCGCTGAACTCTTCCCGAAGATCTTTGGACGGAAGACCAATAGCAGAGTCGAATGCAAAGAACGTCTGTAATGGCATCGTGACGATTCCCCAACCCCCGTACAGTCCCTGACTTGACACGAGTATTCCATTTCCTATTCCCAAAAGTAAAATCCTCCCGCAAAGGACACCACCACGGGACCCGAAGATCCGATAAAAAAAGCTTGCACGCGTACCCTTAAGGACCTTCCGCCTATCAGGGAGCATTCGAATCGAGGAAAAACCGCTTGCAAAAGTGTGTCTTTTCGCTTAAGGGATGTAATTTGAAGGCATTTTGAAGCATTGAAGCAATATATGAAATAAATTTATGTTCCGGAACGTTTCTCGATACTTTTTATGCAGACCATGTATAATGGTTTGCATAAAAATCATCGGGACAACTCCTAGTGATTTCCTGTCCAAATTAATTTATTTCGCTGGCAGACCAAAGCATAAATCCGGAATAGAAACGATTATGTGGTAGGATTATATGAGGAATGGTCAATATATGAAAACAAAATTGATTAGGAATTATTTTTGTATTATTTTATATTATAATACTCTGCTAGTAACCGCTAGGGTGTGTGGCAGAGGTTGATTACACACCGGACAACATTTGACCGCAAAATATCCTGCCGTGGTCGGACAGTGCTATTCCGATCCCTTGCTGTTCATGGGAAAAATGAAATCTTAAATCACTCAGTTATACATTTAAGCTCTCCAATTTTTGTTACATAATCTCTGCTACTGTAGTACTATGGGTTGATAATTCATTTCCAACATCAATGATAAAGTGATATACTTATCCTAAGAGCAAAACTAGCATCCTAGAATCCCTACCTGATTCAGCCACCAATATAGAGGTGAGAACTCGGGAATCCGCCTACATATTAGCTTTCCGATCTTTCAAAATTCCCACCCTTAACCGCCATCTTTAATTTCCCTCCCAGCATTCCCTGCTTCACCCCTCCCCTCCCCGCCCATACCCCTTTCCACTCTCCAGCATATTTTCAGTCTCACTTGAAGAAGGCCTCTGAGAGGGCCGAAAGCTCGAACAGTTTACCGTGTGAGTGTCCTTTTAAATGTTGCTATTCTATTTGTGTTCTATTGTGCCGTCCCATTATTGTGCCGTTCGTGTGAGTTTTTCCGTACAATCGTTATATTAATATATATATATATATATATATATATGGTCCAAGTATTTCTATGGGCACGCGTATGGCTCCTTCATACGCCAATCTTTTTATGGGTAAACTAGAACACGACTTTCTGCAACAACAAACCCTAAAACCACTTTTCTGGGCCCGCTATATCGATGATATTTTCCTCCTTTGGTCCCACGGACGCGAAACTTTATCCTCTTTCATTTCCTCTCTCAACTCCTCCTCCTCAGTATCATTCACTTCTTCTATATCCGACTCGAATATTACCTTCCTAGATATCGACATTCACCTCCAAAACAATACGTTTCACACTTCAGTCCACATTAAACCAACTAATAAGCAACAATATCTTCATTTCGACAGCTGCCATCCACCTCACACAAAGCGCTCCATCCCATTCTCACTCTCTATCCGTGGCTTCCGTCTCTGCAACAACACCCCCTCCCAACAGAAATACTTGGACCAGCTGCATGAATCCCTCAGAAAATGTGGGTACCCTGAAAAATTACTAAATAGTAAAATCCTCAAACCGTCAACCCAATACACTCCCCTCCCCAAACCAAACCGCCCAAAATGCCCTAATCTTATCACCACTTTCTTCCCCGGAACACACAAAATTAAACATCTAATCCGTGACCTCTTCCCAATTATCAATAACACTCAGTCCACATCACTTTTATTCCCACACTGTCCCTCTGTTTCGTTTAAACGCCCGTCGAACTTGCGAGACATCTTCAAGTCCACAAATCCAACTTCAAGCACCCCCGTCTCTCCCCCGCCCCTATCCGCACCATGCAACCGCCCACGCTACAAATGCTGTCATCTTTTAAGACCCTCCCCCTCACTCAGTACCAACTCCCAACCACTCGCCACCTGTACCTCAAAATATATTATATATCGCCTCTCCTGTAACTTCTGCCCTGCCTTCTACGTAGGCGAATGCACGACCGCACTTTCCCTCCGCATGAATAACCACCGATATTCCACCAAATCTCCCACTTTTCTTAATTATCCCATCCCTACTCACACCGCTTCCCACAATCAATCTTTTGACGACTGCTTCTCCGTTTCGGTGATTGAAATCCTTCCCAAATCTGCGAGTATAATAGAGGTGAGAACCCGCGAGATGGCGCATATCTGGGTGGCCCAATCATTCAAACCGCCCGGGCTGAACCAAGCCCACTGAATGCATCAATTGGCTGCCTACATATCCCCCCACCCCCTTGTTCATTTCCTATTGGTCCCCTACCTCCGCTTCCCCCACCTCTCCCCCGCACATGCTCTCCGCTCTTCCCCGAGAACGCCATTCTGAAGACGACAGCCGTGCTGTCGAAACGTCAAATAACAAATTGTGAGTGTCCTTTCTTTATGTTTCTATATTCTAAAAATCTAAATCTGTTATATATATATATATATATATATATATATATATATATATATATATATATATATATATATTGGTGCTGTTGACGACGAAACGGAAAATATTACCTTACTTTTTGGGCGAGTGAGATGTCCCGCGGTAGGTTACGGTTAATAACCGGTTCATGATGGAGTGTTGTGGGATCACGTTGTGGAGTTTTCGCAAACGAACGATTTGCACTCTGTAGAAGCTGGGAGCTAACTGCTACCGGCCTTCAGCCTTTCCTGTGACTCCAATCCCTCGAACCCGGCCGGAGAAACCGCCGCCCGTCAGTCCGTCTATCCGGGAAACAAAAAGACATACTACTTTTGTGACAGGCGTTGTATTCGATGTTCCCTCTTCACAAATATTCCCCTCACTAACATTGCGCTACGAGTTCCTCTCCCCTTCCTAAATCAAAACTGATCATTTCCTAGGTTGTATTTCCCAAATTTTTGTAGCACCCTAATGATGATTATTAGAACTAACCTTCCAATATGTTAAATTAAGTCCACATGTCGTCAGACAGTGCTAGGTTAGCGAAGCCATTATCTATCAAATCAACCTTCAGATTGACTACTCTGTTAGAGTAAATTAATGACCCCATGCTCTGGATGTGAATAATACAATCATAACACTTCATGGGCTACTCCATGGTCCATAGTGGATCAGGGTGAAGAATTAGAAGAAGGCTTTGTAAGTTGGTGCTGATGAGAAGAATCCTGAAGAGGATTAAGTGGACATACAAAGTGAGCAACGAAGAGGTAGTATACAGAAGAGTAAGCAAAGGGAAAAGGACCATACGGAGATGAAGAAGAACAATAGATGGATTGGATACACCAAGACGCACAGTGAGTTAGTAGGAGACATAATATTAGAAGGGAAGAAAATTGTAGGGATGATCCCCCAGAGGAAAACCAAGAGACTGGTGGAAAACAAATTAAGAAGGACGTAAGAACAGGGAGACGCTATCAGGGGGGGGGTAAGGAGGAAGTACAACACTAAATGGAGAAGAATGGAGGGCTACGGTAAACCAATCTTAGGATTGAAAAACTCATGAAGGCTACTTCATGCTCATAGAATACAATCATACGCGAATGAAACAGCTACTGCGATACTCTAAGAAATATATCCCTCTTCAATCATTCAAACATAGGACTAATAGTGTTGGAATTTCCCATCAAAAAGTGACGCGGGAGATCGTCACGGTTCTGCGGTGCGCTGGGCGATGTTTGTTTTCTTGTTGGTCGTCACCAAACGTCCTCCAGTTGACCATCAACTACCCTAGATCATTATTCATGTGCGACCTCGTTCAGGGAACGTTCGACATTGTCAATCGCCGACAATGACGGAGTTCTGACGTCGCGGCTTCGACCAATCCCGACGTTTGAATTCAATAATCGAGATTTATCACGCGGTGACGTCACAATGCCCGACCTTTTGAAGGCTAGACAATTTCGGATCCTTCCTTCCTTAGGCAAGCAGATAGCTAGCTATATGAACATTCGCCATCTTCCCTATGACCTACTTCCCCACCCTTTGCCCGCAAACTGAATGATTAATATGGACCACCCCTTTGGATGGTTGCCATTTTATCCTCATCCCCTTTTCCTTCTGCTAAATGGCAAGGAAATCCGTATACTTTATTGTCAGGATGACATATTTATCTTAACGGAGATCCTTTATTATGAAAGAATTCTCGGAATTCTTTTTCTGCCGCGATGGCTGATAGTTGGAGTGAGTTGTTTTTTTCCCTTCAATACATTGAACCTTGCTTTTTATTTCGATCCCTTGACTTCGAGACCTTGCTTTTTATTTCGATTGCATGTTTTTGTCAGGTAGAATAATTATTTCCAGAATTATCTGGTATATTTAGGAAAGAATATATAAAAAAAACGGTTATGGCCGTGAAGCCAAAAGTCCGTTTCAACCTAAATATTCTACGTTAAACAATTAAATCTAAAACTATAAGGCATCTGATTTGTTGGAATTATTTAACTACCAGAAAATCAATGTCAGTAATGCTATTCAAGAGCTACTAATTGATTTCCACCATGAAAATTCATAGAAAAATATTCTAATAACGTTAAATTTCTGTCAAGGTATTACTTTCTATTGAGTTCGGTTCGTACGCAATTAGACTTGATGCATGATTCAAAATGTGGCGTATTTATTTTGGGGTTGTTTTGTTGCGGTTTTTTTCACTGTGCCAGCTATGGTTTCCCAGGAAGATTTGGTTTCCAAGAGATTTGCCCGGGAGTCGAATCCGGGCTCCTCTGGTCAGTTAGGCAAGGCTCTACCCCTGGTCAACCGAGACCCACTGATATATGTATATGTTTATATATATATATATATATATATATATATATATATATTAAACACAGTAACAAACAAGAAGGTCGGTTTGAAAGCTGTCCGTACAGTTCACCTAATACTAAGACCAACGGCGTATGAAATTCACACATTAGGTTGATTATTAAATATATATATATATATATATATATATATATATATATATATATATATATATATATATATATATATAAGTTTATCAACCTGATGGGAGGATTTATATATATATATATATATATACACACATATATATACATTACTAGCTGAATACCCGGCTTTGCACGGGTTAGGGAGAAACAATAATATAAATATACTACATAAGTAAAAACATCAAATTATAAAGTACAATAATACACTACTTCATACAAATTTAAGAATCTTTTTTATTTAACACCTGTTTATAAACTACATTTTTTGTTTCATATCCAGGAGAAAGAATATATAAATTTTTAGGCGAACCTACTCTGGAGCAAGCAACATAAAGTTGCCCGTGGCCAAAACATGGCGATCTTAGATCAACACCACAAAATTTTAAAGAGTGTCCCTGTGATTTATCAATGGTAATTGAAAAAGCTAGCCGGACGGGAAACTGTAATCTTTTAAAGTTGAAGGGAAGATCAGTTGGGATTAGAGGTATCCGTGGAATAAAAATTATTTCACCTTTTCCTTTTCCAGTTAAAATGACTGCCTGGATTATATTTTTCATTAATTTTGTCACACACAATCGTGTCCCATTGCAGAGTTTTGGTGGATCTAAATTTCGCAATAAAATGATTGGAGATCCTAATTTAAGTATAAGGCGATGTTGTGGCAATCCAGCTGGATCAAGTGAATTTAGGAATTCCGTTGGATAATTGACGGCTTCGTCAGCATCCACTACGGTATCAACCGATTTATATTCAATCACGTCTCCTGGCAGCATGGCTAGTATCTCCTTGTTAATTTCATTAACATCATCGTTCTTAGGAGCAAGAATGGCTCTTTCTCGCAACCATTCTAAATTTTTATAATTTTGATTTACGTTAGGATAGACTGCTTGTATCATATCGCGGACAGTTTTCACCGATACACATAAATCTGATGACAATTTTATCATACCAGATGCTTCAATAACTAATCTATCTTCTCCAATCTCCTCAAGTTTATTTGCAAAATTTTGAGCATTCCCATCTCTTAAGAGGATTCGCATGTTTTGTTTAAGGCTAGTTTCTTGGACATGATTCCATAGAACAGAATGTTTTAAACAGGCATAAATTTCATCGGCTGGAGTCGATTTTGGAATGACAGGCAGAGTTTGACGGAAGTCTCCACACAGGAGTACCAGAGCTCCTCCCATTAAACTGCAGTTTCCTCTAAGATCTTGAAGTGTTGCGTTGAGGGCCTCAAGAGATTTTTTATGAGCCATCGTACACTCATCCCATACTATCAATTTACATTCTATAAGAACTTGTGCCTGGCCGCTTGTTTTATTTATATGACATGTGGGATTTTCTTGTCGGGAAATATTAAGTGGCAACTTAAGGGCAGAGTGGGTTGTTCTTCCTCTTTCCATTAATGTCTCTGCTATATCTGAAGATGCAACGGCTAGAGCAATTTCTCCATGAACCCTGATTTCAGCGAGAACTAAATTAATTAAAAATGTTTTTCCCGTGCCACCAGCAGCATCAAGAAAAATGATATCTCCTTCTTGTTTATCTACTTGATCCATTATTGCTTCGTACGCGAATTTCTGATCTTCATTAAGAAGTGGCTTTTTATCCGCGATGTATGCTTCTAAGTCTAAGACATTATAGCTAGTTTCACGTATATAATCTGGATAAAATACACCCTGTTGATCTTGTACAGGTGCAAAAAGACCGAGTTCCATTAAAGTCTTGTTAACCATGGTGATACACTTTTCCTCCAAAATAATCAAAGTTTTATTAAAAATGTCGGAGTTAAAAGTAATATCCAATGTAGGATTTTCACTTCGAACTTTAGCCAGTTTATCCTCACTCATTGATTCTTTATATTTTTCCCATATTGTTTTTGGGTTAGATGGATTATAGGAGGTAATTATGATGGCAAACAAAATTCGGATTTGTCCTGGAAGAGAAATCAAACTGGCCTCTCGCAATGAGTCATCTCAGTGTTGATCTCCTTCTAGCAACCCTAAATTCTGGCAAGCTTCTCTGAACGTCTCACATATTTCTTCGTTTACCGTTCTTAATTCTGCAAATGAGCGAGGTCCTCTAATAGTATGTAGAAGCATTCTTAAAAAATAACATTCGGCGTTGTTAGGATGGACTGTGTAGACTCGGCCCGATGCGTCACATTAATAAATATTATTCTCAGGATCAAAGTTGCCCATTTTTCTTCTACAAAAGACTTTCCTTGATGTATTCCACGTATAATATCTCGGCAATTCTGAATACAATAGTGTTCTTGCAAAAGTATCCTGCTGGCATAGTTGGAAAAATGCTGTTTCTATGACAGCAAAAAAGTAAACAAATTACATACATACAAACAAACACTCTCCTTTATATATATAGATAAATATAAATTACATGTAAATATATTTCTATATATATATATATTTTTTTTTTAAGGTAATCTACCGTTTAAGGTAGGTTTTTGGATGGACCCAACTACCAAACAAATATTTTAATACTCCTAACAGAACACAAAATCCATCATCCTACTCTATATGAAGGATGAAGGGTGGAGGGCGAAAGGATGAAGGGTGGAGAGAAACCCGGCGTCGGCATTAGCCTACTCTTTACGAAAGGCACCAAGGGGTCCGTAGATTAACGTCCCATCCGATGGACGGCGTACTCACTCAAAGTGCCCTCCACAAAGCACTCGAAGTAGGGATCGGGATACCACTGTTAAAAATATTCAACACCGCCGGGATTTGAACCCGGGCCCTCTGGGTGGGCAGCCAGTACGATAGCCACCGCACCATTCCCGATCCCCTTGGAGTTACAGTGAAACATTTTAACCAATATTCAACTTAAGTAATGATTGCAGCAGAGATTTTGATAGCAGTATTTTCAGAACACTTCTGAGGTTTGTTTCAGTTTAATAATGATAAACAATGCGAGAATGAATTTCGATATTGTCATATATTTGTATTTTTAGATAATAATCACTTACGTTTTGGTCAGTACGATGAATTGAACACAATATCCCAACAAAACTGTGTTTCTTACTGCAATTTACGGTGACAAATTGCGTTTGTATTATATAATATATGATGACCAAGCTTTAGTTTGTCAGTCAGCCTAGGGGTTGCAAGCATTGCTTATGGAATTGGAAATTCAGTGCGACAGGTATGGGATGAGAATCAATATTAATTAAACAAAGGTTATGCGATTTTCTATAAAGAAAAAGTCTAAGCTAAACATTAAAATTTGAGGGTAAAAACTAGAGCAGATTAAACAGTTTACGTATCTCGGAAGTGTTATGGACCAACACGGTCTAAGCAGTAGGGACGTAAGGAGAAGAATTGCGTTAGGCAAGGAGGCTTTACAAGGAGGAGGGAGTTGATGACAGGGACTTTGAGTAAGGATTTTAAGAAAAGACTCGTAAAAACTTTAATTTGGAGCGTAGATATGTACGGCGCGGAAACGTGGTCATTGAAGCAGGAGGATAGACGTAGACTGGAGGCTTTTGAAATGTGGGTGTGGAGAAGAATGGAGAAGGTAAAATGGACAGAGAAGAAAACAAATGAGGAAGTACTTGGCATGGTGGTCGAAGAGAGGGGTTTGTTGGGAGCAATCCTATGGAGGCAGGAAAAGTGGATGAAGGGGGTGTTGACCGGCAGTGGGATGTTGAAGATTGTGATAGAGGGTAGAATGTTGGGCAAAAGAGGAAAGGGAAGGAACAGGATAGGGATGTTGGACGGGATGAAGGGAGGAAGAAGGTACTCAGAAATGAAGAGGGACCTGATGTAGATGTTTTGCTAGGAGTCACAAAATATTTATTTAGGAGCTGTGTCCATCCAAAAATCTACCTTAACTGGTAGATTACCTTATAATAATAATATATAATATCTGTGTAATATCGCCTTTCATTTCATCCCACCTTTCAGCTTAATAATGACCGATTTTAAAGTTTTCGACTAATCATGTTGGTAAAAGTGGTTTAACTTGATTACTGCTTTGTTAATTCGTTAATTGGCAAGGTATTGGTATTATAATATTTTTTCAGCACCCTGCAAGCCACCGCTAGGGTGTGTGGCAGGGAGTGATTTACACGTCAGGTTATGTTTGACACAAAATACTTTCCCTCCCCTCAGCACGGTCGGATGACGAAGTTCTTATCCCTCTTCGTTCGAAGGGAAAAATGACATCTTAAATCTATCTGTTCTACACTTAATATCTCAAATTTTATTGACATGATCTCTCCTAGCGTAATACGATGGGGGTAATAATACATTTTCAACATCATCACTAATGATGCATCCTTCCAATTCATATGCACCGTATAATAAAATCTGTGGAAAAGTACGAGTCTTTCTTTTTAGTATGGATATTAAATACTTCCACGAAGTGAAGCCTGAAACAATAGAATCATATGCAAGAGATTAAATCTGTAATTTAACCTGCGCTCCGTGAGTGATTCCCCGCCTAGCTACTCTAATGTTTTGGATACTCTAATCACCGTAAACAGTTAACGTTTCTAAACAAAGTACAAATGAGATTAGTTGGCTAACGCCAAAAGTCAAAGGATGGGGTAAAGGGTAAATAAGGAAAGGGATAAGAAAGGTAAATACGAATGCGCGTATTCGTGGCGTTAGCCAACTAATCTCATTTGTACTTTGTTTAGAAAGGTTAACTGTTCCCGGCTATTGGAGTTTTTCATTTTTTCAATACTACTAGCCGTATGAACTCATTTCTATCAATACTCTAATCAGTTTATTATTACAACGTTTTACAAATCTAAGCTCCTCTACGCTGCACGCGATCCGATTCGGCAATCAATCAAACTTCTTGAGGATCCCATCTACTAGCAACATATTCTAAATGAGGCCTTTCCAGTCGAAGATAACATTTCTCGTCTTTAACCTTTTCATGACATTAACCCTGAAATCATCTAATAAATCCAATTTTTTGTTCGTTTTTCCACAAATGTCCCCGTAAATGTTTCGCCCAGGAGAGGTCTTGAGTGAGGTTAATGCCTAAGTATTTAATCGAGTCTATGTATTCCATTTCGGCGTTCCCGATGCAGTAGGCTTTCGGGATGGAGTGGCTATTTTTTTCCAAAAATTCATCCTTGAGCACTTTTTTAAGTTCAATTTTAATTGCTTAGTGTCGTACCAACGTTGTATAGCATTTAAGTCATTGATAAAGAAGCTGTGTCCTCACTGAATTACGGTTATCACGGTAAACCACTCTATCTTCGGCAAAACAACTTATTTAAAGGTGATATTCGACTTATTTTTCTCCTCGGTTTGGGTCTGGCATCTTTACTGCATGATGTGTGGGGGTAATACGTGAATGACGGCCTTGTTTGCGTTCTGGACCGGAAGGACGAGAGAACTTCACAGCTCTACTAGCAAATGCCCTATGAGGGCAAATACTTGGCATGGAGCCTCTGTAAGCACAATAAACGTTACTAAAGAACATCTTAAACTAATTTTTGTGTTATCCTGACGTAGGGATAGGGATTGATTCCAGATCTGCGTGTTAACTTATTAGACGTGACCACGATAAAAAGTTGAGGAACACTGACCGCAGAACAGACATAGAACAGGAGTGTATGGAATCTTTTTGTCGCAGTTCGTTAGAATGGTTAAGGTAATTCGAAGCAGTTGTTAATTCATTGACTTGGGGAAGAAATGGAGGAGAGAAACCAGGCATCGTAATCAGCGTACTCTTAAAAACAGGCGCCTAAGATTCACAAAATTGTAGCGTCTCATTAGACGGACGGCGTAGTCCACCTGAAGTGCTACCTCTATGAAAAATCCGGCTATAAATTGGTGCACTTCATAAAGATCTTGCCATCTCCGAGATTCGAAAGGAGGTGTGGTTAGTGAGGTAATTAGAAATAACCGACAGTAAAATAATACCGAACGCCAATGATCACCTATTAAAACTATGACTGGGGGCTTAATTGTTAAAAGTATTATGGGAAAAGCACTTGCGGCGGCTTACATACAGACTTACGTGGCATCTTCAGGTGCTAAAGATTCTTCTACATCTACATAATACCCCGCAAGGGCGTGTGGCGGGGGGTGTTAGGTCACCAACCGTAAAAAGGAACAATACCACATGCTAAACAACAACATGGAAAATCACACCCACAGCAGCGCACACACTCATGCAAAAATCCCTTCATCCAACACTCATGTAAACACATATGCCTTAAATCAACAAGCAACTGCACTCCAGGATGCAGCACGAAAGCTATCCTGCAACACGGAGGCCAGGACACAACAAGTAAGAATGTCAAACACCACCACCACATGAACATGCAACACAAAACACTCTACCCCCCGCGGAGACTGTAAAAGGCAGGGAATGCGACCCAACGTAAATTTTCTTCTCTCCGAGTCTTATTTTTTTCTGACAAACTGCCAACTTTCGGAAGTTAAAACTTCCTTTAATTTTTCTGATTGTTGTTGTGCAGGCGTACCTCTTTTTCACAATGATTCTGTGAGCGTGGCTTTTTTGTGTCCGTCGCCACGTTAAAACTTTTCGGATTCCTTTCAAAACTGTCACACACACTGACGTACATGCACACATCTACAGGGCAAACGAGGAAAGGGAAAGAACAGGATAGGAATGTTGGACGGGATGAAGGGAAGAAGGAAGTACTCAGAGATGAAGAGGGACTTGATGTACAGTAGGTTGCTAGATAGTGTGTTGCTAGGAGCCACTAAATATATTTTTGGAAGCTGTATCCAAAATCTTAACCGGTATATTACTTAATAATAATAATATTTATATATAAAACCTTGATTAAAACATTTATACATAGAACCACAGAGAAAGGACACTACCATATCTAGTTGACGTTTCGACGGCACGGGCGTCTGCAATCGCAGGGCCCGTGCCGTCGAAATGCGATGCGATGATCTGCGATCATGCGCACACTTAACCGATGGTCTGAATTCAGCACTTCACGCACGCGTCAGGAAAATATTGTAACCAATACTTTTCATAGAAACCTTTTATGTACTGCGCAAGGGAGACTACTTAGTGGGTATGATTTCCGTTCGTCTCTATGCAATGTTCAATCTAGTGATTTTTTAGTGACCAAAAAGTTACTCAAAAGCTCTTCCGTAGCCTTGCACGTAATACGAAAACATTCCTTCCATTTTTAATTCCCTTCTGATTTCTAGTTGAAGTTTTTTTTGGGAAGTTGCCAAGGGGAAGGGAGAGGGGGGGGGTGGAAGTATATAGCCGGAAGCGCATCCGCTAGTGGCGCCACTCGAATCGCCCCGCCATCTTCCGGCATTAAATGCTTAAAACAAAAGAGGAGCAGGGAAAGATGAAGAGGAGGAAAAAAAACCACTTGGATGCGTCATAAAAAAATAATGAAAAGGTTCCTCTACCTCCATTCCAAACCCTTATCAAACCCGGATCTCTGGCGGTAACTTACGTAACAAAATCATTCGATCCCTTGCGTAACAAATATTACCTTCATTTTTTTTCTCTATTTCCAACCTTCAAACACTTTGCCCTCCCGCTAACTAATTTCCCTGGTGATGACCTTTCTCGAGGAGTTCAAGGTGCCTGACAATGCTATATTCATTTCGTCGTTATGACACATTTTGACATAAATACATAACAAGAAATTTTTAACAGTTCCCGTCAGTAGTATTCCGTTCACGAATGTTGTTCCTGTAGTAGTTTACTGCAGAAATATTTGATTTGTCAATAAATACTTACCAAAAAAGTCAATTTTGCACTGAAATATGTAATGGTCAAATGTCTTGTGTTTTGGGTAGTGCATGTATATATAAATGTAAAAATGTAAATATATAATTTTGATGATACTGAACTTTTAAACTTTAAATTTTCCACACTATCGCTTAAAATCCATGGATGTGCATTTACTTGTAAAAATATATTGCCGACGTATACAGGCACACACACACACACGTAGGCGACTGAAATTATGTAAAAATAAGTAAAATATGTGGCAGATATTTCGTAAAGATTGTTCACTATATTTCAGTTTGTCACATGTCTGCCTTTCAATCATTTTCAGAATCGTTAAGTGCCTTGCACACTAAAAATCACATGACTCATTATATTTGTTAATCGAATCTAATGTGAAGGTGGGATTAGAAAGACGACGCATGGGCAAGTATGAACAATAATAAGAACACATAATCGCGACATTCTTTGAATGCGGATGATCGTCGTATTGTTATACGGGGCGATATGTAAGTGGGGATTGATTGCCAGCTTTACAACAATTACGTGTAGATAGGTACTAACTCTGTAGTAGGTTCTGTTGATTATGAATTGTGCGAGTACGTGATTCTGCTTGATTACGCCAAGTGGAAGAATAAAAGTAAATTCTCCCGTCGCGATGAAAATCAGAGACTTTTTGAGATATGGGCACCAGATACTAACACTCCCAAAGACCTTGGTCTGACCCTCCTACTCCTTCACCGATCTCCCCTCGGGGCGAGACCATTCCGCTTTCGTCATTCCCTCAAAAACCCTTCCTCTCTCTCTTTCTCCCTCTCACTCAAAACTATCCCCCCTTCACCCTTCCCACCCCTAAATACCTTTCCCTACAACCCTCTCTCAAAACCTTTCCCACCTCCCTCTGCTATCCTCCCTCCTTGTCCTCCTACCCTACACCTTTCCTGCTCCCTCCGAGTCCTTTCCATTCTCCCTACAAACTGCTTCTGCCCTAAGTTACACCCTCGAAATCCTTCGCCTCAGTCTACCTCCCCGTCTTCCTGCCGTCCCTCTACGCCCCTCCCCAACCCAGAGGATGTGTATGTGTGTGTGTCCCGTGACGTAATTTATTGATGGTGAAATCCTCCTCCTACGGTCCGTCAGTCCTCTTCTGGCACTTCCCCTCCAAACACCCAGGAGACAAGGTCGTGGCCCTCGAGGGAGAAAGGAAGGGGAAGAGAGAGTAGGGCGACTCAACCGTGTCCTCCTTGAGGCTCTAGAAACCCTGACGACTTGAGCGTCACAGAGGGGGTGGGGGTTGAAGTGGAGAGGAGGAATTTAAGGGATAAAGAAAGGGGAATAGAGTCGGGAAGAAGCGGACAGTTGCTATGCGTACCCCTGGCTACTCCATCGCGCACCCTTTCTAGGGCACCCCGATCGACTCTGTTTCATTTCTCGTTTTCTCCCTTTCCCTTACACCTCGGAAAGTCCGTAGGTTAAAGCCAGGAAAATGATTGGGAAAGGGTTTAGAGGAGAGGGAGGTTTAGGGTTTACCAGGGATCCTCTTTTGGGTGAGTAGCTTATGGTATGGATTAGCGGAGGGTGGAGAGGGTTGACCTACCGTCGAAAACTCTCTTAGTATCGGAGGAGCACGGAATGTGAAACTTCGACCCACTGGTTGAAGCTAGACCCGCTGATCGTACGCTCAGGTCGTAAAACGCTGAGCGGCCGTAAAACGGGGTGATCATAGTTTGTACGTAATATAAATATATATATAATATATTTTTATATATATTATATACATATATATATATATGAAAAAAATATATATATATAATATATGAATATGTGTGTATATATATATATATATATATATATTTATATAATGTATAACACTTAGCACTAGTGGACACAGACAAAAACACAGAAACACACAAAAAAGAGACTCACTATTTTTCGAATTTTCGGTGGTCGTTGCCACCTTTATCAAGGAAGAGAGGGACAGATCAGTTCTGTCCCTCTCTTCCTTGATAAAGGTGGCAACGACCACCGAAAATTCACAAAATAGTGAGTCTCTTTTTTGTGTGTTTCTGTGTTTTTGTCTGTGTCCACTAGTGCTAAGTGTTATACATTATTATTCACGTCCGTGAGACTTTCAAAAAGTGTTATATATATTTATATATATGTATATATATTCGCTTGTCGCTTGTTCTCATCGCATCGCAAGTTGCTCCCGGCCTAACACACCCGTCTTCTTATTTAACTACTAACGCTACAATTATAACTTTGTCTCGCCTAAGAAGAAAAAAACAATCCCATCTTAAATTAACTTGTTCTTCGATTCGGCAAATTTTTTAACCTTACCCATCATTCCGTCCAACATTTGAATATTCTTTTTCAACTACCTACCTCGCCTGCCCAACATCCTCCACTCTTTTTGTCACAGTCTTCAACATCCCATCGCCAATCAAAATACTCTCCGCATCAACTTTTACTACCTCATTTGGATTTCTCCCAACAATTCACTCTTTCTTCCCCTTTCTCTATGCCAAAGTTGTTCATTGCGATGGCTTGCAAAATTTTGCGACCCGTCCATTGGTTCTACCTCCTTTGAATGCATTCCCACAAATTTTTTTGCGCACCTCGCCAACCACGCGCATAACGTCTTCCATTTTATTCTGTATCTGTCAATTTTAATTTTTTCATTTGTTCTCCACATGCGCACGAATAATCCTCAAATTAACTCCTTATTTTCCTGCATCTACGCCAAGTTTCCGAGCTATACAACATACGCTTAAAATCAAATGATTCATTAATCTTTTCTTGATATTCATCTTTGGTCGAACCATGTATCACCCTTTTATTTCCCCTTTCCTCAATTCATCCCCACAACCGCATCCTGTTCACTCTAGAACCCTTTCACAGTTGGATTGGGGTCAAAATCGTCAATTTTGATTTAGTCATCCTTTTCTGAGACTCCGAAGGCCACCAATTGTCGACCCTTCCAGACACGAAGTGTACGACCGTTCGAAAATAAATTCTCCATTCTCAACTACCACGCCATCTGCATTCTTCTCCTCAAACCACTCCTTACATTCTCTCCTGAACAGAAAGTCGGGTAAACATCAGCGATTAATAACCTTAATGAATATATTTCATTCTGAATATGTCCTCTCTTTCTTGTGGATACATACATACATACATACATAAATATATAGCTTAACCCTTACAGAAGACTCATTATTTGTGCATTTGATCCAAAAATGCAACCAGCAAACTTCATGCACAAACTAATACAAAATGAAGAAAACTTAGAAGTACTTTCACGATACTTTTCCAGTAGGCCTACCAATCAACTTAAAAGTTATGAAGTAAACCTTTTCAAGAGGAAAATGAAATTGGCGACAGGGAATTGTAAAAATTATTAGAAACCGTCAAACATTATAGTACATTAAAAATATCCAGTAACTGGAACTATTGAGAAATAATCCTCTACCATCAAACCAGAATATCATAATTAAAAATAGGCATCGTGGAGGATTGATTCCATTTCTCGAATAAATATATAGTTTCTAAAAAATATTCTCAGGTGAAAATGCTTTAAAAATCCTGCAATGTGCGTTGAAAGACAGGAATATAATATTTTGTCCACCATACGGTTCTAAGTCACCTTTTCTTCTATTGCATTTATAAATATTGCATTTTTTTAATTTTCTACGTTGTTTTTTTGCATGTGGTATTGTTCCTTTTTACGGTTGGTGGCCTAACACCCCCCGCCACACGCCCTTGCGGCGGCTTGCGGGGTATTATGTAGATTTAGATGCATAAAATTGTTTATGGCAACCAAAATTTCTGGGTAATAACATGCGAAGGGACTAATCTGACAGAAAAAACTCATAATACAATAAACGAAGTGGCATCATGGAAGTTAATGTGATGGATTTCATACGAGAAGGTCAATCAGACAACAATTGTTCGACCAAAGAACGGATGCGCTGGACATTCCAGTAATTGCATATAAGACGTGCCATCAAGTTATAACATAACCCATTGTTTCATACGGAAAGGTATGTGATAATCAAGTGCGGTTAGATTTAAACTACGTGGTCACCCCTCATGAATACAGGACATTGAAGAACACACAACGTTAAGTACAGTGCAGACAATTAATAAAGATGTAGATGTCGCTGGAATGAGAAGCGTTTTCAAAACCATAAAATGGTGTCCAACCATATTGAAACACATCGTTCAATTTGACATGCGGTATTATAGTGTAATACATATACAGGGTCGAACCCAAAAGTGGTAGGACTGATTTTTTTACAAGAATTTTATTGACGATATACTTACATCGACTTAATAATCTTCAAAGTATGCTCTTTGAGATGCTACACACTTAGTATTACGTTGCTCCCATTCCCCGTACGCCCGCTAGCAATTTTCTTTGGGGATGCCGTTGATGACCCTCCTCGAAGCCTCTTGAACGGACTTTATCGAGTCAAAACGTCGTCCCTTTAGCTGTTTTTTCATCAGGGGGAAGAAGAAGAAGTCCGGTGGTGCCAGATCGGAAGAATAGGGCGGGTGCGGCAACGTGGCAACGCCGTATTTGGCCAGGAGCTGTCTGACGACGAGCGCGCCACGGCAGAATTTTCGGCACCATCTTGGCGCACACCTTGCGCATGGCCAAATCCTGTGAAAGAATTCGTTGGACGTTGGATGCAGACAGACCCAACTGGTCTGCAATTTCTTCACTGGTTAAGCGTCGGTCTGTGTTCAGCAGTGTCCTCACCTTGTCCACATTCGTGTCGCTTCTTGCCGTCGACGGCCGTCCGGAGCGATGGTCGTCTTCAACGAGCTCCCTACCCTCTTTAAACAACTTGTGCCACTCAAATACTGTGGAACGGCTTAAGGCAGTGTCCCTATAATCCTGCTTGATCATATCGAGGGCCTCAGTTGCCGTCTTCCCGAGTTTCGCAGAAAACTTGACGGAATAACGTTGCTCTAAATTCAGATTAATTTTGTTTTTCGACGCGGCCAAAAAGCTTGCGTCACTAAAAACGGTGTCCTCACTCAAAGACAGCCCGCAAAGGGATCCCTGTAGATGGATTTGCAATACCCGGATGGTGGTGTGGTTATATTAATCGATGAAATGTATTTGTCAGACATAATTGGATTCTGGTTGATTGTTGATGAGATACATATGATTTAATGAAGGTCTACACTGTACCAGACTGTGATAGAAAGAGTAATTTCATTGCATTTAATATGTCAAATTTCAATAATATGTTTGATGGTTTTTATTATGTTATATCATTAGCACATTAGTGTAACTTTTGGTAGTGATGAAACAGTTTTAATTGAATTACCACACATTACCACCGTTAAATGCGGCATTGTCACAACGATGATTTTTAGAAGCACTCATATTGGGCAATAATATTTAGCGACGGGTTGCAATTCGTCGAATTCGACCAATTAGCATTCAGGCACGACTCATTTTTCGAGATCACAGAGCGGGAAAGAGATTTGCTGTAAAAAAAAGCATCCGCACTGAAATTGGTTGTAATGGCGTGAATTGCAGCCCGGAACAGGAGCACGCGACAATGGAATTCAATATGGCATCCTTCCTCATCCTCCGCCACAAAAAGTAGTCCCATTTCTTCACGCCCGACGAAAATGCACGTGTCGCGTGGAGAAATATAAAATACAATTTCCGTCTTTCCAGAAATCGGAATCAGATCATGATCAGGATCAGGGATTAGAGATCATCAGACGTACGCTGGGGTTTTCTTATAACACAGTTCGATACCTCAAGATAGAAGTCTGTGAAGAAGACAACGGCAGCCATAGGACATCGGGTGGTATAGCCCAGGTCGCAAGGCACCCGCGAGGAGTGGCTAACTCAGAACCACTTTCTCACTCTCGGGTGGCGCTCTGCGCCTCATCTATTATTAAATCGGTCGCCTCATTTCGGCTATCCGGTAAAGCGCCCCCTGGGTGCATTGCACTTGCCGGTGAACCGGGTGGGTCCCCACGCTAGGGTTCCCCCTAAAATTACTGTTAAAAAAAAAAAAAAAAAAGGGTGACAATAAATCTCAACCGTATGAGCGCGCAAAAGTTCACAAGCCCAGTCCGGGCTATCGTACCATTTCGGAGCATCACTGCGCTCGACGAAGTAAGCCCGAAATGGCAGATTCGTCCTCTCCGGCGGGGACAAATACATCAAAAAACGACACTCAACAGACATCAACAGCCCTGCCACTACAAGGTATGTTTAGGCCAATATACACCTTTGGTCTGACACCACCACTTACAAAAACCGCGGACGCAAATCCAATATCGGCAGAAAAAACCATGGCGGGACTCGACCAACAACCAGCAATCAGTGTTTCGGGGCCTCCGACGGGAACCGAAAGCGGGCCTTTCAAACTCACTAACCTCTCGACACCTTCTCCTGCAGCAGCTGCAGCTATAGCAGCACTCCGTAGGCGGAAGGTAGTTAACAAAAACGCAGGAGAAGCGGACAAAGACAAATTAGCAGTCGCTAATTCCGCCGTTGGCGACGACCATCAACTCGCAAATACAAATGCGTCCACCTCTTCAGCGGGGACTACTCACACCCTCCCTCTCGCCGTAAACCAAATCACGGGCCAACAAACGCAAACACCGCATGGCCAGGGAGACGACGGCTTCACTGTCGTCTCTAGAAAAAAGGGAACTCCCATGAAAAGACGCCGGGTCATTCCCTCCCCCGACATCCCACAAAGTAATAGGTTTTCTCCCATTGAAAACACGACTGAAGTAATGGAGACTCAGCCGTCAACTCCAAAATCCCCGAGGATCCCAGCCATAACAGTACACAATGTCAAAGGGTGGGTTGATTTGGCGAATGAGCTCACAAAAAATCTGCTAACCCCCCCTAAATGTGTCCTCAGAGGTCTAAACACTGTATTAATATCCTGCAGTAGTGTAGAGGACTACCTCAAAACAAAAAATATTCTCAAGGACAGGGAAATGGAATTTACCTCCTATCAGCTACCAGCTGATAGGCTGAGAGAGTACTGCATTAGGAATCTGGTGGGAGACGTTCCCGCAAAAGAACTAGAGGCCGAACTAGTCAGGCTGGGATTCTCGATCAAAAGTGTTGTCCAACTAACAACAACTAAGCCCTCATATAACGAAAGGGAAAGGGGAATACTCACTGGTACCAAAAGGTTGGTACCAGTGTATCATGTCATTTTGACAAATGACTCCCAACCAGGTGACCTCTTGAAAGTAGAGTACCTAATGGCCATGCGGGTGAATATAACAAAATTCACTAAACCTAAGGGCGTAATACAGTGCCACAAATGCCAGGGCTTCGGGCACACCAAAAATTACTGCAACATTCGGCCCCGTTGTGTTAAGTGTGCCGGACCACACTTAACTACCGAATGTGAGAAGAAAGACCGCTCCACGCCCGCGAGGTGCGTTAATTGCGAAATGGACCACCCAGCCAATTATCGCGGTTGCCCCGTTTACAAATGGGAAAACCAACGACGATTGGCGCGTGAAAAGCGCGACATAACTTCCCGAGGATCAGCCCAAGGGAAAACATTCACACCTGCCCCGGTTCCTGCAGGGAATGCTTGGGCAGCCCGTGCTCAAGGTCCTTTGCAGGACCAAACATCTTTTGCTGCCACTACCCCATTTCCTTCCTTACCTCCACCTAGAATCCCTCCTCCCCACGTGATCAACCCCCTATTGCCCGGCGGCGCTATTCCCCTTTCCTCTTCTTCTTCTTCAAATCACCTACCAAACATTCCTGCCTCAAATTCCGCACACAATGAACAGTCACTGTTTGGATACTTTATGTCCATGCACCACCAGCTAAGTCTCTTAAAGACAAAAACGGAGAAGAAAATCTTTATGCTCCAGCAATTATGCGAGTTGCACGAGCTTAATGACTAGTAAGCTCCGCAACATTTGCCTTCTCAGTTGGAATTGCAACGGCATACTCGGCCGCCAACGGGAATTCAAAAATTTTATAAGCTCTGGCAATTTTGATGTAGTCGCCCTTCAGGAGACGCATCTAACACCCAGTCACAGATTCTACATACCCAACTACACCACATATCGGCGAGACCGTCCCACTGCTCGCGGTGGAGGCGTGCTTATCGCAGTAAAGTCATCTATTAAACACAAAGCACTGAAAGGATACGCCCTTAGTACATTAGAATGCGTCGGAATACGACTCCCAACTCCCATAGGTGAACTTGACATCTATTCCGTTTACCAACCTTCTGGTAAAACTATTGTTCCTGACGAAATTCGTCCCTTATTCCCGACTGACAGTCGCGTCGTAGCCATCGGCGATTGGAATTCAAAACATACGGAATGGGGGTGCCGGTCCGCGAATACTAATGGCCGGCGTTTGCATAACATTGTTAATTCCATCATGGTAGACGTCGAAGTGCCACTAGCGGCGACGCACATTGACAACCGTGGCGGTGAAGACATCCTGGATTTCTGCCTAACGAAAAATCTGCCTTACATAACGACTCCAACTGTACTTTCCGATCTCTCCAGTGATCATTACCCGATTAAAACCGACATTGCGACTGTCCCTTATGAGCAGCCTCCTTCCCTTCCTTCCAAGACGAACTGGAAACAGTTCGCCTCCATAGCAGAAGACGCCTTTTCCTCAATCACAATCCCACACTCCTCAGCCCGGCAGGACATTGACGCTCATGTCTTGGCCATAACCGAGGCAATACGGGACGCGCATGCACTTGCATCACTCCCGTACCCTCACCCCCCTCCTCCTTCAAACGCCCTACCCGACGACATCCTGCTACTCATTAAACAGCGCAACAAAGCCCGCAGACAATGGGCGCGAACCAGGGATGGCGCCTATAAACGGCGTTATAACTTTTTCGCGTCCTGCGTCAAACGCGAGATCAGAAATCGGTTCAATGACCAATGGAGAGACAAACTTGATAACCTTTCCTTTGACGACGGATCCCTTTGGAAGGTTGCTAAGCAACTGACCAAAAAAGGACGTCCCGACCAGCCCATCAGGCTCAATAACAACTTGTATTTTGACGCCAATGACAAGGCAGAAATCCTCGCCAACGCATTTCAGGAAACCATGACTCTTTGAAACGACTGGCCAAGAACTGTGGAGGACGGGGAGGCTGAGGCTGCTGTAAGGAGCCTAAGTTTCCTTCCGACTCCGCCTTTCCAACCAGTTACAGAGACGGAGCTAAGAATGACAATTAAATTCTTGAACCCGAAAAAAGCCCCGGGTATTGACGACATCTCAAACAGGCACCTAAAGAACGCGCCACTGCCGGCCGTTCGACATTTGCTGGGCTTATTCAATAACTGTCTTTCCTCTTGCTATTTTCCCGATTCCTGGAAAATAGCAAAACTTTGCCTGCTTGCCAAACCAGGCAAAGACCCGACAATTCCTCTCAACCGCAGACCTATATCTTTACTTTCCTCTATCTCTAAACTGTTTGAATCGATTTTGAAAGCCCGTCTAGACCTCTTCCTACGGACCAATGACGTAATACGACCGGAACAAATGGGATTCCGGGAAGGACATTCCACCTCCCTGCAGATGCTCAGACTAGCAGAGTATATCAGCCACGGCATGCAGAACAACCAACACACTGCAGTGTTGTTCTTGGATGTGGCCAAGGCTTTCGACCAAGTCTGGCATGATGGATTGATACTTAAATTATTTAAAATCGGGGTTCCATTACATCTCATCAAGATATTCCATAGTTTTCTCGCTTCACGAGCTATACATGTCGCCGAAAACGGAGCTCTGTCAACCGGGAAACAGATAAATTGTGGCGTCCCGCAGGGCGCCATATTATCTCCTACTCTCTTCAACTGCTATGTCAACGATCTTCCTTCTTCTCCACAAACTCAAACTTTCATGTTCGCCGACGATACTGCTATCGCGGCAAGATCTTGGAGCGGCACATGTGCCTTCCGAAAGATACAAAACCACCTCTCTTTACTTGAAAAGTGGACCGTCAACTCGAAAGTCACAATTAATGCTGAGAAAAGTGTTGTTGTCGACTTTCGGAGGAGACGAAGCTATTTCCCAAAAAAACCTCTAACCTTTCAATCCGTGCGTATTCCGACGAAATTGTCACACAAATTCTTAGGGATACACTTCGACTACAGACTGACATGGGCCACGCACGTACAGCATGCCTTACACATCGCTCAGGGCACAAGAGCACTTCTGTCTCCACTCTTGTGCTCCAAATCGCGCCTCACGCACCGAACCAAGATTAGACTGTACCTTTCGTATATCCGTCCCAGGATGCTGTACGGCTGCGAAATTTTCGGGAACGCGACAAAAACAGACAGAAATCGCTTAGAAACATTCCAAAATAAAATACTTCGCTACCTCACAAACCAGAGTAAACTCGTCCCAATACAAGAGATCAGAAACGCACACAAAATACCTAAAATACACGACTTCATTCGAGCGCAAGCTGAACGACTCGAGAGGTCCCTTCCACGTAACACGCTTACAAAAAATATATGGGATTACTCCCTACACAGGAAACGCCGTCCGAGCTACAGACTACCATAAGAAATTTTATTTCGGTAACATTACCGAATTCTTTCCTATGACTTTCTTTCTTATATATGATTCAAAAATTAATATGTATTTGAGCCAGGGTTTATGTATTATGTTTAAGGCATTGTGTAACTGCCATTATATTATCATTTTATTTTGTTATCATTGAATGTAAAAAAAAAAAAAGTCTCTTTTGAAAAGAAAAGTAAAGAAGGGAAAAAAAAGGATAAAAAGAAAAAAAAATATAAATCCAATGGATAAAAGAAAACAATAAAAAAAACAGAACAAAAGAGAAAAAAATATATATCCTGTATAACCAAAAATTAGACCAGAATCGTAAGTTAATTTTAAGTTTTTAGACTAGTAAATGTTTTTCCGTCCTGTTGACGAGTTTTTGGGCAAAATGTCTCGGCCCTTAGAATTAAGCTAATTTTAGTTCTTCCTTTAAGTTAAGGCCAATTGCCAACCCACTAGAGGTCTTTCTTTCAACTTCTCCTTCACTAACACTGGAAAGGTACACGTTCGCCATTTACACATTCGATCGCCATTGTTTCCCCTGTGCGAATTGCACAAACACTACCGCTGAAGGGGTGGACGTTGTCTCACCGAAGCAGCGATAAAAATGAGGGCAAAAGCCCAGTCAATAGGGGGTCTGGTCTGGTCTGGTCCAGAAATCGGAAGATTGGGGAAACGATTTGGATGGGAAATTCACGAAATGAGAGAAAAAAATAAGTGTCACTCGATAATAGTTGTATGACATTGGTGAACACTTTTTGTTGGCTGAAATCCCATTCATGGCTCCACTTATTTAAATTTCAAGTGAAAATCTGACGACAGAATTCCTGTAATCTCGATTCATAATAGTGTTGAGTTCAATTGGAAGCTCTACGCAGGGTTTTGAAAGTACAGCGGTGGAAACAAATTTTACTATAATTATTTTGCGTGTGTGTGTGTATATATATATATATACATATATATATATCTATACACATTTATATAAATATAATAAATATAATATGTGGGTCGCGTTAGTCCAGTGGGTAGAGCGTTGGACTGCTGACCGGAGGGTCCCGGGTTCGATTCCCGGGCAAGGCACACTGGGCACCTGCAGCTCCACCCAAGTTAAAGTGATTTTTCGGGTATCAGGTCTTCCTGGGAAACCATAACCGGCACAGGGAAAGGAACTGGCCCCCCTACCATATATATATATATATATATATATATATATATATGGTAGGGGGGCCAATATATATATATATTATATATATATATATATATATATATATATATATATATATATATATATATATATATATAATTATATATATATATATATATAAGTGAAGGAACGATGTTTTATTGCCCTAGTCCGGCCCCACCTAGAGTATGCTGCCAGTATATGGGATCCTCAAGAGATAAATTCAATTTCGGAATTGGAACGAGTTCAGCGGATGGGGGCTAGATTTGTCAAAAATTGCTATGATCAACGCAGTAGCGTAACTACTTTGCTAGAAAATTTAGGCTGGGATTCCCTTACACAGCGGCGTTTACAATATAGATTAAACTTATTAAAAACATTCAAAGATGGGTCCTTTTCCGATGACATCAAGAACATAATACGAATCCCAACGTATTACGAGCGGAGGGATCACGAATGTAAGATTAAAGAGATTGACTGCAGGACAGACAGATTTAAATGGTCATTTTTTCCGAGAACAATAAGAGACCAGAATTCTTTTAATCGAAATCCCCCAGGAGCCGGCTCGGCACAATAAGTATTAACCTACAAGGTAGCGACTTAGCGCAGGGTTATACGATTATATTTATTATATATTTTTTTATATTTTTTTTGCAGGTTCCCCTTGCCTTTCCCCATCCATTTGAAAAACCCTAATCCCCTCATCCCTTACCCTTTCCTCCTGGTGCTGCACCCCCTGCCACACACCTTTTTGGTGGCTTGCAGGGTATTGATGTAGATGTAGATGTATATATATATATATATATATATATATATATATATATATATATATATAATATCGTCATTGATAATCTACCGGTGAAGGTTAGTTTTGCATGGGCACAATAACCGAATAGAATATTTCTCTTGTCTCTTCTAACAAAACACAACCCAACATTGTACTCTACAGCAAGACCCCCTTCTTCTCCGTATACAAATCTACGCACATCATAATGCATCTGTGAACATGTTTCTGGGCCGTACGTTACTACGCTCATTATTACAATGTACGTATAATAAATATATATGTATATAGATATACGGGAAAGGGATGGGAACACATGCAAAATACGAACCCGAAAATGGTGGGGAAGGCGGAATCGACAGATTAAAAGTGTAAAAGTATTTCCTAGACAGGGACTTGACCACCAGATCTTTCCGACTGGCCGGGCTGATGCTCTTAACCACTTCGAGCTATCAAGGAAATCTGAAAATCTTAAATATGTGCTTTGTGGGTTTGTGCAACCAAGTGCCCAAAGTTGGTGGCCAGGAGATGGCGTTGGGGAACTATTTCACCCACCAAAGGAGAAATGTACATGGACCAAATAGGAAGGGGATGGGTAGGGAGTGTCATCATACAACATTATTTAGGATAGGAACATTGCGTTTCATTGCCAGTAGAAAGAAACGAGCCACATTGACCAAATACGCATTCTAACACGAAAACTCATCATAAAGCGAGCATATATTCATTCACATAGATGTAGAAATAAACACAAGGGATAGGAAAATTTATAAATGACGAAAACAGGAATGGAGTGGAAGGTTCAATCGAGCTCAGATACTTTAAATTCCGATCAATTACTTCCAGGTATCATAAAAAAGTTCGCGCTACAAAAAAAATGTTTTCGAAATTTTTTCCCTGCCGCAAAAGAGAGATAAACTCGTTTCCTTGGCATAGGAAAAACTATTTTCTTCCTTTTCGCCCTTCTTTTCTTCTCTTCCCCAAGCACGGAAATCAAGAGTTAAGAGGTCTTTGGGCTGAAAGTTGCCCTTTCTCCTTTTCTCAAACTTGCGAATTTCAACTTTGGTCGGTTCTTTCTTTACGGGTCAAGACCTGAACTCCCTTCAATCGATGGAACCGCCGCCCCACGCCCACCGCCGTTCTGATGTTTTTCCGAACTCCGCCCTCCAAAATAAGATCCCGATTCCTTTCACACGAAACGTTTTCCACGAAACGCATTCCAGTTTTGGAAATGAAAATTAATTACAAACAATAGCGGCGGATAGCCATCCATTTCTTTTTTTGAGAGAGGAAAAGGAGAAGGAATGAGGTTGACCGCGGGTCATCGGAGAGAAGTTCACCGAAGAAAACTAAAGACGGCTCTCTTGCAGTTACCCCTCTCTTTTTCAAGAGAGAGGGGTTAGGCGTGAGAGATCTTCGTACACCTTTCCAACACCATTCCTTCCTTGCTTGAATGGGAAGAGGAGGTACATCCTGTGAAATACGGGTCATGGCACGCATTCGCGTACTGCATAGTTTATGATTAATAGGTATTCTGCCGTTAAATCTAGGTTTCGTATGGTCAACGAACATCTATCTTTACCTATATTAGTCTTGCCTAACCAGACAAAACGGGATACTAGGCATTTTAAAGGACCTCTATTCAATTCCACCTACTTCACACACTAACACACAGAAAAAAAACACACAAACGCACATACACGCACGCACGCATACGCGCGCACACGCACAAACATATGAAGCTGATTTACATATATATATATATGTTTATAGGTTTATATATATATATATATATATATATATATATATATATATATATATATATATATATATATATATATATATATACAAGTGGTTAAGAGCATCCGCCCGGCAAGTGGAAAGATCCGGTGTTCGAGTCCCGGTTGAGGAAATATTTTTACTCTTGTGATCCGTTCGATTCCGCCTTCCCCACCTCTATTGTGTTCGTCCTTTATATGTGTTCCTATCCCTTTTCCTTATATCTGTTTCTGTATATATGAGTATTTATTCGCCGTTTGGCGGGATTTCGTGTTTGAATGTATATATATATATATATATATATATATATATATATATATATATATATATATATATATATATATGTATATATATGAAGCTGGTTCGATTCGCGTAACCGGCGAAAATTTTTCAGGCAAGAAAAAGTTTGGTTTTTCGGAATGAGGCAAGCACACGTTCAGAAAAATTACAACCATGGTATTTCGAAACGAGGCAACGAGACACAATAGACTCCTGCTAAAAAGCTATCCTGACCCCATGGTGAAAGGAACCCCTTTTTCAAAAAGGTTTCACCATTATATCGTGCGAAACCATAATGTTTCATATATTTGTATATATATACTAGTATATATATATATATATTTATATATATTTATATATATATATATATATATGCTTCTGCTCCGACATTTCGCAATATCTTCTTAATATTCGTCCACTCTTCACGCTAACAAGATACATCTACATAATACCCCGCAAGCCGCCGCAAGGGAGTGTGGCGGGGGGTGTTAGATATTACTCCCATTATTGTTCTAATCACTGTTATAGCGTCACGCCTCACTCTCTTCAAACTTTACAGTTATCGACAGGACGTCTTTCTTTTACATACAAATTTGATGCCGACTTAGATTTCCAACACGCGCCAAATAACCCTTGTCGGAAGTGTAAGTCCATTGGAAGAACGGTCATTCCAACCCTGTTGGAACACTGAATTAAAGCTTCTTTGCCTAGTAAGGGAATTACCTCCGTCGCTTCTCCATCCTGTCCAGTCTTAACGGATCTATCACCTTTTCTGGACGTCGTCACACTGCCTTTTTTGTTTCGAGATCAGACTCGATCGTCGCCACGGTGATTTTTCCTTGGAATGCGGAACCCTATGGTCGTGTCTTCAGCGAGGATCGAGCCATGATGATTCCCCATTTCAGTACATCGTTTTTACAGTTCGGACTCTTGTGTCCATTTTTATAGTCTCTCCCCCTCATCGTCGCGGTAACCGTTACCCCGCGCGACCTGATAGACCTTCAAGCGTCATGTTTACGACAATCCGTATCCGAGGTGACGGGCGGGCGATGAGTCATTGTCGTCAAGTCGCGAAACCGCCTGTTGAAACCGCGGGAGATAATCCGCCCGGACATTTTTTTTATACGCTTCGCGTTCTTTTTCAACCCTGACGTGGAACTTCCTCTTAAGTCTAATAAAATTCCTTAGCATGAAGTTCTTAAATGACAAATATCAACGTTTTGATTCTAACCGCTTGTGTGTGCAATTTTATTGGTTCAACTTTCTTTAACGTACATATTTGCGTCAATGAAATTTTTAGCAATTTTTGGCATTTTTATTTACAAGTTTTAGAAATTGTAATTCTATGCATTGAAGGCACTTAATTAAAGTCAATTATTATAATATCCTCTGCAGTAACTCCCATTTCATTCTGTTCAGCATAGAGCCAATGTACAGTAATTACGCTTTTTTAGGTAATTTAGGGATAATCTAATATGCTTTTATTTGATTAACGAATCAGTGATACATAAAAAATAGATATTGTTTTTTTCGTGACCATTTGAAACCGTCGACAAAGCGAATTGCATTCAATAAATATTTTAGTTAAAAATCAAATTCTGGTTTGATTAGAGTGTAATCGTTTATAGCTATTTTTTCTGATTTGATTAATTATGAATGCAATAATTTTTATGTAGAAAAATCATGCGTATTAATTTTCTAAAATTATGGTGTAATTAACAAAGCTTTTAGAGATGCTTAATTTGGAAAGATATGCTAAATGAGACGGCCAGGAAATCTTATTTAATTCTTTTTAGGAAGGATTTTAATGGTGTGGAAAGAAAATTTCAGCAATCAAAACTTATAAACATTCTGCAATGATATTTTGTCATAAAAATATTACGATGAGTTATTATTATGTTTACGAATGAACAATGTAAGATGATGATTCTTTCTTGAACTAGGACGACAGAGACGACAGTTATCGATCAATACGTAACGAGGGAAATGCGTTCAATCGTCCTTTGCGTGCATTAGTGAATACCGTTAATACTAATTATCGAGCCAAAGTCTATGATTAGGGAAATTTGGGAACAAAGAATGCCGCTTCTCACGTAACGTATCAATTGAATAGTTACGTTAAGTCTTGCCGTTACGTGAAGATAACGCAAGACGCGCGCCATCTCGGGATAATATTCTAATGTGGTCTATTGCATTTTCGTACATCAAATGTTACAGAATGGCCATAACCCTCAAACGATTTAAACTAGATGATATAAAGTCAACCATTTCAGAACAGGTCAGATACTTGGGTGTTAGAATGACGTGAAAATCTTTCATGCAGTGAAACATATCGGCAGAATATATGGTGGAAATTGAATTCATCAGACGGACAGTAGGAATTCGCAAAGAAGTGGTAAGAGAGAGGTATTCATCTAAATATAATACCCCACAGGTCACCACAAGGTTGTGTGACGGCTTTTAGGGTATTAATATTCCAAAAATTCATCACTAAAACCCTTTTTTTAAGTTTAATTCTAATTTCCACGTGTTTAATCCTATTTTCCAGAATTTTATAGCATTAAGGCGATATTCTAAAGCTATTTCATCCTCAGGATTTAGGACATCTCTAAAAGATTTACAATTGCATTGGCGCTATCCCTCTGACACCTCCGGTGGAAAAGTCATTTCCGCAATCGAAAGAAAAGTAGGCGGTGTTAAGAAATTGCGACCGCGAGAGACGCCCGCCATCCAATTGGGCGGAAATCACGGAGATGTCTGAAGATGCGACGGCAGGGAAAATAGGAATGACGACGGTACGGTCTCGAGTGGTATGAGAGACAAGAGTCTTCTTGAGCCGCGAAAGAACTGCAAGGGAAAGGGGTGGGAAGGAAAGGAAAAAAAACGCTATTGTAAATGTCAAAGGTCGAAACAAAAAAGAGCGATGGGGCGGAGGAAATTCGATCCAGTGGGAAGCTTAAAGTGCATATTTTTGGTCGGGAGTTTCGGCCGAAAGGTCTTGGCATTCTCACCACTGGCCAACACTGGCAACATGAGCATTGCATGGTCACCAAGAGACAAAAACAACTATTCCCACACAGCATCCGGAAAATCCACCGCGATGGAAGTGTGGTAGGGATAGTTAGCATATGCATGCAATAATTATAAGTTCCTTCTTACAATTGATCGCATTTTGGCTAATATGCAAACTCACTCGTGCAATTGGTTTACAGGGATAACCGTGATTTTGAGGATAGAGCAGCTTTAGCAGATGATATTAATAGTTTACAACGACGGTGTGACAGTTAGCGATGATTAGACTTAAAAAGTGAGTAATGATAAAATTTTTGAAAAAGAGCCATTCCCTCCCGAGCGCCTACTGCACCAGGAATACTGAAATAGGACGTGTAGACTCAATGAAATACCTAGGCGTTAGCCTCACTTTCGACCTCTCCTCTCGACGAATACGGGGAATATGTGGACAAGCTAACAAAAAATTGGGATTTATTAGAAGAGTACTGGGTAAATGTGATGAAAAGATCAAAGAGAAATGTTACATTTCGCTGGTGAGGCCTCATTTAGAATATGCGGCTAGCATAGTACGGTATCCTCACGAAGCCGGATTGATTGCCGAATAGGATCGCGTGCAGCGTACAGGAGCTAGATTCGTAAAACGTTGTTATAATACACTTAGTAGCCTGTCCAAAATATTAGAGCAGCTAGGCTGGGAATCACTTTCGGAATAAAGGTTAAAGTGCAGTATAATATAGGTGTCCTTTACCTGCCTTAAAATCAACTATCTTGCCTGCTCTCTCTTAGAGTTTCAAGATGTTCCCTATTTTAATTCCCCTGGAATACCCATCACTCTTAAGTATCTTCTTGTAACCATTTTAAACAAACGTATCGGATTACCTGCGAAACATATCAATTATATTAGAGTAACATTTTCTCTCTTGGATCTCGGACACAAATACTTGGCGCGTATCTCAAATGCGGACTACCGTTACATTTATACTAACTAGTAGCATATTCTAAATGGGGCCCAACCAGCAAAATGACATAACATTTCTCTTTGACCTTTTCATCACATTTGCCAATAAATCCTAATTTTTTGTTAGCTTGTCCACATACTCCCCGTATGTATTTCAATCAGGAGAGATCGTGTGTGAGGGTAACGCCTAAGTAGTATTTAATTGAGTCTACACGTTTTATTTCGGTGCTCCCGAAGCCGTAGGTATTTGGGAGGGAATTGATCTTTTTCCAAAAATTCATCACTATCCACTTTTTTTTAGTTTAATTCTAATTGCCAAGTGTCGCACCAACGTTATACACCATTAAGGTCATCCATCTCTATAGGCCACCGCGTCGTCGGCAAATAAACGTGCCTTACTAGTGATTACGGAGTTAATGTTGTTAACGTAAAGAAGGAATAAAAGTGGTCCGATAACACTTAATGCGTCCTCTACCGCACTACAGCTAACACCATCTACCTGTATGACCAACCTCTTTACGCGACCACTCAAAAATACTTTAATCCAAGCCAGGATAATTTCATCTATGCCATATGCTTCCGGCCTTATGAATAGTTTACTATGAGGTACTATATTGAAGGCATTTATTGACAACAACGGGCATGGGGGTGATTGGATATAACACTAATGTTGTTATAATCGTAATAAGGGTGGTTCGTGCTCGGCCACGCAGCAGTGATGTTGAAATTGTATTTTAACCCCCATTTGTGCTACGCTAGGAGAGATGATGTTAGTAAAATTAGAGAGATTAAGTGTCGGACAGGTTTATTTAAGATATCATTTAGAGGTTAGAATAACATTGTCCGACCTCGTTAGGGTCATATTCGGGTCCAAATTGGTCTGATGTGTATTCACCCCCTGCCACACACCTTAGCGGTGGTCTACATGGTACTTAAATATTAAAATATCAAATAAAAATATCTCTTAAGAGACATCCCCATTTCCAATTCATATTTAAGAGGTTCAATCTGTGATGTAAACTTCGCTCCGCGAATGTTTCCCGGCTAGCTCCTCTAATATTTTTGATACGCTGCTCAGTTTTCCATGACAACGTTTTACAAATCTAGCTCCCTACTCGACTTCAGAGTGTTCAATCGACCAGTGTTCAACTGGGTTTTGTTACTTGTTTTTCTTTGGCAGTTTTCCCGAAGTTTGCCTCGCCTTGTTTAGTCTAGATGACCTGATTTCGCGGCAACTCGGATGTATAGCTCGAGTGCTTTAATCTCCCTCAGTGCGGCCACATTGTACGTATAGTTATCTCAAGCCAACCAGCTTTGCTGGAATTGCGCGGTGAAACTCCCGCGTGGTAATATCTGAAAGTAACCCATATTAACCTCACTCTTGAGATTGCTTTGAAATTGTTTGATGGAAAATAACGAAATTACTTTTTACTGTAATGAAAAAATTAAACACTACTTCAAATAACCAAGCTCCATTTCCCAACTTGATTTTAAAAAAAAAGTTGTATCTTCTTGCTATATCATTGGATTTTATGTTTATGTTTTCTTTGGTTATCATACACCAACAGGGGCGAAAGTTTTCCAGGAGTTTTTACAGCAAACTAGTGCAGTTTCTCCGGTCTAGTTGGTTTTCATAAGAGGATTTATTATTTTATAGAGGTATTTCATTCACGACAGAAGAAACCTCGAAATATAAATGCGATCCAGATCGACCTTTCTATCGCAAAATGACTTAAAAATTTGACATCATATTTATTGACAGAAGATAATGTAATATTCAATGAAAATTATCGCTTATGGTAAAAAAATACAGCGCAAGAACGGCGCTGCCAACTTAAAAAATATATCCGGTTATTGCGAATGGCTGTCCTTTTAGTACGAAAACATTTACCAATTGTCTTAGAAGCACGATCACTGAGATTTTCTTCACGGTTTATTGTGATATTGTTCCTTAAGAAATTAAAACACGACTTAGATGATGGATCTGCAAATAATCAATGCAAAAACAAATGTGAAGCGCCATCCGAAACTAGCATTTATTCGAAAAAGCGGAATCGAATCATAGTTGGACCTCGATTTAAACTGCATTAAATGATAAATAAATATTTAATATGTAAAATCATTTCTTTTTTTGGAGAAATTATACCATTTTAAATTGGTAGCTCAAGTACCAAAATATAATCGGTGGAACTATAAATAATGATGGGGCCATCATCTTTATAATAGAATCGTTTTGTGCAGGGAATTATAATGTAAATATTCAGTAACATCATTATTTACTCTCCTTAGAAATTTTATTGTAATTCATCTCTCTCCAAACCTAAGGGCTGGAACTTTAATTATTTAACTCGCTATTAAACGAAGGTTGGCATGCTTGTATCGTAAAAGGGATACTTTCATTGAGAATCATGGTGATCTTATGACGTTCATTAGTTCATAAAGTTCAGATTATTTATTTTTTAAATAACTTCCCGAGAAACGATGTTGAAAAAAATAACCCAAAGTGCGAAAAATGAAGAATAGAATACATTTTTCATGAAGTCAATTAAACAATAAATCTAATATTCAGTAAATCAGGAATCTAGAGTACTCTTTACAGTTATACAAAAGTAGTATACACCAATTCAATGGATGTATTTAATTCCAATGTAATGTAACTAATAATACATGAAATTTATAATACTCCTCGTACAATAACACTAAAAGGGCTGTGAAATATTATATATCAACCTCCTAAAATCATTATATCATATAAAATCTTTAAGCACCAGTGAGAATCTTTCCAATTAGATATGTATTTAATTTTCTATCTCTTAAGGTGGATTTTGGATAAACGTAAACCTGAGATCCAATGTTACAATAGGCCCCTCTTCAATTCCGCATTCTTTCTTTCCTCCATTCATTCCTTCCAACATTGCTAAGTATTCCCTATTCCTGCCCATTCCTCGTTTTCCCAACATTCTCCCCTATATCACAGTCTTCAACATCCCACTACCCATCAATATGCTTTGCATCCATTTTCCCTATCTCCTTATGATTTCTCCTAACAATTCTCTCTCCTCCGTTACCATACCCAGCACTTCGTCATTTGTTTTCCTTTCGGCCCACTTCACCTTCTACATCCTACTCCGCACCCACAGTTAAAAAAAGCCTCCAATATACGCCCATCATCCTGCTTCAGTGACCATGTTTCCGCGCCGTACATAGCAACGCTCTATATCAAAGTTTTAACGAGAATTTTCTCAACATTCTTACTCAACGGCCCTGTCACCAATTCCCTCCTTTTTGTGAAAGCCTCCTTGCCTAGTGCAATTCTTCTCCTTACGTCCTTACTACTTTGACCATTTAGGTCCAAAACACTCCCGTGAAAGGTCAAATCTTCCACCTAATTTAATTTTAATCCCTCCTATCGTAATATTAAACTTAACATTTATCTTGCTCACAAACCTCAGTACAATTTTTTTGTTGCCTCCAGCATAGCTTTATGGAATTTACATAAAATACTAAAATGAAATGAAATTATTGACTAAGTAATTCTACTCACTTAATTTAAAACACCACCCAGGTTTCGACGTAGAACGTCATAATCAGGTGATCAGACCTGATGATGACGTTCAATGTCGAAACCTGGATCATGTTTTAATCAAGTGTGTGGAATTATGAAATCAATAATTTCATTTCACCTCATTAACATTGTTTTGCTAGGATAGATTCACAGCCCATACCTATGGCACTGATTTTATCATGCTCTCAGTAGTAATTAGCACTCATTATTAATTCCAGTGTTGACTCTCTGACCAAGGGAATGTACAGCCAAAATGGATTTTATCAAATTCTTACCAATTTTCATTCATTGATTCAAATAATGTACATGCTGAGTCACCAGTGCGTGTGATAATAAAATTCCAGAGGTAATATCTCAAGGTCATATCCTTTCATTTCTCTCAGTAGGACTGTTGGGCACATGTCACCTTTCTTTCAGCCCTTCACCATAGGTGTATGTCTGCGTGTTTGGTTCACCCTGTTTCACCTTTACCAAGAATGGCAGTGGTATTACGAGTCAGAGCACTGCGTTCGCCTATAGCGTGCATGAAAGTCTCTCTTGTCTCTGTCCAACTTGCCACTGATATCTTTAATCTAACGTGTTAACATTTCGAAAGAGAAACAAAAAGTGGTTGCTGCCGACGTGAGCCGAGGAAAAGAAAAATGAATTTCACTCGCTCTATGGAAGAGTTTACGGAACGCGTTTCAATTATCCTCCTTTGCTGGCTCCGTACCAATTAGAGCAATTTGGTGCGCGATCAAACATGGCGGCGAGCGAAATAGAAAAGGAATCGGACATAACGGTTTAATTCAAAACTCCTTTCTGGAAACTCTTTTCTCGAACATATTTGGGTCACCAATTATTATTTTCTTTCTCTATTCTTCGTCAGAGGTAGCATCATAAATCGCGGCGCACTGGTGAAAGTAGTATTTTTTTTCCTCATCCCCTTTCCAGTTTTTATTTTGGCATCCAGAGGGTGCTCATCCTTCCGTTGCGATGAGGAACAATCCAGTGTTCTCTCACCCAATTTCATCTCTAGACTACGTGGTTACCCACCCATCCACCCTCATCTCCTCCTCCCCCCCCCGCCTATAAATGGGTTGCGGTGGGGAGATGTGAAGGAGAGATAGCCCCTGCTGCTTCGACTTTCTGTCTTTCTCGTATGCGCCGGTCCCGTAGTTGAATGTCACCATTGAGTCTTAACATGGGCGAACAAAATTTTCGCATTACCTGACTGTTTTAAATTGGATTACATGGATTTTAGTGATCTTGAAGTTAAACTTACCCATCTCTTCATTAAGTTAATTGTTATTTTTGAGTGAAACTTGTGGTTAATTTTTAAGATATGTTTTGGATGAACGCGAACTTAACAAACCCTAAAACTTATTGGCCTCGCCTAAATGGGACACTACCTGATATTCGGCACTACAATAAAGACACATAAACACCGCATAATTCCCTCCTCCCTTCATTCCTTCCAACATTCTTATCCTAGTCCTACCCCTTCCTTGCTTGCCTAAAGTTCCCTTTATAATACAGTCTTAAACATTCCTTCACCAAATCGGAAAGTTCATCATCAAACTTTCCACTTCAGTATATAAGCAAATAAATGAAACATGGTGGGGTCGAAGGTGGCTTTCTCGGGGAAATCACAAGGAGACAGATAGATAAGATGGATGCAAAGCACAGTGATCGACAGTGGGATGTTGAAGACTGTGATATAAAGAGAACTTTAAAGGAGCAAGGAAGGGGTAGGACTTGGATATGGAGCGTAGCTATGTACGGCGTGGAAACGTGGTCATTGAAGCAGGAGGATAGAAGTAGACTGGAGGCTTTTGAAATGTGGGTGTGAAGAAGAATGGAGAAGGTGAAATGGACCGAGAAGAAAACAGATGAGGAAGTACTTGGTATGGTGGGCGAAGAGAGGGGTTTGTTGGGAGCATTCCTATGGAGGCAGGAAAAGTGGATGAAGGGGGTTTTGACCGGCGGCGGGATGTTGAAGACTATAATTGAGGGGAGAATGTTAAGCAAACGAGGAAAGGACAGTAAGGGTGTTGGAAGGGATGAAGGAAGGCAGGAAGAGAACGGAGGGGCTTTTTTGTGGAGTAGGATGCCGGGTTGTGTTTTGCTAGGAGAGACATGATAATTATTCAGTAGTTGTATCCATCCAAAACCTACCTTGATAGGTAGATGATTATTAATAATATAAACTACCAAAACCAAAAGATTCAAGTAAAAGTCCTTGCTTCTCTGTTTTGTTTAAAAAAGCACCCTGGCTTTGAATTTAAAGAGTCCAGCACTCTTCCATCGCCTCTCCCTGCCATCAGGCATAGCAGATGGATATAAATCATACAAATACCCTCGTTTGGGTTAAAGGCTTTTTGAATGGTCGCATACAAAGGGTAGTCATAGATGGTGTTAGCTTTAATGCGGGAAAGGTCTCTTTTATCGGGCCTCTTTTATTCCTACTTTATGTTAACGACATCAACTCTGCAGTCGCTAGTATGCTGACGATGCAGTGGTCTGCAGAGATGAACTTAATGGTGTACGCCGTTGGTACGAAAATTGGTCATTAGAACTAAAATTAAAAAAGGGGGTAGTGACGAATTTCTGGAAAAAGAGCAATTCACTTTCGAACCACTGCTACATTGGGAACACCGCAATGGAATGTGCAGAATCGATGAAATACTTAAGGGTTACCCTCACTCACGACCTCTCCTGGGTGCAACACATGCGGGGAATATGTAGACAAGCTAACAAAAAATTAGGATTTATTAGAAGAGTACTAGGTAAATGTGATGAAAAGGTTAAAGACGAGGAATGTTATTTTCGACTGGTTAGGCCTCATTTAGAATACGCTTATAGTATTAATGGGATCCTAATGGAGTTGGACTGATTGCCGAATGGGATCGCGTACAGAGTAGAGGAGCGACATTTGTAAAACGTTGTTATGATAAACTGAGAGCGTATCAAAAATATTAGTGGAACTAGGTTGGGAAATTTTAAATTGCAGATTAAATCTCATGCATACGAATTGCGTCTATTTAGCAATGATGCCGAAATTAATTATCTGCCCAATACAATCTTGTTTCAAGTCTAAATTTTGTAGTGTAAGAGGACGCCTCCGTAGCTTAACAGACGAAAGATCTAGATCGGACATCGAGGGGTATGGGTTTGAATCCCGATCAAGGCGAATGATTTTCACGCTTTGATATTTTTGCATTGTAATAGAAAACGACTTTGTGGAGGAATGAAGTACTCGGAGATGAATGGACAAAATTATGACGGATTAACTTCAGTATTCTTAAAAATCACCTCCTCCTCGATTTCTTTGCAGTTCAACTCTTTGTTTGATGGTAACGGAAAGCGTGAAAAAAAAGGGTTCCAATTGCAGCATTGTTTGCATTCGTGAGTCAATAAGAAGTATTCCCGCCCTAAACAAAAGATATCACCTCGGGTAGAAAAAAGCTCAATTCTGGTAAACATCCGAAACTTCCAATGGAAAAAACGGTGCCTGCAGATAAGGAATGTGATTTGAACGTAAAATTAGACGAAAACCAAATTGTGGAAAATGTATTTCAGTCGTCCATCAGCGATCAGGCATTTCCCAAATTAGCGACGTCTATTAGATGGAGAAACTCTTCAGGTCTATACTTTTGGAAAGACCGGAAATGTTGACTGAGTCAGCCAATCATATGCTATCCATTAGCAGCCGGTCATCTCATATACGTAAATGCTCTCGGTGTTGTTAGATGACATTTAGACGTTAAGAAGAGAGATTTAGCCATAGCTGGTACAATTTACGGGTGCGTTTATTAAATTAAAAGGGGAGGAGGAGATAAGAATAAGGTACAAGATGAGGGAGGATGGTCAAGAAGCGATTAAGAATGTAGCGTTACCTTAGTAAATAGTCGCTGCTTAATTCAGACGTTTCGATATCAATGGGTTCTTCATCAGGCAGAGGATGTAAGCTTTTAGGTATGAAAACGATATATATGTATACTGCATGTATATAATATGCATACTGCATGAGGTATAATGTATAAAAATACATAAACACATCAATCAACCCAACGGTCGGTTTGGTAGGTGATGGTATAATTCACCCAATACTAAACCCGACGGCGTACTTAACAGATTAAATCTCTTGCAAATGAATTGGAAATAAGGATATCTCTTTAGATATATTTTAATATTTTAGTACCCTGCAGGCTTCCGCTAAGATGTGTGGCAGGGGGCGAATACACGCCAAATTCATTTTGACCCGAATATGACCCTGTCGTAGTCGGATATTGTTATCGCCCTCGTAGTTATGATAAACTTAGTAGCGTACCCAAATATTACCGGTGATAGGTTGAGAATCAGCAACAGAGCGTATGTTAAAATACAGATTGAAGCTCTTGCATAAATTGGTACGACAATTCTTAAGCAATGATGTTGTAAATGTATTATTACCAACATCATACTGAGGTTGGAGAGATCATGTTTAAAATTAGACTGATTAAATGTAGATCAGATTAATTCAAGATATAATTTTTTCCATGAACGATAGGGGATTATAATAACATTTTCTTAACGCGGTAGGGTCATGTTCGGGTAATTATTTGTCTGGTGTGTATTCAGCCCCTTCCACGCACCCTAGCAGTGGCTTGCGGGGTACCTAATATATTTATTTATTTAACTCTTCTAATAAATCCTAATTTTTTGTTAGCTTGTCCACATATGCGACATGCGTGTTTCTACCAGATTACGTCTTGATTGAGGCTAATTCTAAGGAATTTAATCGTCTCCACACCTTCCAATTCTCGTGGACGGACCCCCGTTACTCCGGTCGGGGCTCCACTGTGTTGCCTTTCCAGCCGCCTAGGCTTCTAAGGCAGGGCGTCGTCTTCTGCGTTGTCACGGCGTTCTGGCGATCCCTGCTACTGAAGCCTGGGCCTCTTCTTCGCTGGGAGGGCATCTTGGCGATCCATGCTCGCAATGGGGCGCTTATAGCGGTCCCACGTTGAAACCTGGATCTCTCCGAGGCGTCGGATGGTGGCGACGTCTGAATCCGCAGCCCTCTCGAAGATATTTATTATTTTTTTATAAATAAGAATGACGCATACTTCATCCGTGGATTTTCGGAACTATTGTGAAAACCTTTCACGTTCCTACATGGAATACCACGTTCCAGAATAAAATATGGACTTTTAATACCAATGGGAACAAATTTTATTTGTGAATCGGGAAATTTTCACCCGATAAGAATGGTAATTTCAATTCGGATACGCCCAGCAAACATATACCGGAAAGAGAGCGCCATCTGTCGCCGTCATTTGAATCTTCATCCATTATCCACAGTCGAGAAGACGAAACGGCAAGAAAAAAATGAGATATCGATAAAAAAAACAACAATGCCGTTCACTCATTCAACCGCACTGAATTTTTTCGCCATGCGCCGAAAGAGAGAAAAAATTTGACAGACGAAACTACCGAAGCGCGCCTTTGTTGTGCACCCAATCCGGACGTCGTTCGTCTCCTGTTTCCGCGCGGGCGTGTGAGAGTGTCCGAATGCGCTTGCGGATGAATACGAAACTGGGTCAGTGTGCCGGTAGTGGCCCCGACGCTGTCGCCGGCGGCCGGATTGCTTGAAAGGAAACAAAATGGAAGCGGTTTTCAATCCCGTCGCCCCTTGAAAATTCGCCACGTGAAAATCTTCTCGTCCCCTTGGCGTGTCTCTTACATGCGTCCGAGATGAAAACGCACGACAAAAGAATGAATAAACGGAAGCGCATGCATTTGCACATGTGAATTGAATTTAGCTCTCTGCGTTTATGGTTGACAATTTTCATTAATTTTCCTATTTCGTGTTTTGATTGAAAAAATAAACATGCCAAAGCGTAACTCAGGTAGGCGCGAGGAAGACAAAAGCTAAAATAGAAAGAAAAACTTAGTACTAAAATAGTAATCGCATAAACGCATCTTTTCTACACTTAATCTCTGTAATTTTATTCGCAAGATCTCGCCTACCGTAATACGATGAAGGTAATAATAAATGCTCATCATTACTGCTAGAGAGATGTCCTTGCAATTTATGCAATAGATATTAAACTGCATTTAACCTTCGCTCCGTGAGTGATTCCGTGAGCGTGAGCAACCCTCCTCTAATATTTTGGAACCGCTACTAAGTTTACCATAACAACGTTTTGCAAATCTAGCTCCTCTACGCTGTACGCGATCCAATTCGGCAACTATTCCAGCTTCGTAAGGATCCTTTAATGCAGCATATTATAAACGAGGCTTAACGAACGACATATAACATTTCTCTTTGAATTTTTCATCACATTTACCAAGTACTCTTCTAATAAATCCTAATTTTTTGTTAGCTTGTCCACATATTCCCCACATGTGTTTCACCCAGAAGAGGTCGTGAGTGAGGGTAACGCCGTAAAGTATTTAATGAGCCTACACATTCCATTTCGAGGTTCCCGATGCAGTAGGTATTCGGGAGGCAATTGCTCTTTTTCCAAAAATTCATGACTACGCACTTTTTTAAGTTTTACTCTAATTGCTTAGTATGGCACCAGCATTGTATGTCATTAAGTTTACCTGACAAAGCTGCTGTGTCCTCAGGATCACGGATATCACGGTAAACCACAGCATCGACAAATAAACGTATCTTACTAATGACCACGGAGTGAATGTCGTTAACGTAAAGTAGGAATAAAAGAGGTCCGATTACACTTCCCTGGGGAACACCTGAAGTAACTTCTACTGCATTTCAGCTAACTCCATCTATGGATACGCGTTGTCCCCGACTATTCAACACGTCTTTAATCCAACCGCGGATATTTTGATCTATGCCATATTCTTCTTACCATCAATGGAAACGATTATTTCTCAAATCTACCTTTTCTACACTTAATCTCTCAAATTTTAATGACATGATCTCTCCAACAGTAATGAGATGGGATTAATAATACATTTCAAACATCACTGCTAAGGAGACTCCCTTCCAAAGTTATGCAAGAGCTTAAAACCTGTAATTTAACCTTCGCTCCGTGAGTAATTCCCAGTCTAGCTGCTCTAATATTTTGAATAGACTACTAAGTTTATCATATCAACTTTTACAAATCTAGCTCCTCTACGCTGCATGCGGTCAGAGTAGGCAATTAATTCAACTTGGTACGGATCCAATTAATACTAGCAACATATTCTAATTGATGCCTAACCAGAGTAATTTAATTATTATAATTGAATGCAGTGTTATTCATTTGATGACCTCAGCTTAACCTGCAGTTCAAGGTGTTTAGTCTGCTGGGTGCTGCACGGCAGCAGTAGATATTCAAAATTTAATTTCGATAAATTAGTAATATTTAGGCTAATTATTATTAAAAATATTTCCAATTATATTGCCCATTGTCCTTCCTTTTCCCCTCCCCTTCTTATATTCAGATTCCTTTTCGCTTTGAAAGCAGAAACATTTTACCGATTATTTGAATTCAAATGAGAGGGTTAATTATAAAAATATAGCATGTTAATATTTCATTTTCCTGTAATCTATACCTATGATTAAAACAATGCCTCTATTATTTCAGGTAAGTCGGATTTCCTGCTAACGGTTAAATTGCCTGTGAACCCGCGCGATTAAGATGCCGGATTCTTTCAACCTTGAAGGTTTGGATAAACTTTTTTTATTGGTCCAGTTCAGAAGATGATCGAAATTACCATGGTATTTTTAAAAAGTATTGAGGATATTTTAGTAGTAGTAGTTTTTAAGGGTGGCGACCGACAGCTAAGGTCATTTGCGCCATAAGGGATGGACAGGAAAGGATGAGGGGTGGAGAGAAACCCGGCGTCGGCATTAGCCTACTCTTTACGAAAGGCGCCAAGGGGTCCGCAGTTTAACGTCCCATCTGACGGACGGCGTACTCACTCAAAGTGCCCTCCACAAAGCAAATCAAGGAGGGATTGAGATACCTCTGAAAAATATTCAACACCGCCGGGATTTGAACCCGCGCCCTCAGGGTGGGAAGCCAGTACGTTAGCCCCCGCACCGTCTCGATCCCCGAGGATCTTTTAACGGATACATAGGAAGATGATGCAGTAGAGGAGATAGTTACGGAACAAGTAATACATGGCATTTTATTTTTTTTACGATGACCTTACTTTTTCGTTCAATTGCGTCAGAGTTCCTTCGACCTTATCAACGCATGAACGCATTTGTTCTACACTTACTCCCTCAATTTTATAGTCATGATATCTCCAACCGTAGTACGATGGGGTAATATTACATTTTGAACATCCCTGCTAAAGAGACATCCTTCCGATACATAGGCAAGAAATTTAATCTGTAATATATCTGTTGCTTTTTGAGTGATTCCCAGCTCTAACGCTTATGAATGCGTAACTAAGTTTATCATGAACGTTTAACTACGCTGTATGCGATCCAATACGGTAGTCCCACACCCACAGCATACTCTAAATGAGGTCTTAACAGCTAAATGCAACATTTCTCTTTGACCTTTTCATCACATAAACTCAGTCCTTTTATTAATACTATTATTTTGTTAGCTTGTCTTCATAATCCCCGAATGTGATTCTGGACCCAGGTTAGGTCATGAGTGAGTGAGTGGTAACGCCCAAGTACAAGTAATCTGTAATTTAACCTTATGTGGGTGTGAAGAAGAATATCAAAGTTAAAATAAACAGAGAGGAAAACAAACGAGGAAGTGGTAGTAATGGTGATAGGGGATGAAAAGATTTTTTTTGGAAAAATCAAAAGGATGCAGGAAAGATGGAGTCAGTGAACATTTAGATTGGCAATGTGATGTTGAGAAGAGTGAGATATAGAGGCGAGAACTACATTAGGTGAACGAGGAGGGGAAAGACAAGTTAGGGATGTTGGATGCAATGGAGGAAGTTGCGTAATTGAAGAAAAGTTTGCATAGCTGCATACGCAATTCATTGCTGCTGCATCAAGGTGTTTAGGGGGTGTGGGGGGGGGGATGCATTGTCGGCATGACATTGTCACGCGACGTGGCTCTTGTGACAAAAGGGTGGGATTAACACAGATGACATTCCTTTTTATTCTGTTGTTCATTTTCTGCTGCTAAATAAAGTCAGCTGGAATTTTTACTATTTTTATGCACCCTTGAGGTGCTTGTATTTCAAAAAAATTCATGATTACATTCTTAAATATTGTTTCTTGGAAATCCACTGTTTTCCCTTTTGCAAGGAAACAGCTGTTCTTAATGAATGCGGTGAATTATAAAAAAAGCATTCATAATTTTGGTATTTCTTTTTACCATATATGACCCCGAATTAAAATTTATTTCCTTGGTTAGGAATAACCCAGAAGGGGATAGCATAAATTAAATGGATAAACTTCGACATTTTTTAGTTCTCGGCGCGACGTATCATAAACCAGTCCGATTTGTTTCTTCTCGATTGTTTGTATATTTCATTTTTTAAACTAATTTTTTAATGTTTCTGTTCACTCGACCCAGGCGACTCAACTGTGTGTTGTTATGTACGTTTCAGCCTTGCGTTGAAGAGGTGAAGTTTGATCTTTATGCGAGAGAAAATGAATATCCACATTCGTTTTCACCTCATTTCATATTCAGATTCAGGCATGCTTTACCAATTAGTCAAACCAAAAAAGTTCTCGAGGAGAATTTCAATGGAGGCCAAAAAAAAAAAATTGCGAGCCATCGTTAATGCAGAGTCACGTGTTTAACACCATTCTGCTTTAAGAGAAATCTTTTTTCCATAATTGGCACTTTTTCCTTTCGCCTGTTTTAATTGTGTGAATTTTCACGTGCTCGTTTGCGCGGGGAAACTAATCTAATAATTCACTGCAAAGTTTTTAAGGTCATTCACTGTATAAAATGCATGAATATAATGGCAAAACATCAGACAAAGTGTCCACTCGTCAACAGAAGAGAGAATTAGACAATGAGAATTGATTATTTGAGCTAACTGAATTACATAGCATAAAATCAAAATTTGATTAGTTCATTCTCGACATTGCTTCATTATTATGTACACTAATATCTATACATTTCACGCCGTTCTCGCTTGTGACAGTAAATGTCACGTTGTAACAGTAAATGCCAGTTAGCCAGCTAGTTAACCAGTCAGCGAAGAGGGTTAAAATCATTGTTTAACTACTTATAAAATCGGCGTAATACAGGTAGGGGATGACATCAATGTAAACAAAACAAAAATTGAGGTGATTTCTCACAAAAGGGGAGGCTAAGTTAATCTTTAAAACATTAGGGCAAAAACTAGGGTATGTAAAACAGTTAACCTATCTTGGAAGGTTTTCAGAACATGATGCCATACATAAATAGCAGGGACATAGAAAGAGTTCCGTTAAACTCAGAAGCTTTCATGAAGAAGGAAGTGATGACGGGGAATTTGAGTAAGGATCCTTAGAAAAAGGATAGTCAAAACTCCTACATGACACGTGTTTTTATACGGCGCGGAAAAATGGTAATTAAAGCAGGATGATATGGTTTTGGAATGTTAGCGCGGAGAAGGATGGAGAAAGTAAAATGGACGCGAAGAAAAACAAACGATGAAGTTCAAGGCATTATGAAAAGGCAGGATATGTACGATGTTAAAGAAGGGTCAATTGTAGTAGGGTAATTAGCCAATTTCATATATACTACCCATTATTTAAGACTCGTAAAAACTTTGACATGGAGCGTACCTATGTACGGCGCGGAAACGTGGTCATTGAAGCAGGAGGATAGACGTAAATTGGAGGCTTTTGAAATGTGGGTGTGAAGAAGAATGGAGAAAGTGAAATGGACAGAGAAGAAATCAAACGAGGAAGTACTTGGTATGGTGGGCGAAGAGAAGGGTTTGTTGGGAGCAATTCTATGGAGGCAGGAAAAGTGGATGAAGGGGGTTTTGACCGGCGGCGGGATGTTGAAGACTATAATTGAGGGGAGAATTTTAAGCAAACGAGGAAAGGGAAGGAACAGGATAGGGATGTTGGACGGGATGAAGGGAGGAAGAAAGTACTCAGAGATGAAGAGGGACCTGATGTAGAGTAGGATGTTGTGTTTTGCTAGGGGCCACAAATTATTTAATTAGTAATAATGTCCATCCAAAAACCTACCTTAACCGGTAGATTACCTAATAAATAAACCCATTCTTTGTATGACTCATGCTTTTGCTTTATTGTTTCCATGAATTGTTTCGTTTAGAAATAGTCTTCTGTTCCATACACATCCCACCTGTATTGATGCTCGTTAGGATTTGGAATATGCAGCCAGTACCAATGCGATCCTCCCGAAGTTGGATTGATTGCCGAATTGGATCGCGTGTAGCGTAGAAGAGCTAGATTTGTAAAACTTTGTAATGTTAAACTTAGTAGCCTATTCAAAATGTTAGAAGAGGTAGTCTGGGAATCACTCAATGGAGCGAAGTTAAAATTACTGATTAAATCTGTTGCATTAATTAGAAGGACGTCTCTTAAGAAGTGATGTTGAAAATGTATTATTACTCCCTACGTACTACGGTAGGAGAAATCTTGTCAGTAAAATTAGAGAGATTAAATGTAGAAAAGATAGATTTAAGATGTTAATGTTTCCACGAATGATAAGGGATCAGAATAACGTTGTCCGAACGGGGTGGGGGCGAAAATATTCCGGTAAAAAATTAGTCTGGTGTGTATTCACCCCCTGCCACACACTATAGTGGTGGCTTGCAGGGTTCTATGTAAAGGAATAAATTAAAAAATAATTAACTCTCCGTCCATATTCACACACCTCTCTCCCTCAAACCATTCACTCTTTCACGATGATTAGTTTCGTGATAAGGCTTTCAAACATTCTCTCAAAACGACCAAGCCAGCCTAGTGAGCTTCTTTCATTAGTATCAAAAACGAAATCCACATTCCATCATGATGCAATCACTCATCTATCCTCTCCCATCACATAAGTCTCTCTCGCTCTCTCTCTTTCAGCACAATCGTCCCTCAAGTGACCCATATAGACGCCGCATTCGGTGCATACCTACCCTGGCATAACGAAGTTTCACTTTCAAAAATGAAAGAGTAATGTTATGGAGGAGAAGACTTACTTAAATTAATATTTTCCCTGCATCTCAGCCTTTCGTGAAGTTTAATTACCTCGGATCCATTACCTCTGCTCTTTGAAAGCGTAAAAAGGGATTAATGAACGCTATTTGCATGCCTGCGTGTTCACGAGCATAATTAATGGGCTTCCAATCCGTTTTCACCCCACTTCGCCTCGTGGCCTTCGTGTGTTTTTCGCTTTCATGCGAGTGCCGTCGACGTGAGCAAGTCTATTTTAATGTGCTGTTTTTAAGTGTCCTTGTTTCGACACGTTGAGAGTTTCATTTGTCACTTTTTTTTTGCATCGCTCGTTTGGACAATCGGAGTGTGAGTTGTAGACACGCACACACATATACACAAAATCCCTCTCTCACACTCTCTCTGGTGGCGAAAATGATAAGCAGAACTCGTTAAATTTACGAGACAGACACGTACGTGAAGGTTTTTTTTTATTTTTTTTTCTGTTTCCCAGACCGCTTTTTGAAAAGCCCATGCACACATGATATAAACTGCGGTAGTCCACAATAGAGGTTCTAATATCAAAAATATAGTAAAATGGCAGTTTCTAAAAGCAAAACTAACACTTTGATACAGTCCATTCATTTACCATTTATTAACATTAAAGGTTTTTCAACATATCTTTTGATTAATAAGGTGGTTACAATGGAGTGATTTCCCGTTGCCTTCCTCAATAGTGTTTTTAACGTAACACCATCACTTTAAATGGCCGTCCCTCTTGGGCCAGACATCTTTGCAACCGCCTCACTGAGGAACAGACGCTGCGTGGACTACCTTTCGTCCGGCTCCTGAACTTTGAACTACATGGTATAGATGACCCTACCAGGAGCAATTAGGTATGGTTACTCCTGCCAGCACAGCTCTAGGGTTTATCAGAACACACAAATTCTACCGCATTGTAGTCCATTGGGAGGGATTTTTACACTACTTAGTACCCTGCGATTAACCGTAAGGGTGTGTGGCAGGCGGTGATTACACAGAAGACTACTTTTGATCCAAAATACTTTTCCTTCCTAGCATAGTTGGAGGACGTTACTGTGATCCCATTTCGTTCGTGGAAAACTGAAATGACATAAATTTCGGATGGCCTTACAGATACATATATTTGTGAAAAGGATAAAGTTAATAGTTTAATAAGAAGTCTTCAATGAATGAATCCATATTTTTTGAAAATCTGTCAAGAAGAGTTATATTAGAAAAACAAGGAATACAAGCGTGAGTACGCTGACGTCCAAGTTCAAGAAGATGACGAATGAGACAACCATATTTTCCAAGGAATGACGTAGTACAGACTAAATCAGTGAAAGCAAGAGTAGTTTTCCTAATGTATACCTGGATTTGAATAAGTACAGACCATATTAATAATTAATGGAGAATTTTTTTTTAACATTAAAGTATGTGCAGAGGGTCACTGCGTCCCAGAAAGTCACGATTGGTGACCGAGGGAAATGTCCGACTTCGAAGACCTCTAAGTCAGTCATCAGCTGTTTCACCGAGTCGGTGAGTCTTAACATTTCATGGTAGGAAAGCTTCGCGGGGAACCGCACCTACGCCCTCACGACAGGAAGGAAATTTGACCCCATAAAAGTACCCTATAAAAATCCGAATTTCACTCGTCGTACAGGAATTAGCCTTTCACAAGGAGGGAAGTGATGATAGGCACGTTGAGTAAGAACGCTGCGATAATCGTTAAGACTTTAATATGCATGTGGGATTTGGTACGGCACGGGAACATGGGTATTGAAGCTGGATGATAGACGTAGATTGGAATCTTTTGAAAACTCGGGTATGGAGAAGGATGGAGGAGGTGAAGTGGACAGAAAGAAAAACAAGCGAGTAAGTGTTGGGTATAGTGGGGGAGAGATGAGTGAACTCTTAAGATAGTTCCGATGGAAAGATGATTGTAGAACATTTTGATTGGCATTGTGATGTTGAGGACTTACGTAAATATATATATATGTATATATATATATATATTCTCCCCTATATATATATATATATATATATATATATATATATATATATATATATATATATATATATATATATATATAGGGGAGAACGTTAGGCCTTTTTCGGACGAGAAATGGAACGACTACTACGCCAAGTTTTCGTTGGAGGATATTTCTCTCTGGAGAAATTCTTTCTCTCCCGATCCCTTCGCCGAAACCCAAAAACCGACTCTCATCCACTTTGCCACAGCGGATACTACATATTCGATCCTCAATCGAAATCCAGGCGGACCATCTCCCAACAACCATGTTCCTTGATTCCTCCCCTCCAAAATGTACTCCCAAATTCGATTCTTTCTTCCCTCTCTCTCATCATCCTTTAGTTCCCTTTCATCCCTAACTAACCCTCAGGAAGCCAAGGTCTGCATTGACTCCATCCTTACCCGCAAGGCTCCTGGCCTTGATAAAATTACCAACGTCTTTCTCAAAAAAGCCGTATCCTCCCCAATATTTCTCTCTTAAATGACGAACCTCTTCAACTAAATTTACTTTTCTTCCTACTTACCTTCCTCCTGGAAAATTGGTAAAGTCATCCTAATCCCTAAACCAGGAAAAGACCCCACTACCTCCGGCATCAGCCGACCCATCACACTCCTATCCAACCCGTCCAAAATCCTAGAAAAAATCCTTCTCCGTCACCTTGATTCCCATGCCAGAGAGAATGGCATCATCCGCCCGGAACAGCTTGGATTTAGAGAGCGTTCTTCTTCCCCGCACCAAGTCCCACGCCTTGTGGAAAGCTTAATATTAGGATGTAACCTCCGTCGACCCACGGACGCCGTCTTCCTGGGCGTCGCCCGAGCTTTCGACCGTGTGTGGCACGAGAGACTGCTCTTCAAACTCCATGCTCATGGGTTTCCACTGCCCCCATATCTCCGAAGTTACCTTCGTCGCCGTCAATTTTGCATTGCTGAAGGAAATAGACTCTCCTCTTTGCGCCCTTCGGAGGTAGGAGTCCCCCAAGGCTCTCTGCTCGGTCCGCTACTCTTCAACTTATACGTCAATGGCATGCCCACACACAAGATCACTACACTGCCCATGTATGCGGGCGACACCGCGATATCCGCAATATCTAGATACACTCATACCAACATTCGCGAACTAAACACTCATTTAAAAAGGTTCCACAAGTGGACTAAAACATGAAAGATGTAAATAAACGCAAACAAAAGCACACACGTACATTTCGAACGAACCAGAAAACATGCCCCTCGCGACGCCATCGCACTCAACAAAACACATATTCCCAGGGCTTATGAACATCGGTTCCTTGGGATTATCCTGGAACCTCGCCCAACCTTCCCACCCCACACCCGCACCCGCATGTATACAAAGCTCCTCAAGCCCGTTTTGCACTGAAGGGCCTCATTTCTTCGTCTTCCTTCTTTTAGCCACTCCACCAAAGTGCGATTTTACAACGCCCTCATTCGGCCAATTGCCCTATACGGATGTTAGTTATTTTCCAAACGAAAACCAGTTATTAATTCCATGGAAGCGTATCAAAATAAAACCCCAATTCCTCGCGTGAGAAGATGTACCCGTAAGAAAGACGTCAGGGATGCACACCATTTCCCTTCAATTCAGGACTTCTGTAACATTTTGTCCAAATACTTTTACGAGAGGCTGCCACTCTCAGGAAACCAATTGTTAATTGATATTTGGAGCCATGACGCTCTCCTCCTGAAAACGCATACACTGCCTAAAAAATATACTCACATATGATGCTTTCCTATGCATGTATAATTTTAGTTTCTTCTCCATACAAAAATGTTAAGTTCAGAATCAAAATATTGTACTCAACTAAATTTAAATCTTAATTATAAATTAAAATTTAAAAAATTATAATAAAATAACATATCATTTATATATATATATATATATATATATATATATATATATATATATATATATATATATATATATATATATACATTATATACAGTTGTATACATTTATATATAAATATATATTTATATATAAATGTATAGTAAATGATATAAAACCTACAAAATATGAAACTTAAAATAATTACATATACATATGAAAAATTATGTACCAATAAAAGATACATTATACATGTACAAATATTTTATCCTTAGTTAGTAAGTTTCCTCTTCGCACAAACAACATATTTACTCAACCACACTTCTATTCCCCGGATATTATTTATTATACACCCAAGAAGACCAGTAGAGGTGACCTCTGCTAACGGGAACGGCCTACATTTGCGCCCGGCAGTCTTTCGGGGAGGCACCAAAATGTTCAATATAGACCCCTAATTTGTAATGATAAAAATTTAATGCTTAAATAAATTTTAAAAAACTATACTACTAAAAAATAAAAATAAAAGAAAATGAAAAAAAATAAATAATCACTTTAAGTCAAAAATATAATAAAATAGTAAATAATAAAAAAACAATTGAAAAATATATAGATATAAGTACTAGTACGTGATTTTTTTCACACAAGCAACATGATCACTGAACCATACTTCTATTCCTCCAACAATATTCAAATTAAACACCCAAAAAGACCGGTAAAGGTGAGCTCTGCTCACCGGAACGACCTACATTTGCGCGCCGCTAGCGCGCTTGCGAATTGTCAAGAGAGGATGGGATGGAGATAGGATAGACTATTGGATAGAAGAGAGATTGAAATGTGCAAAATTGAAGAAGGTTTATAGTAGTGTGTCTAAGGGTGAGTCTATGTAGACGAAGCTTGATAATGTTGCAAATATCATTTTGTGCCCATCCATAATTTTTCCTACGATAGAATACCACTTATTACAGAGCAAAATACGAGGTAAGGTGTATACTTACTTAAAAAAACTGTATTTGATTTTTTTCACCTTAGTTTACCGGGCGCTAAATAGGAAAGTTACTTTGTTGTTTGTTTGGGACAAATTTGAGATAAATAAGCAATAACAAAAAAAATTGAGATTCATTATTAACACTGGTAAATTTTTGCTATGCAGGAGGATTACGAAGATCAATTGGACATCTCCCATAGCAATACAAGAGATCATTCGAAAAAACGATCCAATGAAAACTTATATATTATGTAGGAATAACTTTGGGTCACATATTTTGGAAAAATAAGGTAGGTTGAAAGCAATCTTCAAGAGAATACTGAATTTAAAGAAATTCGAAGGAATTCCCAACAACTGTGAGTCATAGAACAAGATATTGGCTTTTTAATAGGCTTGAAATAGAAATAGTTTAAGACTAGAGATCTATTGATTGTTGGAAATCTGAGTGACCAACTGAGGCTGAGAAATGCTAGGATTTCTGATAGATTGATGGAGGGTCAACAGAACGTAAATTTCACCGCTGTATATTAACCGTTTCGTCAATGGGAGTTCATTAATTATGGAATATTTTCCGACCTTTGAAATCTGCAATTTTAGATAGACACATTCATGTCGGGGAATTTTCCATCCAATGGGAGATTTTACGCATTCGATCATCCGAGTGCAAATTAAGGGCGAAAAGGCGTTTCCTATCATTTTTCTTACGAGGCGTTTACTCTCGGAAAACCGGTATAATGCTTCGTGTTTTCGGGGAGCGAATCCCAACTATAACTCCATAACTGTTTTCTCTTTCCGTTTGACGCCCACGACTCTCCTGAGGACGGTATCGGAAGGCGTGGAAAGGTTACGAAACCAATACCCATCTCACGTTTTCGATATCCGCGCGAATAAGAGAGAGTGTTTTTATTTTATTTTCCGGCTGCAACATGAAAAAAATGGAGTGAGGTGAAAAAGTGAATGCGATAGAGCGTGACTGGTCTCGCTTCCACGTCGGCTGCTCTTTCCCCCGTGCGCCGGTGCATGCGGGCGAGGGGTTACGTAAAGGGGTCCTCATCCTTTCCTGCTCTCAGAAGTAACATAGCGGGGATTTGGATGAAAAGTCATTCGAAGCAAGCGAGAATCGTAACCGGAGACTAGGAGAACGTTTTAATATGCAACTATAAAATCTTTGCCGGTAGTAACAATGCGTTTCGAACGCCCTAAATATATATTTCTATATATAAAAAAAACTATATAAAATATACATATATATATATATATACACACACACAGATATATATATATATATATATATATATATATATATATATATATATATATATATATATATATATATATATAGGTTTACGGATGGACACAACTACCAAATAAACATTTTGTGACTCCTTGCAAAACACAAAATCCAGCAACATACTCTATATCAGGTCCCTCTTCATCTCTGAATACTTCCTTCCTCCCTTCATCCCGTCCAACATCCCTATCCTGTTCCTTCCCTTTCCTCTTTTGCCTAACATTCTCCCCTCTATTACAGTCTTCAACATCCCGTTGCCAGTCAATACGCCCTTCATCCATTTCTCCTGCCTCCGTAGGATTTCTCCCTCTCTTCGCCCACCATACCAAGTACTTCCTCATTTGTTTTACTTTCGGTCCATTTCACCTTCTCCATTCTTCTCCACACCCACATTTCAAAAGCCTCCAGTCTACGTCTATCCTCCTGCTTCAATGACCACGTTTCCGCGCCGTACATGGCTACGGTCCATATCAAAGTTCATATCACATGATTCAACCATATCAGATTCTTTTCTTAGCATCCTTACTCACTGTAGTCCTCACATGATGTAGCATTTACCTTCTTCGGAATTGGAACTGACACTGATCTCACAAAGTCTTCCGGCCAGATTCCTTCCTCATAGATACTACGAATCAGCCCATATAGCCTCTTCCTCCCACATTTTCCTAGTCTGAGACATGTATAGGTTGCGGATTAGCCTCCTTTCCCTCCAATCTATTCCTATTTTCTGCAATTTAGTCATTAGTTTTTACCAATTCACTCTATCAAACGCTTTTTCGAAGTCTACAAAACAGGCAAATACCTCCTGGTTGTATTCCTTATTCCTCTCGATTAATAATCTCATTACTGCAATGGCATCACGCGTACCACTCCCCTTCCTTAACCCAAACTGATCATCCCCTAAGTAATCATTTGCCCTACTCTCTATCCTTTTGTTTATGATCCTGAGAACAACTTTAGCTTCGTGGGATATCAAACTTATTGTCCTGTAGTCCTCACATGATGTAGCCTTTATCTTTTTTGGAATAGGAACTAACACTGATCTCACAAAGTCTTCCAGCCAGATTCCTTCCTCATAGATACTACGAATCAGCCCATATAGCCTCTTCCTCCCACATTTTCCTAAACATTTCAGTAGCTCCGCAGGAATTTTATCGACCCACACGGCCTTATTTAGTTTCATCCTCATTAATGCCCTTTCTATCTCGTTGTCTAGTATGCCTGGACCTAAGCTATCTTCCTCTACGTCATGTTCCTTTTCAATGTCTAACTTTGTTGGTCTAAGCTCTTTACTATACAGTTCTTCTATATATTCCTTCCATCTCTCTTGGATCTTTCCTGCGTCAACTATTATCTTACCCGCCTTATCTCTAACTGTTAGCATAGATCTTCCCCTCTTACTCCCCGATAAAAATTGAACCTTGCTGTATAGCGCACCAATTTCACCACTCCTCTGAAAACTTTCCATATCCTCTCGTTGAGTTTTCCACCATACTTGTCTTCATTTATTTATTGCTCGTCTCAATTTATTATTTAACTCATATTTAAATGTGTATATATATGTGTATGCATATATATACATATATATGTATATATGTAAAAAATATGTATATATATATATATATATCATATATGTTTTAAATACAAACACAAATAGATTTGTAAAACATACGAACACAAAGAAAGGACACTCACACATGCAGTTTTGACATTTCGACGGCACGACCGTCGTCATCAGAATCTGAACCGGCCGATCATTCGCCCGCCTGTGTTGAGCATGGATACGAAGCGTCGACCGTATCGAGCGTGCGTGTTGCCCCTCATCACGTGCGCAGCGCCGGTATGGTCAGGAGTATCGCAATCTAGTTTTGCTAGATCAAGTGGTGCAGAACTCAGCTCTTCCCTGCATCTTGGGACGAGGTCACGACGACCTGGGAAGCTGGAACTCCTAGATATCCTTCTACCGAAGGTCTCGGGTAAATTCTTCGAAAAAGCGGCGGAATCGGAGTCGCCCGTCATACGGAAGATCGACGACGCCCGAGTCTGGCCGTTCGACCGTCATAAGCGTCCTATAGTCAGCTTAGACATCGCAGAAGCCTTACCAGCGAAGAAGAGACCTATGCCAATCTGAGCGGGGAGGAATTAGATCGTCTTGAACACTCAAGTATCCTCAGCTTAGTAACCTTGGAGGTTGGAAAGTTGAAAGACCGCGGTCATGCAATGTACCACGGCGAAACACTGTAGCGCAGTGTTCAAACACGACAACCCGAAAATGGCGAATATTGTTTTAAATGGATATAAGGAAAAACGATCTAGATATAAGGACGTACGCAGGAGAGGTGGGGATGGCGAAATCGAGCAGATCAAAAGCGCAAAAAAGTTTCCTTGACCGGGACCTGAACTACAGATCTGTCGACTTGTAGGGCCGATAGTCTTAAACGCTTGAGCTATTGTTATAATGATTTAGGTAAAAGTTTTCCAAGACTTAACTCTTAAGCCTTATGTATTTGAATTCGTTAGAGATTTTGCCATAAAACCCCTCACATGTACCTATGAATAATACACTCATTCATATATTTGTAACATGTTTTCTGCTTGTTCGCTATTACTGCTTCGATCACTTTCAAGACGCAAATTCCACACTAAAGCCACTGTAGTAGAACACGCGAAACGTGAAAGGCGCACGCCAAACAACCTCCTTCCATTATTATTTGACCAGTGTCCCATCCCTTTTTCGTTTCCTATTCTGATTTGGAGCAAATCCACCTGTCGGGGAAAGTAATTTCCTCCATGCCGTGTAGCTTAAACTCGAGGAGGTCGCGTGCCGATTAAGCAAATGCAGTAATATGCCTTCCCTTATAAGCGCAGTGCGTAAGGCAATGCACCCATTTGCGTCGTCCGTCTCAGCATGCACTTGATCAAAGGACGTCGGAATGACTTTATCAGTCAATTCATCCACTTCAGAATTTTTAAACTTTCCTCCTCACATGACGGTTGCTCGTAGGCACACAATGAAGACACAACGTGGGCTATAAGAAGAAGGATCTTTGGGTGTGGTCGCCACGTTCATGGGTAATGTAAGCTCATGAAAATGTGTAATTTGTTGAGTTTAGTAGCTGGCTGTAGGCGGGAAGAGAAGATGCGCACCATGCTCCTTGAAATACAGTAAAATATCGTTTATCCGTTTTTCGGATTATCCATTTTACGGATGATCCGTTTTGCGGATGATCCGTTTTGCGGATTATCCGTTTTGCGGATTATCCGTGTTTTTCTGATATATCCTGCCTTCATAATACATCCATTAGCACTTATAAAGAAGAATTTAATGCATTAGCAAATGTAATCACCAATAATTTACGCGCAAGATAGAGAAGATTAATTATGCCCAGTATCTACGATTTTCTGTTGTTAAATCAATGAAATGCATCCGCGCCAGTTTTTAATTTTAACATCAACGCGTCATTTGAAGTTATTTTTTGATATTGTAATTATCATCTGGGCTGAAAAAGTGTAAGATTGGTTAACGAGTACATCAGCTCTACAATCCACATTTTGTTCAATTCAATCTCCAATCTACATTCTGAAAGGCTCGTTATTATCATTACCTCGTATCGTAGCGCATGTACCTGTAGTTATCGTTATGTACATTATTATAATAATAATTAATATATATATAATTATTATATATATATATAATTATTATATATATATATATATATATATATATATAATTATTATATATATATATATTTTTTTGTAACTAACAGTTAAGAAAAACTTAATGAAGAAAAACGTGCCTGGTGCATAATTACCCCCAGCCACACACCCTAGCAATGAGTACTAGGTCTATAGATAAATTGTTATTACGTACAGAAAAGATAATTGCGTACTTGTCTTCCGTTGCCCTTTTCTCTTAATTTTTCGTTTTGGATTTCGTCTGCAATTCATTCGTTCTTCGACGCTTTTATTTTCCTTCAACTATTCAGTGGATTTTTAAATTCCACAAAAATATTAGCCAAGTCAAAATGCTTTATACTTCAGTGTGAAGTCTGCTCTCCCATTTCCGTCACCTCATCCGTGTCACTTCACACTTACGACTGATTGAGTTTCGGAAATTTCGTTTGGCCACAGGGTTTTGTTTGCCGAAAAAGACCCCTTTTTTTGGGAAATGGACAAGACGATCGCTAAGAGAAAATGGGCTCTTACCCCCGCTTTGGAGAGTGCTGAAGAAGCGAATGAATGATGACGTTCGTGGTGTCCCTGGTGTGACTATCAGACGTGTCACGGGATTCTCCACCTTTCCCCTGAGCGCTGATGGTGGTCCGACGTCACCGAACGGAGCTTTCGCTAATGTTTCGCTAATGGAAGGAGAGACACTTCCCAAACAATGCCAACCCACCCACTGCCCGCCCTCCTGCGGAAAAAAAGAAGTGTGCGCGTCACCACATTCATGCTTCCATTACCGTCCCGCTAGAGTGGCGTGTGAATGATTTTTCCGACTTCCGCCATCACGATCACTTTTTAAAAAAAAGACGGGCGGATATATGCACGTGCTTTCCACGAAAACGATGATAGTTTGCGAGAAATACGGATACGGATGTAATTGTATTCGCGATCATTTGAATGTTGAATGGGGAAATGTGACGAAAGTTATCTTCCCCTGGTAACGAAGACTCATTTTGAATATACTGCTAGTATCAATGGGATCTTCACGAAGTTGGGTTAATTACCGAATTGGATCACGAGCAGCATAGAGGAGCTAGATTTGTGAAACTTTGTTATGATAAACTTAGTAGCGTATCCAAAATATCAGAGGAGCTAGGCTTGGAATCACTCACGGAACGAAGGTCAAATTACGTATTGAAGGTCTTGTATGAATTGGAAGGGAGTCTCTTTAGCAGTGATATTGAAAATGAATTATTACCTCTATCGTTCTACGGAAGGAGAGATCATATCAATAAAATTAGAGAGATTAAGAGTAGAACAGATAGATTTAAGCGGCCAATTTTTCCGTGAACGATAAGGGATCATAATAACATTGTCCGACCGCGGTAGAGTCATGTTAGGGTAAAAAAATAGTCTGTTGTGTATTCAAACCCTGCCACACACCGTAACGGTGACTTGCAGGTTTCATAAATAAATTAATTTAAAAAATTCGTAGGCCGCATGACGTCAGCAGATGCATCAAACAAAATTGTGGCCGAGGAGTTAACAATGTCCCGTGGCAAGGGCTCGTTGTTATGGCCTAGGTGGTGGAAAATCAGGCGTTTTGGTTTTAAATAGCTCATCTTTTTGATAGTATGACACATTGATTGCACTGTGGGCTATTACGAGATTTAGAGAATAAAAAAATGATTATTATTTCGCGTCTTTCGGCAGTAAAATAGTTAGAAGTTGTGCTTAAGTTTTATTCAGATTTTCCGGATGCTACGCCAAAGCTGTCGTAATGTTATATGTTAAAAAAATAAAAATAATCCACAAGTGCTACGTACTAAAAAATGAGACAAAAATCAATTTGGTTGACAATGGTAATTTTGGCGCAAAATCACTTTAGCACATAATCAAATTTTTTTAAACGTCGCGCTAATCATACGTGATGTCATCTGACTCTGTTAGTATATAACTCAGTATATTTTAGTACCATGCAAGCCACCGCTACGGTGTGTAGCAGGGGGTGAATACACACGACTACTTTTGATCCCAAATACTTTTCCCCCCTAACGCGGTCGGACAACGTTATTCTGATCCCTTTTAGTTCGTGGAAAAAATTGTATCTTTAATTTATATATTCTACGTTTAATCTCTCTAATTTTATTTACATGACCTCGTCTACTGCAGTGCGATGTGGTGAATAATAAATTTTCAACATGGCTGCTTAAGAGACCCTTCTAATTAAATGCAAGAGATTTAACCTGTAATTTAACCTTCGCTCCGTTGATGCCACTATCTCAGTCTCTCTGAACATTGGATTTGCGATCTTACCTTTTGTCTCCCTGTGACTAATTCATTTGTCTGGCCCCATTTTAAAATTATCGCCCCTGAAAGTTCAATCGTGCCTTCTTAAGATGTCGTCTGGCTCGAATGAACACTTCTTTTGCCATCCGTTCAGAGGAATGTCCGTGGATCAAGTTATCACACCCTCTCCACCCCCCCCCCCCCACCGCTCTCAGCATCCCAAACGCCCTGTCCTCTCTCGCCCAAGTACCCAATCGTGTCTACCCCGCGGTTCACCTCCCCACGGCTTCCATTTTAACAAGTACTTCCCATCGCACCCGATATCGACGTTTCAATCGACTTATCGGAAAATTTTCCCGCCACCTGTCTCCCGAAATATCCAATGGAGTGGTCTCAGCTGCGCAACGCGATAATGGTTTCGAGATAGCGAAGCGAATTTCTGCGATGGAGAGATGATGTATGGACCAAGAAAGTGGAAATGATGTTAAACCATCCGCGAGGCACTCGACCCTGTAATCGCTGCCACCATTGAGAAAAATGTCGTATTTGAGAGGTTTGCTGTCACTTGATGGACCATTGTTGTTTTTTTTTAATGCAATGTGGAGGGCAATGAGAAAAAAATAAATGCACTTAAAGGAAAACAAACGAAGAAGTGAAAGCGGAAGAGTGAGGATTTTTTTTTTATATTTTGAAATAAGGTAAGGAAAGTGAATGCATAGCGTATTGAGTGGTATTGGGATGTTGAAGATTTGTTAGCTCTGTAAAGGGGAGTACGTTAGGTATACTAGGTAAAGTAACGGAAGAAATAGAGCATTTTCCACTGATTGAAAGGGGATTTCAAAGTACAGGTACGTTGATTTAAAAAATTGGCTAATATTATATTATACGGAGTTTAGCATTATAATACGCCCTAGAATATATGAATGTACATAGTAGTGTCTAATTATTAAGCGTATCAAACACCTACATTGTTCAGTACAATTTGTACGTTGTACATACATTGTTCAGGTGTGGGTATCTGTGGACTATTGTTTAATAAAATAACTTATCATGACCACTCTGCGAAGAAAGTAGCTTAAGGCTAGGAAAAAAGGGCTAAGAGGAAAGTTATTTTGAGAGACCAAATGTTGAGAAAGTAATAGATTTGACGGAGTTTGGAACTTATAGTTTCACGGTCGTAACCGTTCATTGATTCTAGGAAAGATTTCACGCAGCTATTGCCCCAATTCCTTTATCGCTTAGCTAATTCATGTCTACATTTTTCTTCCCATTGCCGTATGCCATTATTGATCTCATATAATGACGAAATGGACTTCTTAAAGACAAATTTCTGTGTCGAAATTGTTGGGAGTTACGCTCTGCGTCTTTCTTCTAAATCCTAGCTCTGTTAGGACTCAGTTTGCAGTTCAGATTTTCTAACAGCTGCTATAGTTCTTGTCTTTAAAATCGCCGTTTCTTGTTCCCTGTACCTCATTTCTGAGATCTTGAACTAGTACGGACAAGAAATACTTGTATAACACAAGTAAATGGCCATTTCACACTATTTTATGTGGAATAACCAAATTTTTGTGTGATGATTTAATAAAATTAAATTCTACGGTGTTACTCCTGATACTACGAATTTATAGGATCTTCCCTTGATCATTATCATTCAGTTTTTTGTGGAACAGCTTTTTCATCGGGTCATCTTGTCTCCTGAATTTGTCTTCTTTTAAGGTCATCCGTTCTTCTTTCGAGATATTTTATTGCGATCAGATTTCCTTTAATGTTACGTATCCTACTCCCCGTATTAGTGATTAGAGCGGTCCATTTTATATTCAGCATTCGCCTGCACAGAATGGCATTTTCAATGCTTTTAATCTTCCTCTGTCGTCTGCTGTTTCACTTTTCTTCTTTATTTTGCAGTCACACTGCCATTGGGAACCCAGTGGGTATTTGTATTGATTAGGTGACCATTCATTTCTTTTTTAAGAGAAAAGATTCGAAGGAAATATTAGGAATACATTTTCTTACAAACTTTTTGTGAATGCATGGAGCAATCCGATGCCATTTTCCGATATCCCTTTTCTTTTCATAAATATAAATAGTTATAGAATTACCGGTGTTTCTTGTTTCCAGGATTTGACTCTCTATCCAACTCGCCTTTTTCCCAGTGTGAACACAGCGCGAAATCTACGCAAAGGCTTTTTCAAATTTGGTTTTATTTTTTCATGAAAAAATTGTTTTTATTTAACAAAACTCCAGAAATGGCACTTTTGCCCTTTACATCTACCTTTTATCAAAGATGTGACATTAGTAAAGATATTTACAAACGCCAAAACGATTTCTCTAATGTCGTTTTAAGGATTTCCACTCTACGTCATAGCTAACAACATTTTAGAAGATTTAAAAAAATGAATTTATTTCATCCAGGGTGTCTTTTCTACTACCACAAGGGGTTTCTTTTGATTGAGAATTTTAATGTCTTATTTTCCCCAATTTTTCTCTTTGAAAGAATACTCTCTTATCATGTACCAAGCGAACGGTAACTACGGCCGTATGAATATAACGGGAAGAGTCAACCCCGGCCGTACTCTTATAAGTGGGCAAAGGATGGGTGAGGGAAATTAGAGAAGACTTAAGCAGTAAATCAATAAAAATACTTTAAGTTATTTATTTATTTTTATAATTTTTATTGATTTACTTCTTACATCTTCTCTAATTTCCCTCACCCATCCTTTGCCCATTTACAAGAGTACGGCTGGGGTTGACTCTTCCCGTTTTATATCTCTTATCATGGATTAATTTTCATAGTAATTACTTCATATGGTATCCCTTTTCCTCTTAGCGGACACAGGAGACTTGACCATCGCTACACTTTTGGCCAGCCATACATTACACTAATGTTCTTAAACCCTGCCATACAAAGAAACCAATCCTCAATTCCGCTTACTTTCTGCCTTTCCTCCGGTCTGTGCCCTTCTTCCTCTCTCTCTGTTCCTACCCTACTCGTATTTCCACCCCTCTAATTCACCATTTAAAATACCATTTTAGCTCAATATTCGCTCAAGTCGCTCCCTTGGATTTTTCCCAACATTCCTCTTTTCTCCCCAACCACGCCCAGCATTTTTATTTTGTTTTATTAATGCAGGAATTGTTTCGTTTTTTATTAAAATTGATTGCAGTCGTTTTCCAAGCACTTTGACTCGTCCCCGTTTCTCTTTCTGATATCCTACCCTGTCATCGACAGAATCCATTACGAATGATTTTCAGCGACCTATTGCTTTCCCCGTAGTATACTTATGAATACCGTACCGCGTCTAATTAAATTTTCAAGTAGTCCATGGTAAATGCATTTTAGAGCGCAATATGCAATATTTAGTTTATGCTTGCATTTTGACCTGATGTAATATCCTTCTAGGTCTACTCTACGAATTGAACATCTCGACAAGCTCTGCAGCTTAGAATATCCACGGTGAATAGTCGTGTATTTTAAATATGTATTGCAATAAAAATTAATGAATAAGAATTAAATTTACCATTTTTAGAAGTTAAATGCATGCTTTCAGATTCGGAGAGAACTTAATGATTCCATAAGTACGGTGCCGTATTGGCGAATGAAAATTTGCGCACTTTTAGACTCATGAAAATACCCTCCACGCCTTTGATTCTGAATTTCGCCGGGACAGCGTGTGGAAATGGGTTTTAGATGCGACCATCCACTAGTATAATTGGTTATTTTTGGCATTAGGTTGTACTTTATTCTTATACCTTCCAATAATTCGAATTATTGTGTGTGATGTTTCATGTTATTGCCGTGCGGAAGGGTAAAGAGGTTCTATGAACATAGTTGTGTTCGACAGTTGATTTCCTTTTACATCTCACCGAGATCTCGCACCACACTTGAAATATTGCAGATATAAAATATCCCCTTTCTATCTCTGATTAACAAATGCTACTTGTTGTTAATTAGTAGTGTTAAGGCTGTAATACATGTATGTATTAATATACGGATCTCCGGGTGGGTCCCAGACTAGTATATCAGATGATAGTTGGGGCGATTTTTCATTACACTAGGCGATTTCTCTATGTCCATCTTGTTAATTTTATGGAAAAATTCATCTCTTTGAGGATATCCCAAAATATATCAATTTTTTTGTTTATTTAATTCATTTTTGTACTGCTTTAATTGACCATTTGTGTCTAATACGTAGTGAAGTTTAGGTCTGACCGAAGCGAAAATTACTTTATCCAATTCTTCATGTATTTGTTGATGTATCCGCATATATTAGGGAATTCGATAGTGATTACCCACGTTCGTATTCACCACCTAAGTGCATCGGTATAAGAAAATGTTTTGAAATCATGAAACAAATATTTTCCCTTGGGATTTGATACAGGAGTGAACAAAGGTATAGGGTTCCCTTATGCGCCATTCCCACTTAGTTAGGCTTTGTGTGCAAATGACCATTTTTTCCAGTCATTACCCTTCTCTCTCGCATTATCGTCGGATTAAATTTGGTTGGAGACGAAAAAAACGTTGGAATGCGAAGTCATTACATTCCCAACTCGGAAAGACCAGCGTGTAGGAAACTTTTTCATCCGCGATTCCTTCCTCTTTCTATTAGACTCCACCTCCTCACACTTGCGCATACCGCATGGAATTGGGTTAATGAGAGATGAGGCAGGAGTTTGCAATTACGAGCATCAATCAAATGAACTTAGGTCATCTTCAGCGTGAGTATATTCGATGCGCGGTAGTCGAATGCACAGCATAGTTTAAACGCTGCCATCTATTGAACAAGTATCTCATTATTAACTATTGAATACTTTTTGTACACGTGTTATACTGTAAAGAATTATTTTTTATATACAGGGTCGCACCCAAAAGTGGTAGGACTGATTTTATCTGGCGCGAACGGAGCGGTGGAGGGGGGTCTGCCTGGCAGGGTAAGGTGGAGGGGCCCTTAGCAACAGACCGACACCAACCTCAGTCGCCTGCGGGCTGTCGTTGAGTGAGGACACCGTTTTTAGTGAAGCAAGTTTTTTGTCCGCGTCGAAAAACAGAATGAATATAAATTTAGAGCAATGTTATTCCGTGAAGTTTTGTGCGAAACTCGGGAAGACGGCGACTGAGACCCTCGATATGATCAAGCAGGCTTATGGGGACACTGCCTTAAGCCGTTCCACAGTATTTGAGTGGCACAAGTTGTTTGAAGAGGGTAGGGAGCTCGTTGAAGACGACCATCGCTCCGGACGGCCGTCGGCGGCAAGAACCGACACGAATGTGGACAGAGTGAGGACACTGCTGAACACAGACCGACGCTTAACCAGTGAAGAAATTGCAGAACAGTTGGGTCTGTCTGCATCCAACGTCCAACGCATTATTTCACAGGATTTGGCCATGCGCAAGGTGTGCGCCAAGATGGTGCCGAAAATTCTGCCATGGCGCGCTCGTCGTCAGACAGCTCCTGGCCAAATACGGCGTTGCCACGTTGCCGCACCCGCCCTATTCTCCCCATCTGGCGCCACCGGACTTCTTCTTCTTCCCCCTGATGAAAAGACAGCTCAAGGGACGACGTTTTGACTCGATAAAGTCCGTTCAAGAGGCTTCGACGAGGGTCATCAACGACATCCCCAAAGAAAATTTCCAGCGGGCGTACGGGGAATGGGAGCAACGTTATACTAAGTGTGTAGCAGCTCAAGGAGCATACTTTGAAGATTATTTAGTCGATGTAAGTATATCGTCAATAAAATTCTTGTAAAAAAATCAGTCCTACCACTTTTGGGTGCGCCCCTGTAATTCACAGTATTCGCCTGTGGACATTATTGTGTGCCTTGAGTGTATACCTTTTTAAATCCTCCTTCATCTCCGTTTACTTCCTTCCTCCCTTCATCCCAGACAACATCCGTATCCTATCCCTATGCACCTTCATTGTTTTTGCCTAAATGTATCTTGAAGGAAAGTATTACAGGTGTGAATAACAATTTAAACGGGAAAAGGAGATTGTGCTAACCAACAAAAACTCAGAGGAACACATACTAGTGAAACTCACACGTAATTCCAAATTTTCGGTGGTCCAACCACCTTCTTCCGGGGAAAGAAGGAACTCCTTACCCAATAAGAAAGTGGTTCCACGAAAATTATGGAATAAGTTTATGTTTCATTTATATATACATATAAATTTTCTATATATAATATATATATATATATATATATATATATGTATATATATGGCATATTTATGCTATATGTATCTAAGTTTCATTAACACATTAATCAACCATTAGGTTGGTTTGGTAGGTGATGATAGAGTTCACCCAGTACTAAGCCCGACGGCGTATTCAGGGTTGGGGGGGGGAGGCCTTTCTTTGTGCCGGTTATTGTTTCTCAGGAAGATCTGGTACCCGAAAAATCGCATAGCTTGGGTTGAGTTCAGGTGCCCAGAGAGGCTTGCCCGGGAATCGGACCCGAGCCCTCCAGTCAGTAGTCCAACCCTCTACCCCCTGAACTACCGCGGCCCATTTACATATATAGTATATGCTATTTTAAATAAATCTACTAATGTACTCGTGTATCATGATTACTACGAGTATAGGGACGTTAACTCTGTTATTTAAGTTAGCTATACTTATGAATGCCTGATAGATACAGAAATACATGCAGAAATACATACGAAACACTAATATCACGTGCGTTATATATATATATATATATATATATATATATATATATATATATATGTATATAATTATTAGGTAATCTACCGGTCAAGGTAGGTTTTTGGATGGACACAGCTCCTAAATAAATGTTTTGTGACTCCTATGAAAACACAACATCCTACGCTACATCAGGTCCCTCTTCAGCTCTGAGTACTTTCTTCCTCCCTTCATCCCGTCCAGCATCCCTATCCTATTCCTTCCCTTTGGCCTCGTTTGCCCAATATTCTCCCCTCTATCACAGTCTTCAACATCCCACTGCCGGTCAACACCCCCTTCATCCACTTTTCCTACCTCCATAGGATTTCTCCCAACAAACCCCTCCCTTCGCCCACCATACCAAGTACTTCCTCATTTGTTTTCTTCTCTGTCCATTTCACCTTCTCCATTCTTCTCCACACCCACATTTCAAAAGCCTCCAGTCTACGTCTATCCTCCTGCTTCAATGACCACGTTTCTGCGCCGTACATAGCTACGCTTCATATCAAAGTTTTTACGAGTCATTTCTTAACATCCTTACTCAGCGTCCCCGTCATCAACTCCCTCCTCCTTGTGAAAGCCTCTTTGCCTAGCGCAATTCTTCTCCTTACGTCCCTACTACTATGACCGTATTGGTCCAAAACACTACCGAGATACGTAAAGTGTTCTACCTGCTCTAGTTTTTGCCCTCCTATTGTAATGTTAAGCTTACCCTTTTTCTTTCTAGAAAATCGCATAACCTTTGTTTTATTAATATTGATTCTCATTCCATGCCTGTCGCACTGAATTTCCAATTCACTCAGCAATGCTTGCAAACCCTTAGCTGACTGACAAACTTAAGCTTGGTCATCAGCAAACCTAACTGATTTTACGAATTTTCCGTTCACTTTTATTCCTACCTCCTGTTCTTCCCATGCCTCTTTAATCATTTCCTCTACATACAGGTTGAACAGCAACGGTGATAATGGGCAACCCTGCCTTACACCCCTTCCTAACACTGCCCATCCTGACTCCCCGTTTCCCACCCGCACCTGAGCAGTCTGAGATATGTACAGGTTGCGGATTAGCCTCCTTTCCCTCCAATCTATTCCTATTTTCTGCAATATACTCATTAGTTTTTCCCAATTTACTCTATCAAACGCTTTTTCGAAATCTACGAAACAGGCAAATACCTCCTGGTTGTGTTCTATATTCCTCTTGATTAATAATCTCATTACTGCAATGGTATTACGCGTACCTCTCCCCTTCCTAAACCCAAACTGATCATCCCCTAAGAAATCATTTGCCCTACTCTCTATCCTTTTGTTTATGATCCTGAGAATAACTTTAGCTGCGTGGGATATCAAACTAATTGCCCTGTAGTCATCACATGGCGTAGCCTTTACCTTTTTCGGAATTATATATATATATATATATATATATATATATATATATATATATATATATATATATATATATATAAAATAGTATAAATAGCTTTAAAACAACAAGAACTACCTGTTTTTTTAAAAATAGTAATTAATTCGTGAGAAAAAGACAGCCGAAATAGCATCATTTCAAAAATTCTGATTTCGATTTTGATTCCGAAATTCAGATGTAAACCGAAGTAAATTTTAGAGCACGTTTTAAAAAATGTTGAGAACCCCTTTAGAGAGTGGTTAATGTCTGTGTACCTTGTCATACTGAACTAAAGTGAAACGCTGACTGGTGCAGTCACGACGCAACCTCTTTAATATGTATATTTCACATTCGACGAATAAGAACTGTTAAGGACCCGCTATTAACAACATGTAACTTGCATCTCGTAATAACATAGTGCGTCTTTATTCACGTCTGTAGCTAGAAGAAATATTGGAGTTGTACGAGTTATAACGACACGCGAGACACGCATTTATATCGTAAGAGCCAGGTCTCATCTCAAGCCTCTCTCTCTCTGTCATTTGTGGGCGCAACTGCACGCGCCACGACCGTTGTTGATAGCAACGGAGCGTGATTGTGCCCCCGCCGCTTCTAAATGACCTCCGCCAAGGTCTCTTTCTCTCTCCCCCCCCTCTCATTTTCTTTTGTATTTTTTTAAAGGTCTTCTTGACTCATCCGACAAGACCTAGTTAAGATTTTTTTCTCTCGGCATTGTCTCTCTGGCGCGTCGAGGGACAACAGTTGGCTCGCCGCTGACGGCGATTCTTGGTCAGCCGGTCGGGCTGAGTCGTCACTTGCCTCTCTTATCGCCCGCGATGATGTGAGTGACCCTTTTGTGGGTCAAGGCTGTCCCGCAGTGTTCACCCAACACAGGGACGCTCCCTTCCCCCACTCCGCGGCCTTTTCGAAAGAACGGCGAACAGACATTTCACCACTGTGGCGTTGAATGAAAGGCAGGGGAACGGAAAAAAGTGTGAGTATACTAAAAGAACAATCAGATGAGAAGACAGAACAATTTGTCAAGGCAACCGGGTGCCCCGCGTCTCTTTAGCAACCACAACAATGCTCAACAGAGAACATTTTTCGGGTTCGTCTTTTCGCAAGAATGAAGGGGATTTTAGCCGAACGATTATTAATTATCCAGACAAATTATCCAAAAGTCCCTTTGGTTTGATTCTGTTACCGCCGCAAAACGCAACAGTGAAAATTTTCCGAGGTTATTGATCCGCGAGAATCGCTCGATCGAAGGGTTGATGATTAATCTGTCAAATCAGCCAAATTCGGGCTTCGATTTCGCTAAGCAACGGAGAAAATTGCTGGAATCGACGGCATTCAGCGGGAGTGGTTTTGTTAGGTCGGGCGATTGATTTGTTAAGTCAACCGAAGTCCTGTGTCATTTTTGCGCCCACCACAGAATGGAACTAATAAGACTCGCGGAGTTTGCAAAAAGGTAAAAGAGTGCACATCCAACGCTCGCGGAGAGGGAGAGAAATAGGGTGGCAGCAATCAGGCGACATTGGTGTTGTATTTGGCGGTGTTTCAAAGATTGTATCCATTTCAAGAGTGATATTAAGACATAATTACGATTATCAGTCGACTGACTCTCCGCAAAAAGCATATGTAATTAATCGCAAAAACAGCTTTTCATAGATATATTGCAAAATAAGTTTAATTTTTGTTAGAATTCTGTTCCACTAAATTTTACGCTGCTCCTATTGGTTATCTTATTGTTGTTATTTTCCACACTGGGCGCCATGGTGATAGTATCGAGTTATTTCGGAATATTGACCATTCCTCCATCTTCTAAAACTCGTAATAAATACTCGTGCATTCTATGCCCCCTCCCATTTAATGAGTAATCGAAATAAACAAATATTAAATAAATACAAAATTATTTGTCGGAGTTACCAACTCTAAGACAATGAGCGTGGGTCACGTGACATGGTTATTGTTCAACAACGATGCTCCGGGTGACGTCATGTCCGTTCACGCCTTTACTTAGCTCAATGATAAAACTGTCCTTTTTAATTTTTGGAATTGCAGATTTTATGCATCTTTTTTTTATTCTTTCATCAAAAAATGATTAATGTAAATCGGAAAATTAATTTGTTTTTTTTTAATGATCATAAGATCAGCTTGGACTCTCATATCTCATGAACTTTTCCGCTGGAAACCCGGTACATTTGTATATTTTATTTCACTCTTACAAGGCTTCATTTAGGCCAAAAATGGCATAAAAAACCCCAGAAATTGTTTAAACTTTCAAGATTTAATCAAATGATATTGAAACAGTTTGGAATTCGCATAGGTATATGTTTGCTTGGGGGCACATTACGCCAAGCCGGTACTGACTAAAGCCTTTTAAATTGTTGCATAAATAGGGTAGAAATATACCAAGTAAAATTGGAGGTTAGATCTGATGTGGATGTACCTTTATGGAAATTTATGATATCGGAAAATTGATTAAGAATAATTTTTTTAACAATGCGAAATTTTCAGAGTGTTAAGTGATTGAGCAAGTCTGGAATCAGAATTATACCCCTTAGCAAAACGTTTCAGTTGCATGCATTATAGACAATTTCGTATATTTTGCACACATCGTACGCGCATTGCTACGGCAGATTTCCCCGGAAGCCCTGAATGGAGGGTGGAGTAGGAGAAGGAAAGGGATGTAAGGGGGTCCTTGGAAGGGAGATGAGGGGAGGGTTTGGACCCCTTAGTTGGGGTGGAAAGTCGATTTCCAGAGGTCGGGCTGGGGGAGACTCGCCACTTCCGTTTCCACTTTCCCTTCAGTTTTCCTTCCTTTTTTCACCGGCGACCTTGCGGAAGGACGTCCCCGCCTGGCTATAACCCTTGTTTAAAACATAAGATGTGGTCCATCACCCCTCACTCCTGGGGTGAAACATATGTACGGGGAATATCATCGTCCATCAATGGACAAGCTAACAAAAAATTAGCTTTTATTAGAATAGTACTCGGTAAATGTGATGAATTGGTGGAAGATAAATTTAATCGTTCGCTCTTTAGGCCTCATTTATGTAGAATATGCTGTTAGTATAAATATGGCGTCTTCGTGAAGTTGGATTAATCGCCGAATTGAATCGCGTGCTGCGTAGAGGAGCTATATTTGTAAAACAATCTTATGATAACCTTAGTAACATCATCATCATCACTGGTCGTTCAATCCTAAGATTGGTTGACTGCAGTCGTAACCTTAGTAGCGTATTCAAAATGTTAGAGGAGCTAGGCTGGGAATCACTAACGGAGCGAAGGTTAAATAACCTATTAAATCTCTTGCATTTGATTTGGAAGGATGACTCTTTAGCGATTACGTTGAAAATGTATTTATTACCCCCATCTTACTACGGTAGGTGAGATCTTGTAAATAAAATTAGAGATATTAAGTGTAGAACAGATAGATTTAAGATCCCATTTTTTTCCACGAACGATAAGGGATCAGAATAACGTTGTCCGACCGCGCTAGGATGGGGAAAAGTGTTTTGGGACACTTAGTTTTAGTCCGGTGCGTAATCACATCCTGCCACACACACCCTAGCGGTTGCTTGCAGGGTAATATGTAATAAATAATCGATAGATGAGGCATTGGAATTTCCACCGGTTAAATTTCCTCAATTTTTTGGATGAGAAGCATTTTATTTGCTAGTCCAGTTCCAGTATTGAATGAATGAACTCTTTCGTCCAGTGGTCTGTGAAATGCGCATGCGTAGATTATTTTGGAACGAAAACCATTAAAATTGAACACCAAACAATTTTCACAGATTTACCTGGAATTACATCAGCACTGTTTGCGTAATATTTTTCAACTGCAATAAAGACACCCCTCATCCCCAATTATATGTACACCCTCATTACTTTAAATGGAAAATGATTTTGAAAAAAATGTCATCGTCGTTGACATAATCGATTATCCAGCTCTCTGTTCCAATAGTTATATCTCCACTTTTGGTTTGAATGAAGTGATGAATGACTTTGTTGACTTTGAATGACTTGAGTGACTTTGTTTTTAAACTTTGTCAGTTAACCATGAATACAAGTACTATACTATATACGAGTACAATATTACAGTTTTTCGAATTTTTATCGAAGATCGTCTTCTTATTGAATCACTTATGACATTTTGCATCCGATGCCATCTGATTCATGTTAAATGAACTATTGAACTAGCACTGAACCTCACTTCATGTAAAGCTACATAATTTGGCGAAGAACACTTTAGAGACCCGCTATTTGACCTACACTTTAATCTAAGAAAGCCCTGCAGTGTTCGAATATCCCTCCCGCTACACCTGGCGGTCTCAGACGTGTAGTGACCTTCAGAATGGTTCAGGGGGTTCCTACATGATTAGGTCGACAAAGGACGCCCAAATATCCCTGTAGATAAGGTGATGTGTATCTATCGACTATGATATCCTAAGGTCTTATGGCCCATATTGTGAATATAATATTATATTTCATTATACGATACGAAAGGTAAAACTAATACGACGATAAGATCATTATAACGAGTAAGTCAATAGGGCGATGTATTCGGTACACCTAATATGGTCGATATACGAGTAATTACACGATATGGACTATAGTATTACCTGAGTATTATCGCCATTTCAATGTATTTTAGACACTTCGATACTTTTGTAATACCATCGGGCGATTTTGGAAAAATGAGTTTCGCCCAATATCCCATTCCAGCACGTATCAAGAGCAACGTTACCGCGTAAAATGGTGTTACGTGTTGGAAAAAGTGATTGAAGTGGATTATTTTAAACTCAATAACATACACAAATTTGGTTAAGGTGTGGGCCAATTTTAAGAAACGATAGTAATCAACCGTAAGCCCTGCTGTTACAGAAAAAAATCCAGCCTTTCAAATAACGCGGGAGGCTACTACTTTTCTGGTGGCATCATTTCCTTTCCTGAGGAAGATCTTTTATCCAGGAAGAAACAACCCAGTTATGGGGAAGCACGGTTTCCCAGAGGCATCTTCCAGATGTGAGCCCTGGGTATCTCCCGAACCTCCTATAGAGGCTGCCTCTCCTCCCCATGGGTGCCAATTAATAAAATTAAATTTACTTATTACGGACTTCCTGGTTCCGAAATAGTTTCCACATACGAAAATATTCAGATTTTAATGAACATTCAACATACATTTATAATCAAATAATTCTAATCCTTCAATTCTATACCTTCTCTATGGAAACGTCACGAATTCATAGTTTCAGAAAATATACGAATCTCAAAAATGTACTCGTAAAACAACAATTGAACAATAGAATGAACGGGTGTTTACAAGGTTCGGTGAAAAAATAATTAAAAAATTAAGGAATGACAAAATAATAAAAAATATTCGGGTCATACTTAGTCTGGTGTTGTATTAACCCCCTGCCATATACCCTATATGTGGCTTGCAGGGAACTAAAAATTACTAGAATAAGGTTTACAAATTCTCGTCGTACGGCGAAGGAATGAGTTTTCCATCGTTTGCTTTCCATCTGCGTTGCTCAGGGCAACGCGTAATAAACTAACCCTTGGATAACGACGCTCATGACGACCTCTTTCTGTCTCCAGTCTAATGGCGAAACGTCAAACGGGAAATGCCCGTTCTCTTCTTCGAAAAACTCATCGACCTTAAAAGAGGAATCGTTTATTTTCCATTGACTTCGCATCATTATCGATATCATTCCTAACTACTACTCGTGGGATTGCTTATATTTTCGACGCTTGGCGTCCTTCTCAATGCGTCGAAAAGAAAAAAAAAGAAGAATGAGAAGAGATGGGGGGGCGTGGCGCGCGCTTCTTTTGTTTCCCATCTCTCTCCGCGTCATCCCCTTTGGGTTTCTTTCGGGATAGGTGTGGATAACTGGGAGCGTTCATTAAAAGTTGACGGTGCGGAAATAAAACCTGACGTGAGCGTGGGAAGTGTGTGTCTGTGTCGGGACGCGTGGCTGGATACTCTCCCCTGATTGGTGAAAACGTAATCGATCATTCGTCCGGGTTTCAAGAGCAGAACGCGAATAAATACCCGCCTTTTTTCCATCGAAGCGGAAGGAAGGGTAAGAAAGACGTAACTGGAGAAGGGAATGATTGAGAAAAACACACGCAGTACCCCCCAAAACACATTCTGAGAAGAGGTATTAGGAGACTTTTCCTCGCAAAGTATGCCTACGGTGGTGGAAACTCGGTGGCTAAACGCCCTTGCGGCGGCTTGCGGGGTATTATGTAGATATAGATATCCCCCCTGAATCTCTCGAATTCACTTGTTCAGCCATTCTTCCAATTTCTCCTAAAAGCGAACTTTCTTCCCATGCCTTTCACCGTTCCAGAACTTTATCGTTTGTTCTCCTTTTGCTTCATTTTATACTTGCCTTGTTTTCTACGCACTTGCATCTCAAAGTACTACATTGTACGCTTATCCTCTTGCCTCAACGATCAAGTTTCTGAGCCGTAAACAACTACACTCAATATTAAAGTGTTAATTAGTTTTTTCTCAACGTCTTTACACCTGGCATAAATTATTTCGCACCTTTGTAAACGCCAAATCTTTACTTTACGCGGGTCTTCTTCTTATATACCCACCACTAATGCCCTCATCCTCATTTAAAAAAATCACCAAATATACGAGGCTTTTTTTACCTGTTCTAGTTTCCGTCTCCCAACTTTAATGTTTAACCTTTAATGTGACGTTACTTAAACGAGTTCATTCGTCCGCATTTACCAGGGAGGGAAGAATCTGCCATCGAGTGAGTAATGCACGAGTGGGGATTGAAAAATGAACTCACGAGTGATTTCTCTCTCTGGGACTGTCTGTGGTGACGTGCACAAAACGCCGCAATAGCATAGCTATCCGCTCGTGATTCATTGCGCGACCGTGCGGCCTTGACAGTGATTGGCGTGGCGGAACATTAGCCGAGGGGATTAATGAAAATCATTTGGACATGCCTTCTGTCTGTCGGTTGGCGGCCATTAAAGATTTAACTACGCCGTCGCTGTCCAATGGTTGAAAAGCCATGTCCTCCCCTGTTCCGAGCCGCGTGTCTTTTTCCAAACTTCGCTTCGCTGTCGGTCTAATTCGTGGATGAGTGTTTCAGTGTGTGTGTGCGTGTTATTCTCTTTCGTTTAGCCACTTAGAATGGACATAATTTTGACAAATTACCATTTTCTCGTTAATATTTTCAGTTTAAACTTCTTTCTCCAAACTTCATCATCTAAATCGGCAGCGGTAAAAGTTGGGTTGGAAGTAATTCTACCGATATCAAGCAAAGTACAGTAGTAGTAGTATTTAGGGGAGGCGACTGACAGCTGAGGTCATTTGCGCCAAAGGGGATAGATAGGAAAGGATGAAGGGTGGAGAGAAACCCGGCTTCGACATTAGCCTACTCTTTACGAAATACTCCAAGGGATCTGCAGCTTAACGTCCCATACGACGGACGGCGTACTCATTCAAAGTGCCCTCCACAAAGCACCTCAAGTAGGGATCGAGATACCACTGAAAAATATTCAACATCACCCGGATTTGAACCCGAGCCCTCTAGGTGAGAAGCCAGTACGATAGCCACCGTTCCAATCCCGATCCCCACAAAGTAAAGTTCAAGCCAAAAAGATGTTCATGAAGAAGAAAAAAAACTAGTGTGTTCCAGGAACTCCTGAAGTTGCAATCAAGGTAGCAGTTCGTCAAAACGTTCTAATAAAACATGGCACTCTATGGATCAGAAACGTGGAACTTTAAGGATCAGAAACATGGATCTATAAGGATCAGAAACATGTAACTCTCAGGATCAGAAACATGGGCCTTTGGAAAAATGGACCAAGATAAAGAATTGTAGAAGCCTATGAAACATACTGTTGAAGAGGAGAATACTGAAGAAGATTAAATGGATAGGCAAAGTGAGGAACGGGGAAGTAGGTTATAGAGAAGGGTTAGAAGAGGAGAGAGGACCATATGGAAAGAACTCTTACGGCAAAGAAAAAGAACTATAGATGAATGAGACATAACTTGAGGCACATTGGTTTAGTTAGAAACATTATAATAGAAGGGGGAATTCCAAAAATAAAGACCTAGAGACAAGAACATAGGAAACAAATTAAGAAGGACGTATAAATAGAGAAGCTATCAGAGGGTGTAAACGGGAGTAACAACCCTGAATAGTGAAGAATGGAAAGCTAAAGTAAACTAAGCTTAGGATTGAAATACTGAAAATGTTGATGAACACAAACTGATTGAATGGAGTTCCGACGTCTAGTAAAATTCTGAAAATTTCACCAATCCTTTTCTTCAAAAGAGTTTATGAACTCTTCTCTCCTCGCAAGCAGTTTTCTTAAAAAAATAAGACTAGGCATGTGACAACATTGAATACAATGTGAAAGGCTAGTATCTACAGTTGATAAAACGCCGCATACATCCCGTAGGAATACCCCAATATTTTGAAAACTAATTTTTCGTAGATAATATCAATAATAACAAGTATATCAGTCGCACATTAAATAATCTTCGTAGGTAGAAGTTTTGTAATAAGCACAAATATCTACCAGAGTCATTCGAGATACACAAGTATAAGCATTAATATCTAAACATTAATGAGTTTAAACTCATTGGGATCAATTTAAAAAATCGACGTGCAAATAGACAACTACCAGTTAAAAAACAATTGATGTAAACTGTCTACGTGTTTAATTCATATCCCTTGCTTTTTGATTAGCAACTGAATATTTAATCTTGAACATGTTAGAAGCCGAAAGTAATGGACATTTTTCTTAATGCATTTCAAAGTACAGCTGCATTGTTTGGCGAAAAAAACTAATTGTTACGAATGCTGATATGCCATGCTTTTTATAGATCCTTCTTGTCGGGTTGAATTTGAAATAATTCTAACCGTGTATTGTTGGTCCGTAGCGTAGCAACTATGCCCGTTTGTTGTTTTACTTTAACCTAAAAGTTTGTTCAGTATACCTAATTGAAATAAATACCTTTTTCCTGAGATGGAGAATCCAAATCAACGGGTAATTATGTTCTCTTATTTGCATATGTCCCAATCTTTTTATATTTATGTGTATATCTTCGTGTTGCATGAATTTCAAAATGCTAAACTTAAGCGATCTCATATTAAATGCTTAGAATCGAATTTTTTTTTCGTTGTTTTTTAATGCAGAGGAAGAAGAGTTTCCCGAAGCTCTTGCATACGTTTTTTTCTTCATTTTTTCTTAAAAATTGATTACATTTGTGGTCGATTATTGAATCAGGATGTTAAATATTCTCATCAGCCTATAAAATGAGAGTTTCAGATTCACCACATGAAAAAAGTGGAATGTTCAATTCCAAGATAGCCAACATTTTCTCGAAGGTATCCATCACAATTCCATTTGATGTCCAATTTTCGAGAAGTGGTCGAAGAAATTCTTGAAAAAAAGCGTTGCATTTACGAGTTATTGTTGGAATCTTACTTTACCGTAGTGTGTCGCTGGGTTCTACAAGCACCTCGGACAGGAAAATAGGGAAAATTTGGCGTCTTAGATTTCTAAGGAGTGAAAAGAAATTTTTCAACATCGAATTTCCCAATTTTCACTTCAATTCAGAATGTAATAGAAGCGATGTCTTCGAAAGAAAAGACTGAATTCGCAGATCCCTCACAAAATTTGCATAGTTTTCTTCCTTTTTAAAAACAAAATTGTTTCTGGTATCATCACGCCTTTCAAGGACAAGAAGAAATATCGCGGATGCAGCGCGTCGCCTAGAGGTGCAATTTCACGGATTGCTCTTGCGTTGTGAAGAAATTCCTATCGCGCACCCGTTATCAGCCACCAGGTCGAAACCTTTTCAAAAGGAATAGTACAGAGATGCTGTTTGATAACGGGACATAAAAAAAAGAAAGCGAAAAAAAATTATGGGAAAATTTAGAAAAACATATCTTCGAAACTTCCCAGGACAAACTTAAAAAATCGATAAAATAATAAATTACTTAACTGCCTACCATACCCGCAATGGCGTCTTAAGCATTATTATTCTTATTCTTCCACTCTATTTTATAAAAAAAATTTCATTTTAATTTACGGATGTTGTATTGAGGACTAGTGGGTCGCGGTAGTCCTGGGGGTAGAGCGTTGGACTACTGACCGGAGGGTCCCGGGTTTCATACCCGGGCAGATCTCTGGGAACCTGCAGATCCACCCAAGCAATGTGATTTTTGGGGTACCAGATCTTCCTGGGAAACCATAACCTGCACAGGGAAAGGAACTGGTCCCCCTACCCTGATGTGTGAATTTTCACACGCCGTATAGGGCTTAGTACTGGGTGAACTCTACCATCACTTACAAAACCGACCTTCGGGTTGATTACTGTGTTTATGGTTATATATATATATATATATATATATATATATATATATATATATATATATTTATTTATTTACAAACACACAGGGAAAGGAACTGGCCCCCCTACCCTGATGTGTGAATTTTCACACGCCGTATAGGGCTTAGTACAGGGTGAACTCTACCATCACCTACCAAACTGACCTTCGGGTTGATTACTGTGTTTATGGTTTTTTTTTAAATTGAGCATTGTAATCAATGTAATTGGTTTAAGAATGATAAGTAGACGTCTTCCCAGCTTAGTTGGTATGATTTTACACGGCGCGGAAACTTGATGAATGCAACATGATGATAAGCGAGGATTGGATTCGAACAGGTAGATTTAAAAATGTTATTTTTTCCGCGAACGATATTATTATTATTCGGTAATCTACCGGTTAAGTTAGGTTTTTGGATGGACACAGCTACTAAATAAATATTTAGTGACTCCTAACAAAATACAAAATCCAGCATCCTACTCTACATCAGATCCCTCTCCGTCTCTGAGTACTTTCTTCCTCCCTTCATCCCGTCCAACATCCATATCCTGTTCCTTCCCTTCCCTCGTTTGCCTAACATTCTCCCTTCAATTACAGTCTTCAACATCCCGCTGCCGGTCAATACGCCCCTCATCCATTTTTTAATGGATCTGAATAACGTTGTCTGACCGCGGTATAGATAAAAATATTCAGGTCAAAATTACTGTAGTGTGTATCCACCCCATGCTATACAACCTAGGGTTGGCTTGTAGTGTCCTAAAAGATAATTTATAATATCAGATAATTGGATGATTTCGATAGAGGTGGTCGTGGAGAAGGATGGAAAGGTTTAAATGGACGGGACTACTAGGTATGGTGTGAGAGGGCAGGAGAAGATGTAGTCCAAAGGAAGCAGTAAAGACGGATGCAGAGAACATTTTAATAGGGAATGAGATGTTGAAGACTGTAAATCGAGGGCCTTTAATTTACTTGTAAGACTGTACCATTGCCTTTTCTTTCTTTGCTGGTGGTGAATCAACATGTTTTCACTGCCGTTTTGTCTCTGATGTCTAAAACTTGGACCCAAGTTTTATCTGTGGACACAAACCGGCGTAGAAAATCTAGTTAAATGCTCAAAACGGGTTAAGCGTTATTCGGAAATTTCCATTCTGATGCATTTGTTATCCTGCGTCAAGACACGCGACACCCATTTAGCAAATAATTTTCTCATATCCGATGTCACTGTAAAAATGTGATTTGCCCGTTCAAAGGACATCACCACAGCATCAGTGATTTCTCGCACTTTCAGTCGGCGATTCTCCATGATCATTTTATGCACTTTTGAAATGATTCCTGGGTTAGTGGCAAATTTTGGCCGACCTATTATTAGGCGGAAAACTCGTTGCTCTTGCGCTGACATCTGGTGGTTATTCCGAGAATCTTTCAAACTACACTCTTATATGGTGCGTAGAACATTAGGCAAGCAAGGAAGGAGTAGGAATAGGATAGGTGCATGTTGGACGGAATGTGGTGAATATATGTGTGCTGAAGTACATGTATGCGTCACAAGGAAGCCAAGAAACGTTGGCCATAGGTCAGCCGGTTTTCACATTGGGTAGAATAGGACGCATTCTACAGAAGCCTACTCGTCGGCCGTGGAATCATGGTGTGAACTTTGTGAAAAATCTGTCGGTCCACGAGCAGATTATTATGCCGAGAAGTAACACGTTTCAACTCTCTGGTGTAAGTGCATTGCGAAGGAAAAATTAGGAGATCTTAAAGGACTTTAAAGTATCTCGTACTGCGAGGCAAGTGTTTTACCGTTATCAAATATATAATGATAAAATGTCGGATTTTGAATAGTGTGAATGAATATTGAATATTTCAAAGTTTTTTCATCCCTTTAAAATAAGCTGAGGAGCTTATGAAAGGAGAAGACGAAGATTGCTTTGCGCTCTCTTCCAATTTTTAGCATCCGAGCCTCTTGAGAGGTTTTTTTTCATTTTGGCTCAACGCCCTCGTCTCAGTTCCCGAGGGAAATGTTCGCGCAGCAAGATGGAGGCGAAAGTGGAGGCAGAGCCATCTATCTGCGCGAAGAACACTCCACGCCATAGGCGGCATTGTTCTCAAATGCGTCTCAGTCAAATGCGTCGTATTCTCATTTTTCCGCTTAAACAATTCAAAGGTTGGAATTAATACGGGGAACCATTTATCAAAATTGGGTAACAAAATAGAACAATAGGCACGACCTCATCTATAATCCAGTTCATGTGTTCATGGTTCCTCTTCCTAAAGGTTTTGAAAGTTAGCATTGGAATATATTAGCCATTGTTGACATGAGTGTCCGATGAGGCGGTACTGACCAGCTCAGTGAATATCCTTTCGGAGATTCGTATTTTCATTTTATGTGTATTGAATAGTTCTATGGTTTTCATCCATACTTTGGCCTCTACGACATTAATAGGAATCTACAGAAAGTAGCAATTTTCAAATTTAAAAGTGGTTTTTTCTTTGCAAATGAAGCACCTGTGAAATTGGAGAAAAGGAATGTTTAAGGTCACGATTACCACGATTTTGAAGTAATCAACAAGTTAACAAGGATGTGAAATGGCTCATAGGTGTTAATAAGGCATAAAGGTAATTTGAAGACATTTTGTGGAATCGCTTATTGATTAATTAAAAAAAATACCTTACATATTCAAAATTATGAGAATAAATATTAATTAAACAAAGGTTATGCGATTTTCTAGAAAGAAAAAGGCTAAGCCAAACATTAAAATAGGAGGGCCAAAACTAGAGCAGGTAGAACACTTTACGTATCTCGGTAGTGTTTTGGACCAACACGGTCAAAGTAGTAGGGACGCAAGGAGAAGAATTGCGCTAGGCAAAGAGGCTTTCATAAGGAGGAGGGAGTTGATGACGGGGACGTTGAGTAAGGATGTTAAGAAAAGACTCGTAAAAACTTTGATATGGAGCGTAGCTATGTACGGCGCGGAAACGTGGTCATTGAAGCAGGAGGATAGATGTAGACTGGAGGCTTTTGAAATGTGGGTGTGGAGAAGAATGGAGAAGGTGAAATGGACAGAGAAGAAAACAAACGAGTAAGTACTTGGTATGGTGGGCGAAGAGAGGGGTTTGTTGGGAGAAATCCTGTGGAGGCAGGAAAAGTGGCTGAAGGGGGTATTGACCGGCAGCGAGATGTTGAAGACTGTAATTGAGGGGAGAATGTCAGGCAAACGAGGAAAGGGAAGGAACAGGATAGGGATGTTGGACGGGATGAAGGGAGGAAGAAAGTACTCAGAGATGAAGAGGGACCTGATGTAGAGTAGGATGTTGTGTTTTGCTAGGAATCACAAATTATTTAATTAGTAATTATGTCCATCCAAAACCTACCTTAACCGGTAGATTACCTAATAATAATAATAATATTCAAAATCATTGAATGTATTGACCTCATCGGTTTCCATGTTAACCCTTCATAGCCAAGACGTTTTGGTTACGATGAATCCCTCTAGATGGCATTATCATAAAAATAGTCCTGGTTAATTTATTGAGCATGTTGAATAGTACGAGGTACTTTTTTATTTATTCATGCAGTCATTTCCGAAGGGCCTCAAAAATGACAGATATCGTAGCAGGAGATGATTGGACTCCAGTCTTAATTACCTCAATAAGGGTGAAGCTGACAGGTTCTTAATTAACTGGTACGATGGGGTTGAGCTTTTAGGTCGCAGATGTTGGAGAAATTACCTTGTTCCTGTTTTGATAGAAAATTCTGTTGGAGGGGAGGGAAATGAGTGTCTTTTTCCTTCTTTACCCCAGCCTATTTCCGTTATTTTATTGAGGTGATTTTATTTTCCCAATTTCCAGAGTTAATTGAAGTTGTACGTAATCCCTCTTTGGTGCCTCTAATTAAGTACAGATCCTTGTACCGATCTAAAAATGTCCCTTATGTCCCTTGCAGTCATCTAGTTTTGAGAGCCCTAGACCCAAGAGTAAATGCATGTTTTTTTGCATAAAAAGGATCGGGAAAAGTTTCGGAAAAATAGATTTAATTTCAGATATTGCTGCAATGCCTCAAAATTCTTCAAAGTACTTCCCTTGAGCGTCGACACGCTAATGCCAGGAGCTTTTCCACAAAACGAAGGCTCCCAGATAGGCTGATTCCGGAAGGTCCATAAGGGTGCTTGTGCTAGCTTCTTTGACGGCACTTAGGGTCCCACGGTAGGGGCCTTTGAGGGAGAATTTCACTTTTGGGAATAGGAAATAGTCTGCTGGGGCCAATACGGGACTGTAAGAGTGTTGGGAAATCGTCGCGATGACGTTGCAGAAGGTCTTCGTGAGTAGACACTCGACTTAACTCCTGGTCGTCCGTCAAGACCTTCGGAACGAGTTGAACGAGCGATGATCTTTCGCATCGCCAAATATTCAGTGATATGGTATGCATTGTCATCCTATCAATACCTATGGTATCTGCGATCATGCCCACACTTATCTGATGATCTTAATTCAGTACCTCACGCGCACTTTAGGAAAAATTTTGCTACCGATACATTTTATACCTACCTTGAATGTAAAGAAAAGACTGGTGAATTTTAAGCTATGTAGCGTGGTTTTATATGGATCTAAAGCATGATCATTGCAGCCGGACCATTGGCTTAGAATGGAAGCTTTTGTAAGATGTGGGTGTGGAGAAGGATGGTGAAGGTGAAATGGACTGAAACGAAAACAAACGAGGAAGGGCTAAGAATGGATAGAGGGGAGGATAGGAGATTGTTGTGAGAAATCCAAAGAAGACAAGAAAGACGAATGCAGCGCGTTTTGATTGGTGATGGAATGTTGAAGAGTGTAATGCATGGAGAGGAGAATGTTGGTTTAAGTGATTAAGAAGATAGGAATGTAGGTTGTATTGAATGGATGCGAAAAGTAGTGATGTTGATAAATGGCTAATTGTAACGCAGAGCTATTGAATGTAGCAATGTATGGAGCAGATACATGGAGCATAGGGAACCTGCACAGGGGGTAATGAGAAACCTTAGTAACCTGGCATTGCAGTCTAATTATGAAGAGTAGATGGATTATTATTATTATACGGTAATCTACCGGTTAAGGCAGGTTTTTGGATTGACACAACTACCAAATAAATATTTTGTGACCCCTAGCAAAACACAACATCCTACTCTACATCAGGTCCCTCTTCATCTCTGACTATTTTCTTCCTCCCTTCATCCCATCCAGCATCCCTATCCTGCTCCTTCCCTTTCCTCGTTTGCCTAACATTCTCCCCTCTATTACAGTCTTCAACATCCCACTGCCGGTCAATATCCCCTTCATCCACTTTTCCTGCCTCCATAGGAATGCTCCCAACAAACCCCTCTCTTCGCCCACCATACCAAGTACTTCCTCATTTGTTTTCTTCTCTGTCTATTTCACCTTCTACATTCTTCTCCACACCCACAATTCAAAAGCCTCCAATCTACGTCTATCCTCCTGCTTCAATGACCACGTTTCCGCGCCGTACATAGCTACGCTGCATATCAAAGTTTTTACGAGTTTTCTTGATATCTTTACTCAACATCCCTCTCATCAACTCCCTCTTTCTTGTGAAAGCCTCTTTACTTATGGATAGATAAGTAAAAAAATTATGAAGTACACAGAAGACAATATGGAGCAGTATAAATAAAATAAGAATATGGACACAAAACTCGAGACGCAAGGCATTGGTCAGGGATCTAATGAAAGTATAACTAAAGGCAAAGGTTGGGGGAAATCATTTCGGGTCTTAGACCTGATCAAGTTCATCATGTCCACCTTCGTTTCTATGTGGGAGTTGATCACCGAAACGACGGCGGAGATGATGAACTCGATCAGGTGGAAGACTTTCAAGAAGAGAAATTCACTCAGCAGACACGTCGGGGCAGCACTAGATTGAAAGGTCTCTTGCAAGAAGGGTAAAGGAAAAATATATCGACTAGTTAAAGAGTGGTCTAGGATAGAAGACCTACTGTGGGCATAAGAGAAATAGTGTATGGGATAAGTGAAGAAAGGAGTGCTGGAATGGACCAATCTTCGGCTTGAAGGACTGATTATGTGGACGTTAGAGTGTTTATATTTATTCAGTGTTGTGTTAGATGAGAGTTAAAGGTATAGCTGTAATGAGGTCCTGAATATATCAAATATCTACATTGACCGGTGTAAAACTCTTTGTAATTCAGGCATCGTCCTAATTAGTCGACCCAATAGCCCCGTAACAATCCTTTCACATTTTATCGATGCAATTTCTGTATTTTTAAATGTTGAGTAATTTGGTTGATCTTCAATTAGCCTTTTCTAATTGATATAATCAAAACTCGTTTTGATGATTTTCCCAAGATTGTATTACGGTAAAATAAGTGTCCACAGTTGACTGTCATAGCAAAGGCCTTTTATATATGGATACCACATAATTAAGAGATTTGTTCAATGCTAACCCTGATTCTAATACTTCACTCTGTCTGATTTATTCCTTGTATAAACCCGTTTTTCTTATGAAAAAAAATACTCGCCTTGCATTCCAAGGTTGGTTTTATTATTATTATTATAACGTTGGTAGTCTATTGTTAACCGTAGTCTACCCGTAGGTTTTTTTTTTAATGTATGATAATATAATGTCGTTACATTCATAACTCCGTCCAAAATACTTCCGAGATACGTTAACTGCACCACCAGCTCTGGTTTTTCCCCTCGTACTCTTAACGTTTAACTTAGCCGTACTTTCCTCCAAAACCACATAACCGTTGCTTTATCTACATTTATTCTCATCGCATTCCTGCCGCACTGACTTCCCAGTGCTTTCACTTAGTATTGATCATGTGAAACCCTACTCGGTTATATTAATTCACCACCGGTTTTCATTCCTATATGCAGTTCCCAGTGTGGCCTTGAAAACTAGAAAAAACGGAATCTTTTTCCTTTAATTGTTGATTGATTTGCTCCCACAAGAAGAATGGTATGCAATCTGTATGAATAGCATGTTTGGGCAGCTTAAAGGAGCTAGATTTGTGAAACGTTGTCAGGGCAAACTGAGTAGCGCGTCAAAATCATTAGAGGAAGTAAACTGTGAATCATTCATTCAGAATCATAGATTAAATCTCCTGATGATGAATTGGAAAGATGTCTTTTTTGTGATGATGTTGTAAATATCTTCTTAGCCCCATCGTACTATGGTAGCCAAGATCATGTTTGTAAAATTAGATAGATGAAGTGTATAACAGATAGATTTAAGATGTAATTTTCTTCCTTGAACGACAAGGTATCAAAATATTATTGTCTGAGTTAGGATCATATTCGGGTCAAAATAAGTCGGTTGTGTAATCACCCACTGCCACCCACCTTGGCTTGCAGGGGACTATGGAAATAAATGTAATAATGAAAAGAAAACAATTGAGACGTGTGTCAGTTAAACTTCGTGTTTTCTGCCATGGAAGACGTTAAAAGGAAATTTTCTCTGACACGTAATTTCTAGTCTTTCTTTTTACTTAACTATCTTTAAATAGAACTTTCTTTGAGTGTATGATTTAACGTGGCGAGATGCCGTGCAATCTGCATGTGCGCTCTTATTGAGCGCGTGCATCATGGCTACGTAGGGAGCGCACCAAGGGGAGGCGTCCGCGTTAAAGCGCCCTCGGGGTCAAAAGGGGAGGATTTAAGTGGGCGCGTTGTCATGTGAGTGCGTGCGTGTGCGTGTTTGGAGGGGCGGAAGTGGAATTAAAAAGGGGTGAACGGGACGGTGAGAGCATGAAAGGGGGGAACGGGTCAAATGATTGGTGCTGTCGGAAACCCTCCCTATCGTCGAGTGTGTGCACGTACTATAGTCGAGTGGTGTTGGTGCATGCCTATGCGCGTGATACTAGGGGTTCCCATTGCCCGTTCATTATTGCGCGGGACCCCACGTGTTCAATGTTGTCACGTTTGCATCCGTGCGCTCATTATTGCGTCGAGTGTGGCTGGAAAGAACGGGCGGAAGGGGTGGAGGGTTGAATGGATTGAGGGGTTCGTTACCTTGACGGATCGGTAAGGGTTCAGTACCAACCCATGTGCTTGGTGTCAAGGGTAGTGATCGCTCACAAAAATAATAATCCCAATTTGCCACCGCCTTCGGGAAGTGCTGTCTCACCCCACTAATGGTCCATTTTGTTTCCCTTCTTCACCTTCCGAAATTTACCCTGGACGCTCCCATCTGACCCTAGAATCCAAAATGCCAGGGTGCGATGCAAGCCTAGAAGGAGTGATTTATCATTAAATTCCGATTTTTATTCCAATACATGTCGTTTTTTTTAGTTGCCAAAAATGTAAAAGCTAAATGCTAATGTCCTATACTCGAATACGTTTTTGATATTAAAATTTGGATGGTGACACAAAAATCCATCGCATTTCCTTCATAAATGACGCCAATTCCGAGTTCTTCTTCATGCTTGCTAGCCCAGTGAGCTATAACCATAAAATAAATATGGCTATTGACTGTTTTTTCCTAAAAGAATGAACACAGGAGTCAATGAACAAGGCGTCAGTGTGTCTCTTTACGTTCAAAAGTTGTTACTCACTACAGGCAGTCCCAGTTGGTAATTGGTAACGTTACCTTTCTGAAATCCTCAAATTACATACATGTATAAGCATCTACCCATCAGACCCATTTACCCGCCATCATTACGTATCACAACCCTCTAACGAGGGTGGTTCAATAAGTACCCGTGTTTGACGACAAAGGGCGTTCCTGAGGGAAGTTTATGTTATCATCGTGTGCTGTCATCTATCAAACGACGGCGAAACAAATTTCAGACTGATTTAAAGGTTAGTTTGAATTTGGCAGCCATTCGCGTAAGACGTGTTTCGTGATTTTCGCTAAGATGGAAAAAGAGCACTATCGTTCGGTAATTCGCTTTTTGTTTTTGGATGGGAAGAAATGCGAGGAGATAAAAGCTAAGTTGGATGCTGTTTATGGGGACACTTCGCCATCTATGACCACAGTTAGATATTGGTTCAAAAAGAATTTAAACGTGGGCGAACATCTGTTTATGATGAGGAGCGACCAGGACGCCCGGCAGACGTGGCTACCGAGGAAATCATTCAAAAAGTCCACGCCATGATTCTCGCTGATCGACGAACGAAAGTGCGCGAATTAGCAGAGGCCGTGGGTGTGTCGACCAGAACGGCAATTAATATTTTACATGATAAGTTGGCGGTGAAAAAATTGTCGGCCTGATGGGTGCCGCGATTGCTCACGGTGGACAACAAGCTGATCCGGAGTTTTCGCCGCAAAACTGCATGAACTACGTTATGAATTGCTGCCGCACCCCCCGTATTCACCCGATCTGGCTCCCTGCGACTTTTTCTTATTCGCTAACATGAAGAAATGGCTCGCGGGAAAAAAATGTAGCTCAAACGAGGAAGTTATCGCCGAGACAGAGACGTATTTTGGAGTGTTCGACAAATCCTATTTTTTAGAGGGGTTAAAAAAAAAATGGCCGGAACGTTGGGGGAAGTGTATCTTTCTAAAAGGGGACTATGTTGAAATAAAAAAAAATGTTTTTGAAGAAATGGTTTCTTCATTTCCAACACGCGTACATATTCAACCGTCCTCGTATATTCATCAGGGATGGGGTGAGAGGAGAGGGGGGCATAGAAGGAGGTTGGGGGAAAAGGGAGGGGAATTCTTTGACAACGGTCATTTCAGAGTCACCGATTCACTTTCAATTTTCTAGCTCTTGTTCCTGAGCATCAATCTCTCGTAGACTGCTATTCAAACGTGAAATGTTTACATTAGGATCATTGGCACTGTCGCAGTTTAAATATGATTGGCAAAAAACTGTCGTAAAGTTCGCAATTATTTTAAAAATCACTAAAACATTCTATAGTCCTTACATTAAAATATCGGGCAGTCCGTCCGACATATACCCTGTCAGAGTGACCACGCCTCTGGGCATAAAAACTATTCTTGGATCAACGGCGCCTTCTTCTTGGAATCAGCGGCGTCTTTGCGCTTAACAGAGTCCACTCGGCAATGCAACAATTTCAGAGTTTAAAAACCATTCGCCTTGACCTAGATTCGAACCCGGAACTCTCGATTTTCGGCCAAGTGCTTTAGCCAGTTAAGCTGTCGAGGAATCCGAAAGCACTCGGCCGGACATTGAAAGTTTCGGGTTCGAATCCCGGTCAAGGCGAATAATTTTTACACTCTGAAATTGTTGCATTGTAATGTACATTTAGCGGATTACTCCATTAAAAGTTACTGTCGCGGTATCTCCCGCATATTTTCGGAATTAGTCTATTTGCATTTAATGGGGACTTAGAAGACACACAGAATACTTCTTCGGATATTTTTATGACACTTCGATTGACGCTGTTAGCTAAAAACGTGTCGAATGTCATTTATTCCCTATCTAATGGGCGTGAGAAGAGATATATTATAAATATCCTATAAATCCAAAAGAGAATATATCAGACTATACGTGGATTACCATTACCATAAGCAATTTCTTAAATTATGTTAACTTCTATATATTAAAATCTACTTTAGACTGTGTTACATTAGATAGACATCGAATAAACGGATGAAAGGTCAAAAGTTTATCAGTAATCAATTTATCGCTCAATGGATGGCGAGTTCGTTTTTGTTTTCATCTCAATATTTTTGGTCGCTCGTGAAAAAAAATATTTTTTGCAGTAATTCCTAATCCCGGTTACCATAAGAACTCATGTATCTCTGTCACCAAGAGATCTTTCACACAGTTATATTATATTTAGTGCAGCAGTTATAGTCATATATGATGTTTACTCTTGTTTACGGACAGTTTATTATAGTAATGGACGAAGTCACAACGAAGTTCAATTAACCTATATATTTCAGCGAACCACCAACGAATTTTATACCTAAACATTTACCACTGGATTATTTAAAGCTGAGTCGTAATTGATAATCCTTTTTAAAATAAAAATAATGGCTTATACATTTAACAAAATGAAATTGCATTAAATGTCGCTCATTCAGATAGAAATAATTGAAATAACCCACATGACCTTCCCGAATGTAGGCCCGTAATTAATTACCTTTACAATGTTAAGTATTCGAAGATAATCACTGGCTGAACCCTGTTGTAATTATCACCTATCGGCTGTTTCTCCTTTGCTGTAACTTTTATTGATTCGGTCACGAATTCTCCTTGTTGTATCCATGGCAACGACATCAATTGTTGAATCATTTCAGATACAAAAGATGGTGTGTTTCATACACTTTATTCTTCATACACACACACATAATTTTGTCCCAATTTTCCCTGTCGATTATGCCAGACGTGTTGTAGTTTTGGAATTTTTTTATTTTTTAAGACTATTTCGTATTGCTTTGTGCTGAAATCTAATGTGTTTGATGCATATGCTGCTGTGTGCAGATCATGAAAGAAAGTGAAATATTTTACAATGGAATACAGGTCCATTGAATTTTGTTCAATATTTTCCTATAAATTCTTGGGGTTCAATTTTAAAATAAATTTCCATCGGTCGCTACATGCCCGAAATTTCGATTTTCAGCTTGTATCTATCTCTCAAAGCATCGAATTTCTTCTTGTTGTTACGGGATAAACTCAGGTTCGACGTAATGCGTGAGGAATGTCGAAAGGTGAATCACCACCTCTTGACGATGGACCCCCATCCTCCCCATCTTCGACCTTAGTTAAGCGGGATCGTCGTCGTCATGGAGATGGTGAAGTCACTTCGCTCGGTCATGATTGTTGTTGTTGTTCCCTTCTACGTTCGTGATTGGTAACGGGGGGGGGATGGGGATGGGTTGATGGGTATCTTATTAAGTTGAACCGGTTTTTGATTCTCTTTTTTTTCTCCAATTTTTCTTTGAACGCATTAAGGGTGGTTAGAGGTGATGAATATTAATCTCTTAAGAAAAGTATTCTGTCAAAATCGTTCCTAAAAGCCTTCAGATGAGGCTTACAAGAGAAAAAACCTCCGTCTTTCATCAGTCTGACTTTCGAAGTTTCATACAAATGTCTTCCTTCGCCTCGTTTTTCCTTTTTCTGAGATGTTTTGTGTATGCAAGTAGATGAACTATGAGTTTCCTACGAACTGATAGTTGAAGTTGGAATTAGCCCCCCTACCCTGATGAGTGAATTTCACTCGCCGTATAGGGCTTAGTACTGGGTGCACCCTACCATTACCTAAAAAACTGAATTTCGGGTCTGTTTGCTGTGTTTAAAGTTTTTTACGTACACGTCTGCTCATACGATATCTTGTTTATGCATGTAGAGATTGTCCACGTAATTGAATGCGCTCTTCTCTTCCAACAGGTGGCGGCCCATTCGACGTCCACCCTTATGACCCCGTCTTCCTCCTCGTCCTCCCCGGCCTCCGCCGCCAACACCACCAACACCACCACTCTCCCCCGCCTCCTCCGGCCCCCCTCGTCCCCCCTGCGGGCCCGCTCCTCCCCGTCGACGCCCACCCTGCCTACGGCCTCCGCCCACCATCATCACCATCACCACCACCACCGGCCCATCACCCCGCCACCCTCCATCCCCGTGCCCTGCCCCTCGGTCCCGCCCCCGCCGGACGCCGCCTCCTCTTCCTCCTCCGCCTCCTCGTCGCCCACCTACGTCTCCGCCGCCCCTTTCCCGGAGGCGCCCACCATCGCCCTGCCCCCGCCCAGCCGACCCGTCTCCTCCTCGTCCCTGCTCCCACCACCCTCTCCGACGCAAGAACAACAGGCCGTGAGGCAGCTGTCCAACGGCTGGGCCGAGTACTCTGACGCCTCCGGCAGGACCTTCTTCCACAACGGGGACACGGGCGAGAAAAGCTGGAAACCCCCGAGGAGGAGGACCAGGAAGGTCAGTCACTCTTTCATCTTTACTGGTTCGGAGACTTCGAACTACAGTACTGCATTGCATGTGTTGAAGTTTCCAGGTTTAGCTCGGGATGTCGTCCACTGTCACCTCAGTTTTCTAATTTTAGCCGGAAATATAAATCTGGGAGATACCGGAATGTACTGTTGTTACCTAGGTTCCGATGAGTAACTAGTTGTATGGGTATATTTCTACTTGTTTCTGATACCTTTTTCCTAAATACATGTACATTTGTGCTGAAAAAGACCTAGAGATCAGGGTATATTTTTGGACAAATTAACTGATATTGTGGTGATATGATGGTCCAGTAAGTAGAGCGCTGGTCTACTGAATGGAGGTCCCGGTTTCGATTCCCAGGAACGCTATTGGGTACCCTCAGCTCTGCCCAAACTCTGTGTAATTGTTAGGGTACGAGGTCTTCATAGAAAATTATGGGTGTGGTAGGGAATAAGGAGCTGCCACCACCCTTTTTACCCAGTTATTTTGTGTATTTCACAATTCGTTTAGATTTAGTCATAGATCAACAAAGTGATAGCCGAGCTCAACCCTCACCGATCAAACCATCGGGTTGATTACAGTAGTAATCTTACTTATACCAGGATCTATGCCCTACATATCTAGGTATTTAGGGGAAGTAGAAATTACGGTACATCAGTATTCGCACACAGTATCTCTGTCCAAAATACTACTAAGGTGTGTGACCAAAAAACTAACAACAAACATCTATGCCGATACGTGTTTTCTTTTTCTTGGCACAATCTGGGATCCTAGGTCTGAGTATCAGTCTTTGCCCTTGTTTATTTTATCTATGCCCCATTACCTACTTAAATTTAATTTTTAATACACTATTAAAATAGTAGTGGTAATTAAATTTCCCGGTAAAAGGCGGCTATCGATCTTAAGATCGATCTTACGGTGAGGAAAGGTCCTGTTCCGTCCACTGGAGAGAATAGGTCCTATTCCGGGACGTACCCGGAACAAGAAAGTTGCTGTGAATCTTAGTGATTGTCTTCACCCCATAATAGCCCCAGATCTCTTTGGCTAGCGTTCCGTCGCTTTTAGGTCCAAATGCATAGAAATATCAATTTTTCCTCAACATCAGTCATGTAGTAAGATTTGGTGCTTTCCCGGCGTATCTGCTTGATGAAGTTTTCTCGGGTCTTCCACCGGGCCAAACCCCTGACCCGGTGGAAGACCCGAGAAAACTTCATCAATCAGTCATGTAGCATGTATGTATTTTGAATATAATCTATAGGAACGTGGTTTAAGAACTTGGCGTCGCAATCAATTTCCAAAGGACCTCAAATCGGTATAGTTTTAGCTTTTCATAGGAAGCAAATAATGAGCTCTTGATTTTGATTACTGGGTGTTATGGACATGGCTTTTGTCATTAGCGGATACTCTATCGTAATTATATCGAGTATGCTTTAAGTATTTTTTCCACTGGCCCCTTCCATATTTTTGGGGCCAACCATTTGCCTCCGTTTCTCTTTTTCTGTCGAATCGGAGAGAATGTTCCCTCTCCTGAAATTATCCTTCATCACTCGAGTAAGTGTAGATGAGAAACATGACCCGGAGAAAGGTTATCGGTCGTTGGCCAGAGGCAACGTTAGCACATTCAACTAACTAGTCATAATCTGATTACTTCAGCGATAGCGTCGTTTTCCCCTTGGGAGAGGTAGGAGCTTTTATGAATCAGGCTGGACGCTGTCAAGTATACTGCAGCTAGTGGAATAATCCTTTTGCCCAAACGGGAGCGGGGCTGGGGTGGATCGGTTGTGGACATCTATAAACAAATTTCAAGACTCACAAAGGGCAGACCTATACGTATCATAGTTTACTCTGAAGGGAAATTGCAAATGTGCTTGTATTCCTTGCTCGCCTTTCCATTTAAAGGAAAACATAATCAAAACAGATACTATTTCCAGTTTATTTCCTGATTTTCCAGGTGATTGGCTCTTTTAGTGTTTAATATCTCATACTCGGCTTTCACAAGGAGGAGGGAGTTGATGACAGGGACGTTGAGTAAGGATATTAAGAAAAGACTCGTAAAAACTTTGATATGGAGCGTAGCTATGTACGGTACGGAAACGTGGTCATTGAAGCAGGAGGATAGACGTAGATTGGAGGCTTTTGAAATGTGGGTGTGGAGAAGAATGGAGAAGGTGAAATGGACAGAGAAGAAAACAAATGAGGAAGTACTTGGTATGGTGGGCGAAGAGAGGGGTTTGTTGGGAGAAATCCTATGGAGGCAGGAAAAGTGGATGAATGGGGTATTGACCGGCAGTGGGATGTTGAAGACTGTGATGGAGGGGAGAATGTTGGGCAAACGAGGAAAGGGAAGGAACAGGATAGGGATGTTGGACGGGATGAAGGGAGGAAGAAAGTACTCTGAGATGAAGAGGGACCTGATATAGAGTAGGATGATGGATTTTGTGTTTTGTTGGGAGTAATAAAATATTTATTTGGTAGTTTTGTCCATCCAAAAACCTACCTTAACCGGTAGATTACCTCATAATAAAAATAATATTGTACAACACCCTATTGCTAATTAATACGCTTTCCATCCACTTTTTCTGCCTCCTTAGGATTTTTCTCAACAATCCTCTCTTTGTCTCTTCTTTGCTTAGAACCTCTCTTTTTTTATTCTATCTATTCGTTTAACTTTGTCCATACCTTTCAATACCCTTATCCCAAAACCCTCCAATCTACGCATATTCTCTTGCTCCAACGACCATGTTTCTGAGCCTTAAAAGACTATACAGCTCATTAAAATTTTCAAAATCTTTTCTTATCATCCTAACTGAACGCCTCTTCCGTGAATTCCCTCCTCCTATTTAATGCTTCTTTTCCCGATCTCTGTTCCTCTTTTTATGCCCCTACTACTATTTTTACTATCTCGGATTAAATACTCTCTATACAGGTAAATAATTCCATTTCTCAGGTAACCTTTCCGCAATCAGTTTCATAATTCAACTGGATTTATTTATCTAGTGAAGAGCAGAGCTCTAAATTGATTTGTTATCTATGTATACAAGGAGGGGATAAACTTTAAAATTACAAGAAAGCTGCCTGCCATATAGATACAGGGATCAACCATGTTGGATTGGGAAAGAGGTACTATAAGGGCAACGGAAGATATGATCACATACAGACTGGAAACGGCATAATGGTGAAAATAAAATTGAAAGATCAAGTAACACAGTACTTCCAAGTGTGGATGAAGATTGAAGTCAATTGAGGGGACACACGAGAAGATGAAGAAAAGGGAAACAAGTAGGAAGAACTCTTAAGGCGCCATGGATGGCATTGTTAAGGCGCCAGGAAACGTTCTTTTCCCCTGCCGTGGAAGTCCCTTAATTCTGTAATCGAGGCTAATAGCTATCGGAAAATATTTACTATATATTCATTAGAACGATTTTGAAATGTTGGCCACGGTCTACCAATCGTAAGTGGTCCATATTCGAATCCAGTTACGCATTTATTTTTCAGAAATTTAATTTTTTGATCTGTAATTTCATCTTCGCTCTGTGAGTGATTTTTAACCTAGCTCCTCTAATAATTTTTATACGCTCTCCAGTTTATTATAACAACGTTTAGATTAACTACATAAAATAATATTTCCTTAAGCCTCTAAGGGTTTTTCACACCACTGTAAAAGTAGAAAAGAAGGGTAAGATTAAGATTTGTGCGGTGATTTATGGGGAAAGTTAATCCCTCGCCAGTGATTAAACACATTCAAAATATAAGAACGTTCACATTAACACAGGGTGGAGGGGGTGTTACCCGGATATGTTTACAAGGAAATTAATCCTATTGCCAGGGACCGTACTTGGGAATTAGCAAATAACACAGTCACACTGGTTAGCCCAGGATGGTTTCCGGAGAAGTTTTTACCTCGCCAGGGAGCCACCTTAACCTCTTTAAGTGTTAACTAGAAAAACACCGAAGAGGTTTACAAAGGATTTAATCCAGACGGCTGGGACCTGCTTCGAGCTTGCGGTACCATGGCACGGGGTCTATCCGAAATCTCTCCTGAAAGGCTAGGCCAATGAAAAATATAAGTACATTTACGTTTACATCTGAAGTCATAAAGTATTTTAGCCTGAAATACCTTAGAACACCTCAGAAGAGAATTCTAAATCTGCTGATCTAGGTACACTATTCCAGTGATGATTCAACCAATCTATCTTTAGTTCAATCTTCAACTTTTATAACTGGATTTTTGCACGGATTTGTATTGAGAGGTCTGATAAGAACTGGTTTATGGTCAATAAATAAATGGCTTCTTGATCATTCTATGAACTCTCTCCCTGTGGGAACTAGTTGTGAATCGGCGGAGGTCTATATGTTACGTATATTGGGTTCGAATGGATTTTGTCACAGTCTCCTTGCTCACCGCCTCTCAAGTTTCGGTGAATGACTTCCGCAACTCACGAGAAAGGCATTCCTTTATTTTGAAGTGACTTTTCCAAATCAAAGGTGCGTACCAGTGAAGACGTACATTGTGCGCCTCGGCGATTGATTTGAAAGGAGATAAAATTTCGTTTCCGGCGATGAGTGGGTAAGTTCTTATCGCGAATATTGTTATCACTTTTTTATTTGGCAAAGAGTATAAAAAAATCGATCCTTCAATATCCCATGCTGTTTTAATGCTGGGCGAGTTTATCTCTTCCCCCCCCCTCCCCTATTTCCTTCCCCCCCACCCAACTCCCTCTCTCTCCTATTCATCATTCGCCATTCGTGATTCGCTTTCACGCCACACTGACATTGTTAATTCGCTAGCCGGCTGAGAAGGAAGGATAAGTTTGCAGCCATGGTTACCGTGCGGTTTCATTTTCAGGTTAGTCATTGTTTCATTCGATCGTCAAATGGCGTCATCGTTCAATGGACTCTTCTTCGGGTTCAAATTCTTCGGGCCTTTACTTTTCTTAATTTTTCCGATAGATTTGAACTACGAAGTGGAAATTAAGATTAGGATGTTCGCGGATGACACAGTGATTCATCGAGAGATATCTGGGGATTAGGATCATTTAATTCTACCAGAGGATCTAGATTGCATTGCTAAATGGGAATTGTCATTAAATCTTAATAAATGGTTGGTTGTAAAATCGTTTAAAAGATCAACGGGATTTGTTTAATAATTAGCTGGAGTTGACCTAGAATTAGTTGATTCAGTAAAATATCTAGGAATTACAATCACCAAAGATTTATCTTGGAGGGCCTACATACGTAAAATCTGCGGGCAAGCATATAAAAAATTGGGATATATTAGACGAATTGTTGGCAGGAGTGACCCCAAGTTCAAGGAACGTTGTCATCACGCTCTTGTAAGGCCTCATTTAGAATATTATCGTAGTGTATGGGATCCGACTGGAAAAGTCTCGCCTCGTTCAGGAAATGTCGAAGGTTCAACGCCAAGCAGCCCGTTTCAGTTTAAAAACTGTTACAATAAAACGATAAGCGTCACAGAAATGTTTATGGAGTTTGGGTAGGAATCATTAGAAGAAAGACGATTCAATGCTAGGTTTAAATTACTTAATAAATTAATATCCGAATGTTTCAGCACCAAGGTCTCGCAAATTATTCGCACTCTTACATAACATTGGTCGCTTGGATCATGCATATACAATTCGTGAAATAGATGCCAGATCTAGCAGACTCAAGGACTTCTTCTTCCCACCGATAATACGGGATAGCAAGTATAGGGTAATAGGCAGTAAAAATTCTACTTGCCACCCTCAGCGTCTAGGGAATAATTATTTCTACTAAAATTCATGCTCTTTCACTAACCTCGTGTGTTTTGTTATCATAACCCATTCTTTCCGAATGACCTCATTAGTGTTCTGTTCATCTGTTTTTAAGTCTCCCTTTCAATCCATCGTCCCTCTCCGCGGGGGGATCTTCCTTTGTTTTGTTAATATTGATTCTCATCCCATACCAGTCGCACTGAATTTCCAATTCACTCAGCAATGCTTGCAACCCCTTGGCTGACTGACAAACTAGAACAAATTCCAAAGAAACTGCGGGAGATGCCGCAACAGTAACTTTTAACGGAGTCATCCGCTAATGTGCATTTCAATGCAACAATTTCAGAGTGTAAAAATCATTCGCCTTGACTGTTCGATCCCAGTCAAGGCGAATGATTTTTACACTTTAAAATTGTTGCATTGAAATGCACATTAGCGGATGACTCCGTGAAAAGTTACTGTTGCGGCATCTCCCGCAGTTTCTTTGGAATTTGTCAAAGTATAAACACCATGAGTGTTTAAATTTGGCTTTAACCTCGTGGACTGTGGCGCGTCGCGAACGACTACGAATGCCTGTGACATTGTATGTACGGTATTTCGTCACAACACCTTGTTCCTTTAAAAGCCCAAAAATTTCAGAGAAAAAAAATTTCATAGTTTAAGAGGACGCCTCGATAGCTTAAGTGGCTAAAGCACTCGACCGGACATTAAGGGACCCGGGTTCGAATCCTGGTCAAGGTGAATGATTTTTACACTCTGAAATCGTTGCATTGGAATGCACATTAGCGGATGACTCTGTTGAAAGTTACTGTTGCGGCATCTCCCGCATTTTCTTTGGAAAAAATCTCTGACACAAAAAAAAGAAAAAAAATCCCCATCTTATCGACATCATTTTCCGAATCAACAAGAAAAAAAATCAAAAATTAAGCTGCTACTTACAATTTTACACATTACATTAATCAAATTATTACATCAATTGTATACATCTTTTCTTAAAAGTCTTTACCCCTGTTAGGAAAGGGTTCGAATAGTATTGCAGGTGAAGTGTTCCAATCAACAATTGTTTTGTTAAGAAAAGAAACATTTTTTTATTCGTTCTTTGTGCGCCCAGAGTTAGGGATGATTCTTCGGTCGGTTGACTGGCGTCTTTCTATTCTTCCCTTTCCATAACCCTGATAAAATTCTTCCCGACGGACACTCCTATTTACTCTGCCTTCGCCTTTTTTCTTTCTCTTGGCGTTTTCTCTTCTGTTATCCCCCTAGAAAACCCATTGCTGCGTCTTAGGGAGAGCCAAACCCATCAGGGGGCCGTTTCTCAAATGCACATGTCAAGTCACCAGTCCTAGTAAAGTTCGCGCACGGCGTTTGCTGTTTAATAATAGATAATGCAAAACTCGTTGCCTGGACACATTAAAACCGTTTAAACGCGATACTTATTTCAGTTACTGAAATAAGGATTTTAAATGTTATATTGGATGGAAACTCGGTGTTAAGTCTCGTATGAACCATTACCATGACATGATACCTCCTACCGTAGTACGATGGGGCTAATCTTACATTTTCAGCCACACTGCTAAAGAAGCCTCCTTCCAATTTTTTGCAAGAATTTCAATCTGTAATTTAACCTTCGCTCCATTGAGTGATTCTCAGCCTAGCTGCTCTAATATTTTGGATATGCTACTAAGTTTATCGTAACTATGTTTTACCAATCTAGCACCTATCTACGCTGCACGCGATCCAATTCGGCAATCAATCCAACTTCGTGATGATCCCATTTATAATATCAGCATGTTCTAAATGAGGCCTAACCAACGGCAGATTTCTTTTTGACCTTTTCATCACATTTACTAAGTACTCTTCTAATAAATCCTAATTTTTTGTTAGCTTGTCCACATATTCCCCGTATGTGTTTCACGCGAGAGAGATCGTGAGTGAGGGTAATGCCTACGTACTTAATTGAAATTTATGTCTATGCACTTTTTAAAGTTTAATTATGATTGCCAAGTGTCGGAATGAATGCAGGTAGAAGAAATGAAATAAGGAAGATAGATTCCAGGACAGATAGGTACGAATATTCATTCTTCCCCCGAACAATCAGGAATCATAATAGCAAGAAACCGAAGACACTTAAGAAATATTAAAAACATTGAATTTACAAGTCGGAACAAAATTAAACATTGCAAAGATGTTGGGTATAATTTCAGGTGCATGTGTGTGTTAGTTGGTAGTTGTGTGAGTGTTTGCTTGTGTGTGGGGTGTAAGTGTTCTGGCATGAATGTATGCCATGTTTTTTTTTGGATATATGATTTTGTGGTTATTGCATGCGGTTTTTTTTTCTTTTTCTTTTCTAAATTACGAGTGGTGTCCTAACACCCCCCGCCACACGCCCTTGCGGCGGCTTGCGGGGTATTAAGTAGATATAGATGTAGGAATACAGAATTGAAGAAGAGTTTGTTATGTAATGGGGCTTTAGGTTTATTTATTTATTTTTAATTAATTTATTTATGTACCCTAGATAATAACGAGCAACAATGCAATACGCAAGATGCGTAACGACGCTCTTCGTGACAATGATGCTGTGAGAACACTACGTTCTAATGTTTGTCAGAGCAACAATTTGTGTACATTTTCGGGCATCGCGACGACGTATGGCCTTGGAGCGTCGTTACGACTGTGGCCTTGAAGTAATACATATTTTATTAAAGATAAGCCATTCATTCACATATTCTACGGAGATGAACATCCATTAGTTGCATTTGAAAGGTATTTGGGAGGCTTGCGTATTGGCTCGTTAAGTTTGGTGTGTAACTCTAGGTATCCGGGGCCAAAATACCTCAGGCTTGAAGCAAGAGGGAAGAGAAAAACCCTTCATAAAAGATTTACGCGGGACGGAAACATGCCCACCTCCTCCCCCCGTACCTCTCCTCCCCTCCGAAGATAACGCGCCCCGGTGCGATAAATTCCTTTTTGCCCCCACTTTTTTTTAATTTGTTCAGGCATAGGCGTAACTTTCTCAGTGAGCGAGAGTCTAACTTCAAATGCGGTCGAAAAATTGGTCTCGTTCCCGCGACCATCGTGGATGAGAATTACGAATCTCATCCGCTTATAACGCCTCATCCAAAGTATATGACACGCGTGTGCGATTGGTGCCCTCCCTGACTGGAGTATTTAGTGCGTGAATGTGGATGTCCCGAAGTGATACAGGCTTACATACGTGGGATACTTACCTTTTGAGGGAATAGAAAATATCAACATGGAGGATTCAGATGACCTCCCCAAGGTATTCTTGATTGTCAATTTAACCCATTTGCGTAATATCTATAATACGTTACCTCCATAATGAATCTTACGTTAACCCCATTATGTTGCCAGTGTTCTGCAATTGATCTTGTTTCATCATCGCAAAAGGTTTTTACTTCTGAGGATTGGTTCGTTATAAACTATCCGGTATTCATTACACTTTGCCTGCCAATACCTGTCAATATCTCAATTCCGCCACAATACCTCACTTTGGCGTCTTACACAACCCATTTCTGTAATTATTAATCCTTTTCCTCCCCATTATCTCCAAATGTTTCCTTCAATTAAAGGTGCACCTTATGATATCAAGACATACATTTCCATTTACTGTAAGCCTTGCATCTTCAAATCACTGAAAAATCGTCACGAATATAAATATTCTTCCCCTTTGGCCCGTCTGTAACTTATATGGTTTATAGTATCAGTCTTTCTTGTCTTCTCTTAGTTTTATTTAAGGTCATATTCCACACGTAGACAGTAGATATTTATCTAGTTTTATATCCTAGCTTGTATTTTTGCTCTGCTTATTCATCCCCGTCTCCATTCATGTGCACTTTTTCCCCGAGAAATTAAAGAATATAAAAATATCAGCGACTAAAATAAAGCATAAAACAGAGAGCTCTCGTATGAAGAAAAGATTAGTGAAGACTTCGATATTTTGAACATGGTTTTCCACTGTTCGGAAACTTGATCATTGAGGTAAGATGATAGGTGCAGATTGTAGAATTTTAAAAATGTGGTTGTGGAGAAGGGTGAGAAAGGTGGAATGGACAGAAAGGAAAACAAACGAGGAAGTGGCAATGGTATGTTGATAGTAAAGGAGAGAGATGAGTGAGTGTTAGGAGAAATCCAAAGGAGTCAGGGAAGAATGATGTAGTGCATTTTTATTGGTAATGGGATATTGAAGACATAGGTATATATATAAAAATAGAAAAAACATATATATATATTAATGTTTGTGTGTGTATATATATACATATGTATATATATACATATATATTTATATGTGTGTATATATATATATATGTATATATATATATATATATTATATTTAAAGGGGGTATTGACCGGCAGCGGGATGTTGAAGACTGTAATAGAGGGGGGAATGTTAGGCAAACGAGGAAAGGGGAGGGATAGGAAAGGGATGTTGGACAGAATGAAGGGAGGAAGGAAGGGTGCGGAATTGAAGAGGGGTTTATTGTTGTGTGGGTTGTGTTTTGCATGGAGAAGCAAAGGAATTTATGCGATTAAATTTGTGCTCGTACCTAGGCTTTACCCTCACTCACGATCTCTCCTGGATGGAACACATACCGGGAATATGTAGAAAACCAACAAAAATTAGGATTTATCGGAAGAGTGCCGGGTAAATGTGATGAAAAGGTCAAAGAGAAATGTTATCTTTCGCTGTTCAGACCTCATTCAGAGCGATATGCTGCAAATATATGGAATCGTCACGAAGTTGGATTAATTGCCAAATATGATCGCGTGCATCGTAGATAGGAGCTAGATTTGTAAAACGTTGTTATGATAAACTTAGTAGCGTATTCAAAATATCATAGTAGCTAGGCTGGGAATCACTCACGGAGCGAAGGGTAAATTATATATTGAAGCTCTTGCATAAATTGGAAGGATGTGTCTTTAGCAGTGATGTAGAAAATGTATCATTACCCCATCGTAGTACGGTATGGGAGATCATGTAGAACAGATAGATTTAAGATGTCATTTTTTCCACGAACGAAAAGAGATCAGAATAACATTGTCCGACCGCGCTTTGGGGGAAAGATATTGTGGGTCAGACGTAGTCTGTTGTATATTCACCCTCTGCCACACACACAAGTAGTGGCTTAGGGGATACTATGTAAACGAATTTAAAAAATTGAAAGTTTTACGACGTCGGTAGACTAGTGGCTATTAAATTGGACTTCTGACCGAATGGTCAGGGCTCATTTTCCGGGGCTCCCTCTCGATACTCTTAAGCTTCACCCAAGCTTTTGTTTTTTATGGGTACCAGATATTCGTGTGAGGCCACTGAGGGTTAAGATGAACTGCCTTCTTCCTGTTTCAATACCCTATTTAAGTGAGTTTTCGCGTCGCTGGGCTTGGTTTATTAAGCTATTATATCTACTCTCACTTGTGGGGGGAGGTACTGTGGTTGTTGAAGTGAGAATGTCGGTGAAGTAAGGAAGTTGGATGAATAGAGAATTGGAAACCGGGGGAGATGTAAAATATATGTTTCTCAATAATTTTTTAATCTTTAAGTATGGTGTGAAGATGTATTATGTAGCGTATTAAGACAGTATTAGCCATAGGAATGTATCAGGTTCTATTTCGTGATCTGCCTTTTGTAGTAATATTTAAGCAAATAACTTAGTTTGTAATATACAGACCTGTTTTTCATCGTTGATGAACATTTTTTGCCTCCGATTTATTTGTGTTTTTTGACGATATCTCTGCATCGCGCTTATTCGCCACGTGTCTTTCCATTCGCCGTTGAGGTAGGTAATGGTTCGGACTCCCGACTGAAAGTTTTAGAGTCTACCCCACATCCGCCGTCGAATCACGCAGTTTCCAATAAGACCGAGTGGAAGGCATTTTAGTCGCAATCGGGCGTCTGCTGCCATCTGTGTTGGAATTTTGGAAACGGTTCCCGGAAATCAAAACCTCACGCTGGCGCGTGAAAATCTTAAATTCGAGTCGCGTCGTTTGATGGTAAAATTGACAAGAATTTTCCTTAATACGAATTTTGACTAGATTAAATGAAGTTATAATTATTTTCATGGTCGGAATTCTGTCCGTTAAGGTAGGGTTTTGGATTTACACAGCCTTTACAACAAAAGAACGATATATTTACAAGGATCTTCTAACAAAATTCCTGACATACGACGCCGTATTAAACTGTTCTCAAATTCCGATTCATTCCTTCGTAACCCCTTAATTCCATCTAACATTCCTATCTTATTCTTAAACCTTCCTCCCCGTCTAACGTTTTCCCCTTTTATATGTATATTTATTTATTATCAAGTAATCTACCGGTTAAGGTAGGTTTTTGGATGGACGTAATTACTAATTAAATAATTATTGGCCCCTAGCAAAACAAAACATCCTACTCTACATCAGGTCCCTCTTCATCTCTGAGTACTTTTTTCCTCCCTTCATCCACTTTTCCTGCCTCCATAGGATTTCTCCCAACAAACCCCTCTCTTCACCCACCTCACCAAGTACTTCCTCATTTGTTTTATTCTAGGTCCATTTCACCTTCTCCATTGTTCTCCACACCCACATTTCAAAAGCCTCCAGTCTACGTCTATCCTTCTGCTTCAATGACCACGTTTCCGCACCGCACATAGCTACACTCCATATCAAAGTTTTTACGAGTCTTTTCTTAATATCCTAACTCAACGTCCCTGTCATCAACTCCCTCCTCCTTGTGAAAGCCTCTTTGCCTAGCGCAATTCTTCTCCTTACGTCCTTACTACTTTGACCGTGTTGGTCCAAAACACTACCGAGATAAGTAAACTGGTCTACCTGCTCCAGTCTTTACCCTCCTATTTTAATGTTAAGCTTAGCCTTTTTCTTTCTAGAAAATCGCATAACCTTTGTTTTGTTAATATTGATTCTCATCCCATACCAGTCGCACTGAATTTCCAATTCACTCAGCAATGCTTGCAACCCCTTGGCTGACTGACAAACTAGAACAAATTCCAAAGAAACTGCGGGAGATGCCGCAACAGTAACTTTTAACGAAGTCATCCGCTAATGTGCATTTCAATGCAACAATTTCAGAGTGTAAAAATCATTCGCCTTGACTGTTCGATCCCAGTCAAGGCGAATGATTTTTACACTTTAAAATTGTTGCATTGAAATGCACATTAGCGGATGACTCCGTGAAAAGTTACTGTTGCGGCATCTCCCGCAGTTTCTTTGGAATTTGTCAAAGTATAAACACCATGAGTGTTTAAATTTGGCTTTAACCTCGTGGACTGTGGCGCGTCGCGAACGACTACGAATGCCTGTGACATTGTATGTACGGTATTTCGTCACAACACCTTGTTCCTTTAAAAGCCCAAAAATTTCAGAGAAAAAAAATTTCATAGTTTAAGAGGACGCCTCGATAGCTTAAGTGGCTAAAGCACGCGACCGGATATTGAGGGATCTGGGTTCGTATCCCCGTCAAGGCGAATGATTTTTACACTCTGAAATTGTTGCATTGACAAACTAAAGCTTGGTCATCAGCAAAACTAGCTGATTTTACGAATTCCCCGCCCACTTTCATTCCTACCTCCAGTTCTTCCCATGCCTCTTTAATAATTTCCTCTGCATACAGGTTGAACAGCAACGGCGATAATGGGCAACCCTGCCTTACACCTCTTCCTAACATTGCCCATCTGGACTCCCCGAAATTAGTTATTGAATTAATATATTATATATATATATATATATATATTAATGCAATAACTTTTTCAACGTACACGCATGCAAACACCATCATTTCGAAATATCAAAGGCACAAATTGAGTAGCTTCAGGCGTGATGAGATGAAAGTCGAACATAATGAATGACTGACCGTAGCACTTTCCCACTTGATAGCGGAAAATCCAAATGGAACTGGACTGGACTTATCAAGTGGAAAGTGCTCCAATCAGTTATTCATTATCATAGGCACTTCATCTTTTTTCTTCACTTATCTGTACAAACGATACTTTAAGAGTATCGCTGGAAATAGTGAATAGACTTAAAAAGAGGTTATGTTAAAAAATAAATTATGTAGAAAGAATGTCTTGTAAACTTGTTGGATCGGAAGCGGTTGAGACTACACGTGGGGCTACCATTTTAAACGATGAAAATCTTTCATTGAGAGGAAGTCATTGCTATAGTGGGGAGGGAAGCTTGCTGACCCCTTGTAAACCCTTTTCCCAATTATTGCATTATCCCCCCCCCCACCTGACGTTTAATTACGACCTGGGGAGAGGGATAAAGAGACGAATTCGCGCCGAGTATTTTCAAGCAGCAGCAATGAAGTTTCGCGTGAGAGACCCGTGTTTGTTAACCGCGTCTATTTTTACCTCGAAACGGCGTTTCCAAGGATGCCACTTCCTGGAGCACTCTCAAGGATGTCATTTCCCTTTTTCGCCATTTACCCCCGCCTCACCCCCCCTCCCAATCCCATTGTTGTGTGTGTGTGTGTGCGCCATTTTAACAGCGCATGCAGCGTGACCGCTTTCGCCGATTCCACGTGCTTTGATAGAGGTGAGGAAGGTCTTTCGGAGATGGGCGTCGTCGTGTGGCCCGTCATTCCAATCGATCCGAAGGCCGTCGAACGTCCAGAGGTGACCGCGCGTCGAGGCAAGGATGCGCACTGTCGATCTCGGTAATCGCGGTATCCTCAGGGACCGAAGACCCACCCATTCCTCGCATCCACCCCTCTCAATATTCCCATCCTTTCGTCTTCGAAATCGGAAGCACTCCTCTGCCATCACGTTCACGAATGAAACGACTTGGTAGTGCTGAACGCCTTGTTTTTTACCAGCTAAGACCGATTTCGAAAATGACATACTCTTTTTACATCTACATTAATACCCTGCGATCCACTTAAAAAAGTTGTGTATGGCAGGGGGTGCAAGCACCACTAGGTGAGATGGTTAACGGATATGGGAGAGGAAGGCTGTTCAAAGGGTTTGAAAAAGGGAAAAAATGTTCACCAAAAAACGAGAAAAAACGTGAAAATCTCATTTCATGCCGGTGAAAATTTTAGTTCTAAACAATTTTTAATTTAACTCACTGAAAAACTTCTTTGATATACGAAAAAGGAGGGAATAAAAATGAAAAGGTCTTCTATTTTTGAGTAAGTCATCGACAGCTTGGTTAAATGACTTACAAAATTAGCTCAGTGCTTTTGTAAGCAGCTTGTATGAGTGGCGAACCACTTGAGAAAGTAACATAAATGTGTATTTTTGTATCTGTAGTACCCTGCAAGCCTACGCTATGGTGTGTCAAAGGAATTGAATACACACCACACTAAATTTGACCCGAATATTTTTACCCCTACCGCGGTCGGACAACGTTATTCTGATCCTTTATCGTTCGTGAAAAATATGACTCTTAAATCTATTAATTCTACACTTAATCTATCTAATTTTATTTACATGACCTCTCCTACCGAAATATGATGGGCGTAATAATAAATTTTTAAACTCACTGCTAAAGAAACTTCCTTCAAATTCATTTGAAAGAGATTCAATCTATAATTTAACCTTCGCTCCATTGAGTGATTTCCAACCTAGTTCTTCTAGTATTTTGGATGCCCTATCAAGTTTATAATAGCAATGTTTACAAATCTAGCTCCTCTACGCTGCATGTGATCCAATTCCGCAATTAATCCAGCTTCATGAGGATCCCATTTATACTAGCAGAATATTCTAAATGAGGCCTAACCAACGACATATAGCATTTCTCTTTAACCTTTTCCTCACATTTACCCAGTACTCTTCTAATAAATCCTAATTTTTTGTTGGCTTGTCCTTGTATTCCCCGTATTTTTCACCCAGGAGAGGACATGAGTAAGAGTAACGCCCAAGTATTTAATCGATTCTCTCGTAGGCCCATCTTCATCTCCGTATACTTCCATTCTCCCTTCATCCCGTCCAATGTCCCCATCCTGTTGCTCCCCATTCCTCGCTTGCCTAACACTCTCCTCTCTATTACAGTCTTCAACATCCCACTGCCGATCAATATGCTTTTCTTCCATAATTCCTGCCTCTTGTGATTTCTCCAAACAATCTGCTGTCCTCCTCCACCATTCCTTGCGCTTCCTCAATTGTTTTTCCATTCTGTCCACTTCATCATCTCCATCCTTCTCCACACCCACATTTCAAAAGCCTCCAATCTATTTCTATCATCCTGCTTCAGTGACCACGTTTCCGCGCCGTACGTAGCTACCCTACATATCAAAGTTTTTACAAGTATTTTCTTAAAATCCTTACTCAACGTCCCCGTCTTAAATCCCTCTTCTTAGTGAAAGCTTCTTAGCTTAACGCAATTCTTCTTCTTATGTTCATACTGTGGGTCACGATAGTCGAGGGGTTAGAGCGTTGGACTACTGACCGCAGGGCCCGAGTTCGATTCCGGCAAGCATCTCTGGACATCTGCAGCTCCACCCAAGCTTTGTGATTTTTCGGGTACCAGATCTTCCTTGGAAACCATAACGTGCACAGGGAAAGGAACTTGCTCCCCTACCCTGATGTGTGAATTTCACACGCCGTCGGGCTTAGTACTGGGTGAGCTCTACCAACACCTACCAAACCGTCCTTCGGGTTGATTACTGTGTTTATGATTTTATATGTCCATACTAATAGGACCATTTTGTTCCAAAACAACTCCGAAATATATAAAATGTTCCCACTGCTCGAGTTCTTAGATTGTAAATAAACAAGATGCATCAGTTTTATATTAACTATAAAAGTACTCGCAACTCAGGGTCTAGTTGAGAGAATACATAATCTATAATACGAATTGTGTCGGGTTGACATCAGTTTCATTTTCCCTTCCATCATTATGTTTATGACAGGGATGTTTACGGGTACTTTGGGTAAGGATGTTGACAAGTGACTTGTTAAACCTTGGCTATGGAGCGTAGTTAATTACGGCGCGGAAACAATCATTAAAGGAGATTGATAAAAAACGAAATAATAATTTTTTAAACATTTTCAGGTGACCCCAATTACATGCGTCATAATAAAACAAGAATAATATAAATGTAATAGAATAAACATAGCACTGTAGTTACCTACTATGAACATAAAGTGAAAGAATTTTCTTGAAATTATTCAATAAAAAAAACAAATTTAGTATTATAATCTAAAAAAACACGTTTGCCGAACGTCACATTTCGTACGTGTCAATGATTAAAATCCCTTGACCTCCACCCATCCCGTTTGACCTCTTAAGAGTTGAGTGTGTTTTTTCTCCACGGAGGAACTTCAGTATCTACAACATCTATCTAGAAGATAGCTTGAGTCCGTTCAAAATACTCCGGGGAAAAATTACGTCGGAAAAAATTCTGTCTCACAAAAAAAGAAGTTTGATTAAAATATAAGCATCATTAATTAGAGTAGTTATTTCCATTAAAAATAGGGTTATTTCTGATTGGTTTAAATTCGAGTCCTTTGAAATGCTGTATTTACCATTATGTGGTCTTATCCCGTTTCCCTTATATCTTAGTGAATGAAGATATGTTCGTCATGTGGCGGGATTACTTGTTTGTAAGTAGGTTTAATAAATAAATAAATGATTGCATACGTACGCACATACATACATACGCACAGAAAAAATGAACATTTTTAAATATTACTATTCCATTAAGTAATTTCCTAATAACGGTTATGTCAACTTTACCTACAATTAAATATTGAAAAAAGAAGTTCTTTGAACTAAATTAAACATTTTATATTTACCACCAAAATTTTTAGCCTAATTTAAACGAATATTTTAATTTTTCACATTAAGGACGATTTTGAACTGCGAATTGAATGCGCGGCGTTTCTCAACATCTCTTTGCTTTCGTCATTTCGGTTCCAGGATGAAACAACAGATGGCAGCAGATCTTGTAGCTCGAGTCCTCTAGCGGAGACCGACGACACTACGAGCAGGGGGATACCCATGCCTTCAGGATGGCGGGAATCCTACGACTCTTCCATGGAGCAGGCATGCTACGTCAACTTGGTGACTGGAGCCAAGGTAGGGGAAAAAGAAATTCCACCTCCTTTTCCATTTGCAGGAGATTTTAATGACCAAATACCAATGGGCAAATAATGCATCGATTTAGGGTGATAATGTGAGTTCCCGTACTTTTTTACGCGCCTTTGTTTTCAGGAGTTAAAATGTGATTCGAAAATATGAATTTGCAATGATGTTTGGTGACAATCATGATATAAACTGATACGAACGCATTGTTTCTGAAAAATACATCACAAAAATTTCTATACGCAGTAAAATATATGTTATTAAAAATGAATGATTGTCGTTAATCGAAATTTTAATTACCATTTCGAATTTCGAATAAAATAAAATTCGCATGAGAATTCGCATTACGAGAACTACATCCGACATTCCTACCATAGAAACTAATAAATTATTGATTTTTTAAGTCGAATTAATTTATGCTATTTTCAATCTAAAAAATGTTATACTTGATCGATGATAAAGAAACTCATTGAAGTTTAATTAGACAATACTACCGCAGAAATTATTGCAACATTTTTGGAGAAATGAACAAATTGGCGGATGGTTGATTCGTAGCATTAATGGCGGCATGAGTTGCCTTGGTAACTGCAGGGCAAGCTTCACTTCTTGTTGAGAGGTTTGGTTTATACTTAAAACTCATTTCAAAGATTTACGATTTTATATCGCCGATGAATAAGGAGGAGCGTGGATTATTAAGACGTCAAATATTGTGTTTTTTTGCGGAACTACTTGAGAAGAAATCTGTTAATAAATGGCCTTGGAAACAATTGCAAAATGAAATTAGTATTTTTATTTCAATTTTCGCGAAGATTGAATAGTAGTATCCGTTGTTGTAAATATTATAATTGAATTCAGGTAATACTGAAGTAAAGTACAATGTTTTCAATAAGCTCTAATGATACAATCATTTTAGATCGAAATCATCGATATTTTAAATTTTTCTTGTAGTTGATGTGATAAGTATTCATCCACAAGGAGATTGAAAGCATTTAAGAACTGAAGAAGAGTTTATGCTAGCGTGTAATATCAGGTTTCGTCTTGTTTGATGAAGCTAAGAAAGGAATCTTTGTTCATGTAACTACATCCAAAACCTTCACTAAACAGTGACTATAAAAAAATCTGAATGCGTTTTCGCGTCGAATCTTTATTATTAATTTATTGTTCTTCAACATTACAGTGACTGATTTTTATTGTAGTGTGTTCGCATTTACGATTTGAAAATTAATCTATCGCGACAATTTCAAAGGCAGTGTGAGAAAAATTAGCATTATGTTTATTAAGAATATTATATATAAAGTTAGGAGAAGATTTTCGCTAGGCAAAGAGACTTTCACAAGGAGGAGGGAGTTGATGACAGGGACGTTGAGTAAGGATATTAAGAAAAGACTCGTAAAAACTTTGACATGTAGCGTAGCTATGTACGGTGCGGAAACGTGATCATTGAAGCAGGAGGATAGACGTAGACTGGAGGCTTTTGAAATGTGGGTGTGGAGAAGAATGGAGAAGGTGAAATGGACAGAGAAGAAAACAAATGAGGAAGTACTTGGTATGGTGAGGGGCGAAGAGAGGGAGCAATCCTATGGAGTCAGGAAAAGTGGATGAAGGGGTGTTGACCGGCAGTGGGATGTTGAAGACTGTAATTGAGGGGAGAATGTTAGGCAAACGAGGAAAGGGAAGGAACGGGATAGGGATGTTGGACGGGATGAAGGGAGGAAGAAAGTACTCAGGGCTGAAGAGGGACCTGATTTAGAGTAGGATGTTGTGTTTTGTTAGGGGCCACAAATTATTTAATTAGTAATTATGTCCATCCAAAAACCTACCTTAACCGGTAGATTACCTAATAATAATAATATATAAAGTTATTATTTCACATCTTTCAAATGTTAAATAAATCTAACAAGATTTCTGTGTCCAAAAATGACAAAAAATTAAACTAGAGGGTTTTCGTTCGTGGAAAAAATTACATCTTAAATTTATTGATTCTACCCTTAATCTCTCTAATTTTATTGACATGATCTCTCCTACGGTAGTACTTTGAGGGGTAATAATACATTTTCAACATCACTGCTGAAGAGACCTTCCAATTTATGCAAGAAATTTAATCAGTGGTATAACTTTATTTTTTTGGGAGTGATACCCAACCTAGCTCCTCCAATATTTTGAATACATTTCTCAGTTTTATCATAACAACGTTCGACAAATCTAGCTCCTCCACTCTGCACGTGATCCTATACGGCAAACAATCCAACTTCAGGAGGATCCTATGAACCCCAGCTGGATATTCTAAATTAGGCCTAACTGGCGAAAGTTAACATTTCTATTTAACAATGCAAAAATTGCCGAGTGTAAAAATGATTCGTCTTGACCGGATGATTCCGTCAAAAAGTTACTGTCGCGGCATCTCCCGAAGTTTATTTTAATTTATATTTTATTTTGTCGTCACATTTACTAAGTAGCCTTCCAAAAAATGTTCATTTTTTGTTATCTCGGCCACTCTCCTTATATATTTCACCTAGGAGAGGTCGTGAGTGAGGGTGACGTCTTAGGATTTTAATTGAGTCTGCATATTTCATTTCGGTGGTCCCAATTCAGGAGGCGTTCGGGAGGGAATTACTCTTTTAACAAATAATTCATCACTACACACGTTTTTTAGTTTGAATCTTATTGCCAAGTGTCGCACCAGCGTTTTTTAGCGTTTAGATGATCTTCTAATGTTTTTTTATCCACAGTATCACGGATATCACGGTAAACCACTCGACATCGTCGGCAAATCAACATTTATTTTTAGTGACTACGGAGTCAATATCGTTAACGAAAGAAAGTATGTTAATTTAAACCTTTGGAGTTGCGGATTAATATCGTATTTTTATTAGCCGTAAATTTCCGTGTAATTTTTAAAGCAGTTCCTTGCAAATTCAATATAAAATCTTAAGATAGCACCCAAGAAAATTTCGAATTCAGCGCGATAACCTAGTCCGAAACAAAAGGTTCTCCAGCTTGATCATAGATGTCACGACGCACTCCAGGAGTCAAATCGCTCATGTAATCCCGGTAAAATTTCAAATACTACCACGGATACGGTGCAAAATCATTGTGATAACGAATAATAATTTGCATATCATTTTCTTAAACATTTTCGATGAGTCTTATTTTATTACTCTTCAAATGTATCATTATATTAAGTGGTAATTTGTCATTTAGGTCAAAATAAGTCTGGTTTGTATTGACACCCTGCTTCACACCTTGCAGGGTACTAAAATACATAAAAAAACCAATAAATAAAATTCCTTCCAACATGCATATTCTTTTCCTTATAAGGCTTCCTTCTTTCCCCAAGGAAGCCTTCTCAATTATTGAACAAACTTCACAGTTCGATCTTGAGTTTATCTGACAGAAATTGATATGCACGGAAAAAGGGAAACTTTTGAAGGTTACATCAACGCGGGAAAAAGTCTTCTTGGGAGTAATATCGAGAGGTATTTTGTGTATCGATACATTTGAGAAAATCTCTTTCTATCCGAAGGGAATATGGAGAGAAAACACCAAATTCTCAGAAGACATCACGGGAGATATGATCAGATTAAATTAGAAATAAAATCTTTGTCTAAGTCTTCAGCATCCCATTGCTTCTTTAAGTCTCTCTCCTGCATTCACTTGTCCTACCTTCTTCGATATTTCTCCAAAACCGCCGCCAATTTTCCCGCACCATGCCTAGAACCTACGTCCATTTTATTTTTCCATCCTTCTCCATGCCCACATTTCTTATTCTCCAATCTACGCCTGAAATCTCGCTCTAACGAACAAGTTTCCGAGCCATAAAATAGTACACTCCACATTAAAGTTTGCAAAGGTAATTTTTTTACGTTATAGCTCAAGGATCCTGTCATCACCTCTGTCCTTTCTTCTGCAATAGATTCTTTATCTATGATATAGGTGTTATTCTAAGGCCCACATTTATTTGTCTACATGCGTATCTGGAAACACTCCCTTATCAAGTGAACTGTTCTGCGTGCCCTAGTTCAAATCCCACCCTCCCCTAACCTAAGTGGGTATTTTAGCCTTCTGAATTCATGAGAATCTCATCACCTTCGACCTCTAATCCCTGATTCTCATCCCATACTTCTCACACTGATTATGTAATGTGCAAATGAGCTTCATTACATTCCTTTGGTTGGACGGATAAGGTAATTTTGATCTTACATGAATACATGTATAGGAATGTCTTGAATAAATCATAAGTCACTTTATTCAGGTCAATTGTTTCATATATGAGCATCAAAGAATTGAGTTTTTCCTCGGCGTTAATCTATTGGTCACTGCACACACCCCTGTGGTTCAAGATGTTCACAATACGTGTCTAAAGTAGGCTAGAAAAAACACGTGGTCATCGAGTGGTTTTGAATTTGCGGATTTTTATTTCTTAATCAAAAAAATATGAAATCTTCACTCTATCTCATCACATGCAAATAATCAGGATTAAATATCTCGTCTCTGGCAATTCATGGAATTTATAGATTAGAATAAATTTAAGGTGTTGGTTCAGATGATTCCTATTTTACCTTACATGCACATAGCACCCTGCAAGCCGCCGCTAGGGTATGTGGCAGAGGATGAATACAAAACCAGACTAACTTTGACGAAAAGAATTTTCCCCCTACCGCAATTGGGTTCGGTTATTTTAATCCCTTATCGTTTCTACAAAAAAATAATATCTTAAATCTATCTGTTCTTCTCGTACAATGAATATCTCTATATTTATTGACATGATATCTCCTACCTATGGAGTAACAATGTATTTTCAACATCACTACTGAAGGGAAATTCTTCCAATTCCTGTCCCTGGGTTCTTTTCACAAGTCAGCCTAATTCCACGTGTATCAATGATCAATTTCGAGTTTAGTACAGGCCGTGGTCTATACTAAATCTGACGATTAGGTAGAAACGGACATCCATGGTCCTCTGAGACGTGAACATAATAAAAGATAATCGTTACCGGAGTTAACACGCGTTAATAGGAATATACGGTTAGTCATGTTGTGGGGAAAATCATTTTAAACTTATTAGAGGGAAAGTATTTCACTTGCTTGGAGGACGGAGGGGGGGTATTTGTATGCGGATTATACGCAAATGAGAATTAAATAAGATAATGAGACCGGAGATTAAATTAAATAGTAAGTCCGCAATTGGCTCCCTAAGTTAATCGTTAAAATGGGAGTACATAAACTAGAGCAGATGGTACAATTTATGTTTCTCGGAAGTTTTATGGATCGTATTGGTCTGGGACGGAAGGAGAAGAATGTGTTTGACCAAGAGGCTTTCACAAGGAGGAGGGAGTTGATGACAGGGACGTTGAGTTCGGATGTTAAAAAAAGGCTCGTAAAAACTTCGACGTGGAACGTAGTTATGTACGGCGCAGAAGCATGTCTATTTAAGCAGGATGATAGACGTAGACTGGAGGCTTTTGAAATGTGGGTGTGGAGGAGAATGGAGAAGGTGAACTGGACCGAGAAGAAAACAAATGAGGAAGTACTTGGTATGGTGGGCGAGGAGAGGGGTTTGTTGGGGAAATCATAATGAGGCAGGATATATGTATGGAAAGCGTATTGATTCGCAATGGGATGTTGAAGACTGTAATAGAGGGGAGAATATTAGGCAAGCAAGAAAGGGCAAGAATTGGGGATTCGGTTGTTGGATAGGATGAAGGTAGGAAGGAAGTATTCGGAGATGAAAATGGACTTTGATGAAGAATAGGATATTGGGTTGTATTTTTTGTTAAGAGAGGCGAAGAAATGTATCTTTGTGCTGTTTCCTTGGCCGTGTTCTTGCAAATCCTGCATTAAAACTCAGTAATTTTTAATCAGATTTGTGAGTTATTTTTCATTTTTTATTCATTGGGAATTCTGAGTACTGACCTCCAAAGGGGTAAAGAGTATGCGGAATCGAAGGATTCTGTTTTGGGACGTCTTTTTGCGTCTTGTTGCGTCTTGTTAGGGGTGCTAAGAAGTTTATCCTTGTTCGTTCTGTGTCCATCCAAGGCGTACCTTAAATGGTAGACGCAAAGGAGAAGGAGATATAGGAATAATTACTTAAAAATAGTAATATTCTCAACGCAAACAAATTAATTAATGAAGTAAGGTAATTAACTCTCTAACTTTTTAGTTTGCCGCAGATTCTTTGTCTGTAGGCAGGTCAAAGGCAAATCGAGCATGTATACTCGAAGCGAACTTATCATAAGCCTGAGGTGGAAAAGGAGTCAGCAATCGGTTGAAAAAAATCATATTATCTGTTTTAAACTTTTACAACTTTGGGTTTTGCTTGAAAAGATCTCCATTGTTGACGGATTTCGCGCGTGACGGCCTTTCTCTAGAGTAGTAGGTTACTATGGGAAAAAATGTGTCAACAATCGAATTCGTTTCGCTCGATGACTACAACGTTTCGACCTATATTTTCCGATCGAAAAGTCGTCCATTGTTGACGAAATTTCACGACCTATGGGTTTCGCTTGGAAGCACGTCCATTGTTGACGGTTTTTCCCGCGTCACAACCTTTCGATTGCAGCAGATTACTATGGAAGCAATGTGTCTCATCAATGAAAGCCGTTTGGCCCGTTTCGTAAAACGTTTCGACCTATATTTTTCGATTGAAAAGTTTTCCATTGTTGTCAATCTTTTCGCATCATAGCCGTCTATATGGCATGGGAGGAAATGCGACTGCCCTTTGGCTCGATATCTGTCGAACGGAAAATTCCTCGCGCTAATGGACGGTAGAGGTCCTATACGCATAGTTTGGAGTGGGCGGGAGGGGGGCGGGTTTGACATTAGCACCCAGCAGAAAAGAGAAAATTTCATTTTGGATGGTCGAATCAAAAGTTAAGTTGGGGCTAAATTAATAGTACCTCCATCCCTCCCTTCTCGATGTGCCATTTCGCGTGCGGATAAACGATTACTAGCTGGAGGGTGAAAATTGTATGTATTTCGTGAGACTGGGATCTCACCCCTGTTCTCCTCCTTGCGGCCACCGAAATTTTCGTCGAAATTTCAACTTCTTCTATAACCTCCCTTCCTTACCCATCCGATTTCTCCAAACGATGTAGCGGAACGCAGTCTTGAGAAAGTGCTGTTACCACACGAAAATTTCCGATTTTGACGTCACAAACGACGGCATGACAATATTCAATATCCCAGTTCTAAATTTTACGTGATCATACCAAGTCCGATTGACGTTGGGCATGTTTTTAACTCGTTTACAGACGTATTACCGTTTTGCTCATCTCTACTTTGACGTATCTATAGGATGTAGATGATACAAGTTCCTGCGATGGTGATGTTGTTATGACGAGTAAATTGATAAATATGTTCCCGAAATGTATAAAATTTTTATTGTTACTACATATTGCTGAGGAAGTTACCTCTAGCTTTTGAGGTGATGGAAATTTGGTACTGTACTTATTTTATTTATGTATTTACAAGTACTTAGTACAGCCAGCCACCGCTAGGGTGTGTGGCAGGGGGGATTACACACCAGACTACTTTAGACGCAAAAAAACTTCCCTCCCTCCCCGCGTCAAGGTCGGACAATGTTATTCTGAACGCATATCGTTCGTGGGAAAAATGGCGGCATCGTAAATCTATCTGTTCTATATTTAATCTTTACAATTTTAGTTACATGATCTCGCCTACCTTAGCACGATGGGGCTAATAATATGATTTCCACATCATCCCTTAAGAGACATCCTTACATTTTATGCAAATTATTCAAACTGTTATTTAACTTCCGCTCCGTGAGTAATTCCCAACCTTGATCCTGTAATAAATTTGGATACGCCACTCAGTTTGTCATAACAACGTTTCACGAATCTAGCTCCTCTACGCAAGTGGTCACAAATCTAATCCCTCTAATTTTTGAAGAGCCGAGTCCTAACATATCTAGGAACATAATTTAGCGTAAAATTAATCTGATCGCAATTAGGTACATCTAACAATGTAATAGGTTTATTTTCCAACTCTTGAGTACTCTAGTAGGTTCTCATTGTTCATCTAATTGTAATTTAATTATCCTTCTGGTTGCTAACAGCTCCTCAATGTACTGAAGTATTGTTACGTCGTGCATGTGCTTGTTTTCATTATGATCTACGCCATTTTAATTATTTTACAAAAACTATCTTGTGGCCAAAAATTAAAAAAAAATTTTGAAGTTGCATACCTTGTGTGTAATCACATTCATATTTAAGATCTAGTGCTTTCCCGGCGTATATTCTTGATGAAGTTTTCTCGGGTCTTCCACCGGGTCAGGGGTTCCATGTTGGCCGACGTTTCTTCCCTGAAGACGATGTACGAGTCGGACATCGAAACGTCGGCCAACATGGAACCCCTGACCCGGTGGAAGACCCGAGAAAAATTCATCAACATTCAGATTTTCCATTCCATTGCAAACCTTAAGGTTTTCCATGGAATACACTCCAGTATTTCTGCGTATTTTCACAAAAAAACTCTTGTGGATCAAGTAACAAAAACACCAAACATTAACCGTTGCAAAGCAACAAGATAGATCCAAACAAAACAATAATTATTGCGCAACAAAAGGAATGGTCAGGTACATCGCAATAATGATCAACAATTGCGGTGAAATAATAATGTGTTTAACAAGATTATAGAATTGGTACAATGATTGTAATAATGAGCAGGTAGGCATTATCAACGCCGTGCAATAGTACTAAACGTACGACGATTTCCCGCTACACCCAACCAAAGTCGCGCAGCAGTGCTGAAGTCTTCATTTTATGGCGGAACGGAGCACAGGCCATAATCCATATAGTAGACTACCTATAGATGCGTGCTGTTACTTAATTGAATGGCTGCGAGCGAGGGAATGGTCCTCCCCCTTTCCCGCAAGGGGATATTCAATACCTTGGGCTCATAGGCATTGAGTGGAGGGGCTAATCCCGACGAGCGCGTTGTTTTTCCTCACCGTAATCCTCAAACCAAGGAGGTTCCCCCCCTCCCCCCCTGTTCTCCTCCATGTGGTGTACTTTCTCTCCCCGCCCTTACACCAAGGCAAACGAACGGGGCACCGCAACAGCATCAACCGGTCCCTCCAACTGGTCCTCGCCCTCTAGTAACTCGCTACTAAAGCTAAGAAAAATAAGGGGTTGTCCCTTGCATACATTGGCCTCTATATATCTCTCTCTTTCTCTGATAGAGATTACTACGCATGAGGGTGGCATGTGAGTGTGTGTGTGTGTGTTTGGGGGGAGGGGAGGGGGGGTGGATGGGGGCGGTTTGATGGCTGACGTAAAAGCGAGAGGGGCGGGCGAAGATTTTTCCCAACCGCGAAACCAGGGGGATATTTCCCACCACACGCAAACACAGCCGCACCCCCTTTCCGCTCTCTTGTGACCATCCCTCACTTCGGCGACGTCGCGGTTAACCCCACTACTTAATGCCACCCGTTGCTGTGCACCTATGAGTGTGATTTGTGTGTGTGAATATGTATATGTATATATATATATATATAAATATATATATATAATGTATATATGTATATATATATATATATGTATATGTATATATATATATATATGTGTATATATATATATATGTATGTATAATATACTCACTTGAAGAAGGCCTCTGAGAGGGCCGAAAGCTCGAACAATTTACCGTGTGAGTGTCCTTTTAAATGTTGCTTTCTATTTGTGTTCTATTGTGCCGCTCGTGTGAGTTTTTCCGTACAATCTATATAATATATATATATATATATATATATATATATATATATATATATATATATTTTTTTTAAGGTAATCTAACGGTTAAGGTAGGTTTTTGGATGGACACAACTACCAAACAAATATTTTATTACTCCTACAAAACAGAAAATCCATCATCCTACTCTATATCAGGTCCCTCTTCATCTCAGAGTACTTTCTTCCTCCCTTCATCCCGTCCAACATCCCTATCCTGTTCCTTCCCTTTCCTCTTTTGCCCAACATTCTACCCTCTATCACAGTCTTCAACATCCCACTGCCGGTCAACACCCCCTTCATCCACTTTTCCTGCCTCCATATGATTTCTCCCAACAAACCCCTCTCTTCGCCCACCATACCAAGTACTTCCTCATTTGTTTTCTTCTCTGTCCATTTCACCTTCTCCATTCTTCTCCACACCCACATTTCAAAAGCCTCCAATCTACGTCTATCCTCCTGCTTCAATGACCACGTTTCCGTACCGTACATAGCTACGCTCTAGTCCCTGTCATCAACTCCCTCCTCCTTGTGAAGGCCTCTTTGCCTAGCGCAATTCTTCTCCTTACGTCCCTACTACTTTGACCGTGTTGGTCCAAAACACTACCAAGATACGTAAACTGTTCTACCTGCTCTAGTTTTTGCCCTCCTACTTTAACGTTAAGCTTAGCCTTTTTCTTTCTAGAAAATCGCATAACCTTTGTTTTATTAATATGGATTCTCATCCCATACCTGTCGCACTGAATTTCCAATTCACTCAGCAATGCTTGCAGCCCCTTGGCTGACTGACAAACTAAAGCTTGGTCATCAGCAAACCTAACTGATTTTACGAATTTTCCGTTCACTTTTATTCCTACCTCCAGTTCTTGCAATGCCTCTTTAATCATTTCCTCTGCATACAGGTTGAACAGCAACGGTGATAATGGGCAACCCTGCCTCACACCCCTTCCTAACACTGCCCATCCTGACTCCCCGTTTCCCACCCGCACCTGAGCAGTCTGAGACAAGTACAGGTTGCGGATTAGCCTCCTTTCCCTCCAATCTATTCCTATTTTCTGCAATATACTCATTAGTTTTTCCCAATTCACCCTATCAAACGCTTTTTCGAAATCTACGAAACAGACAAATACCTCCTGGTTATGTTCTATAGTCCTCTCGATTAATAATCTCATTACTGCGATGGCATCACGCGTACCTCTCCCCTTCCTAAACCCAAACTGATCATCCCCTAAGTAATCATTTGCCCTACTCTCTATCCTTTTGTTTATGATCCTGAGAACAACTTTAGCTGCGTGGGATATCAAACTAATTGTCCTATAGTCCTCACATGACGTGGCTTTTACCTTTTTCGGAATAGGAACTAAAACTGATCTCACAAAGTCTTCCGGCCAGATTCCCTCCTCATAAATACTACGGATCAGCCCATATAGCCTCTTCCTCCCACATTTTCCTAAGCATTTTAAAAGTTCCACGGGAATGTTATCTACCCCCACGGCCTTATTTAGTTTCATCTCCCTTAATGCCCTTTCTATCTCATAGTCTAGTATGCCTGGACCTAAGCTGTCTTCCTCTACGTCATTTTCTTTTTCAATGTCTAACTTTGCCGTCTGCGTCTTTACTATACAGTTCTTCTATATATTCCTTCCATCTCTCTTGGATCTTTCCTGCGTCAACTATTACCTAACCCGCCTTATCTCTAACTGTTAGCATAGCTCTTCCATTCTTACTTCCCGATTACGATTTAACTTTGCTGTACAGCGCACCGATTTCACCCTTCCTCTGCAGACTTTCCATATCCTCGCACTGCGTCTTCCACCATGCTTCTTTTGCTTTATTTTTTGCCCGCCTCAATTTATTGATGAATTCTTTGTACTTCATTTTGCCTAATTCTGTATTTACATTCTTCAATTTCCGCCGCTCATCCATCTTTGTAATCATCTCATCCGTGATCCATGGTTTCCTAGTCCCTTTAGCGTTAACGGTTCCAATACTGTCTCTTGCGGCTTTAGACAACCCTTTCTTGATCATTTCCCATTTTTCTTCGATAGTACTAAGCCCTTTGCCATCCTCCATGATTTTCTCTACCGCCTGTTTGTATTCCTTCCTTTTCAACCCATTTAATGCTTCTACATTCCATTTTCTAACTCGCCGCCCCTGCCTTATCTTTTTGAAACGTACGCTACATTTCATAACAACTAAATTGTGGTCTGAGTCCGCATCCGCTCCCGGGAAGCTTTGGGAATTTATCACACTGTTCCTAAACCTGTGTCTAACCAGGATATAATCTAGCTGATATCTTCCTGAGTCACCTGGCATTTTCCATGTATACCTGCGTCTTTTGTGGTGTCTAAACCAAGTGTTGGTGATGACTAACCCCTGTCTCCTGCAGAACTCAACTGCTTTCTCCCCGCGGTCATTCCTCGTGCCTAAACCGGAGTCCCCGACCTCGTCACCATCTCTTCCTTCGCCTACCGTCGCATTCCAATCCCCCATCACTATCAAATGTTTCCCTGCAGGAACACACGCGATTATGTCCTCTAACTGATCGTACATCCTATCGATCTCTTCTTCCTTATGGTTGCTCGGTGGCATGTATACCTGAATAATAACTAAGTTCGTCGGTTCTGCTTTTATCTCTACTAGTAGTATTCTATCCGTTACCTGCTCTATGTTGACTACGCTTCTTCCTACCTCTTCATTTAATACTATGGCAACCCCTCGTTGGCTCTCGTCCCCACCGCTGTATATTATTCTATACTTATCACTCCAGTAATCCCTGCTATCTTTCCATCTCACCTCGCATAGACCTAAAATATCTATATTTCCCCTTTCCATCTCTCGCTTAACATTCTCCAATTTCCCTGTCCTCATCATTGTCCTAACATTCCACGTTCCTATTCTAACTAATGTGGTCTTCTTCTCCTGCGTCTTCAGTCCTGCTGCTGCTGGTTTTCCCTAGCAAGGGTTTCGTTGGATGACAACCGCGGAAGCCTTGCCTCCCCCGCTGCCGGGCACGACACACGGCCGATTGGGCCGAGCCCCGTAGTTGCCAGGACTCAAAATATCTGTATAGTCCATCATATTTTTCTTGGGAATGATAATTGAGGTGGTTTCCCGTTGCCTTCCTCAATAGTGTTTTTAACGTGACACCAGCACTTACTGGCCGCCCCACTGGGGTCAGACGCCATTGCAGCCGCCTCACTGAGGAATAGACGCTGCGTGGACTACCTTTCGTCTGGCTCCTAACCTTCGACCTATCTGGCATGGGTGACCCTACCAGGAGCAATTTTTATTACTCCCGCCAGCACAGCTCTAGGGGTCATCGGAACGCACAAGCCCTTCCACCACGTCAAGGTTGTAGTCCGGGGAGGGATATATATATATATATATATATATATATATATATATATATATATATATATATATATATATATATATATATATATATATATATATATATAAAATATTTAATAATATTTTATAAATATAATATGTTTATAAAATATGTGTGTGCTTGCAATAGAATTAATTGTAGGATACAGTCAAAGTAAACGTAGCTATGCCTCAATTGATATTTACTATCCACCACTGTGTGGTATCATTAAGTGGAATTGTCGCGCTTCATTTTGTCTGTAAGAAGGAAAAGTTCCAGCATGTAACGGGTAAAATAGTTTTATATATTTTTTTAGTGCTTCAGTAAATATTAATTTTCCATTGTTGTTCCTATACTTTGGATTACTTTCGGAACTACTAGATATGTTGAAGCTAGATAATACTTAGTCAACACATTATAGCAACATGATATATTAGCCTTATGTTAATCGATGGCGACACTAATTGGCTTGAATGAGGAAGACGTTGGCTTAGCTGCTGAAAACGTTTAACAATCCGCTTGCATCAACTTGATCTATTCTGAAAACTTGACTTTTTATGAAATCTTCTTTCAACTTTTACTTTGTGTAGTTGAGTACTTCTGAGGAAATATCCCTTACCATCCGCATGCTAATGCGGTAAGTGGCGACCTCTGTAACTTCGTTCGATTTTTCATCGTCCCTCGATGTGGGTCGATTCGCATTGTTGAATTTCCCCTTCAATTGTTAAAGAGTGCCTCAATGTATGGGCAACAAATGCGGCAAACAATGCGTGTAGTTCACCAATGAGGATACGTCGTCGAAAATGTGAAAATCTTCGATGTGAAAATGTGACGAATGTATATTCTGTGTAGCAGGATAAACGTTTCGCTTTCGTGCCGAGACATCTTTTCCATCGAGGTGTGAGTGAGTGGATCGGACGAGAGTGGCGTCACGATTTACCTCGCACAGGTGTCGTGCGTGATGCATCATCGTTGGGGACGCTTTCTACTCCTCTTAAAGGGACGACACAACCAAGATTTCAATTGCAGCCGTTAGCTAATCGAATTTCGGCAACATATTCAATTAAAAAGAAGCTGAAGGCAGGCGTAGAGATTCGAGGATTCAAATTAGAGAAAGTTAAAGCCTTAGTTTACCTAAGCCTTAGTTTACCTGAGCAGCAGTATAAATAACTTGGGATGGAAGAAGTTCGACCGACATCAAGTGAAGAATACACCTAAGGCTAAGGAGGAGTTTACGAAGGGGAAGATACAACGACTATGTAAAAATAGTACCTGTTGTAGCAAAACTATATGCAGGTCGCATAAAATGTCCGTATGGAGCATGGCAGTGTAGGGATCAGATACGAATGTAAAACAGAAAAGCTATCTCAGGGGTTGTGAGGGAATTACAAAAATGAATGAAGAAGAATGGAGGGCTGTGGTGCAGCAGTCTAATGACATACATACGGTTAATGATACGTACAATATACAAAATTATTTATTCACGATTGATTTTACTCGAGCAGTCAATTTTTCATTATTTCCGGGGCTTCCATACGCTTTCATCGATGTGAGTTCCCCAATGATCGTTTCTTCAGCGCTTTTTGGATCAGGTCCTTCATGGTAATAGTTTGTGGCCAATATGATGTTTTTATTATTGACTTTGTTTGTTTTATAGGCAACTCTTGTATTGTTTTATATCCTTCAGTCATTGCCTCTGTCTCCTTCTTGTTTTAAATATTTAACCCACAATCGACTAAAAATACTTGAATACCCTATAAATGAAAAACTTAGTTAGGTTGAGCAGTTTACGAATATTAGAAGTGTCTTAAACTAAGATGGGCATAAAAGTATGGATTAAAGAGGGAGAAAGACGTCTTAATAAAAAAGGAATGAATGACGGGGACGTTAAGTAAGATAACCATTTAGATTCAAGAATTTAGTAAGGCTAACTTGAAATTAAATGACTCTTTAGCCTGTTGAAGTGGAGCGCGCTTTAGCGCGGCGCGGAAACTTGGTCGTTGAAGAAAGATTTTAAGCGTAGATCAGTGTTTTCTGAGACATGTGGATGTGGAGGGTAAATATAACTACTCTGATATACATAGGAGAGAATGTTAGGCAAATGAAGAAAGGGGCATAGGGGTGTGTTGGACGGAATGAAGGGAGGAATGAATTACGCAGGATTGAATAGGGCTTTATTGTAGTATCGGATGTTTGCTGGTGTTTTGTTTGAAGAGGGCAAAAAAATGTAGCGTTTTCCAGGCAGAGAGTCCATTTTAGAACTCATCTTAAAAATCATAATAAATATTTTACAAAATTAGAATAATATACGAAAAGTACATGGATCTAGCTGCTGAAACCAGTTTTAAATCTCCTCGTATCAACTTTTATTCTTCTTTAAAACTGTTTTTTTCATTAAATTTTGGCCATTTCCAAACCTTCTGTTCATTTTTGTATTGTAGACAGTTAAGGACTTGAGACGAAACGCAATCCTTGCCTTTCCCTACCTTGTGGCTCTGTATTCAGGTCACCGTGAAAACTACCTCGTCCTAATAGTATATATAATTATATATATATATATATATATATATGTGTGTGTGTGTGTATATATATATATACATATATAAAGAATCATATAAATATAGGGTTGGTTTAGCGCAGCGTAGGTAACGTGTCCAACACGGTTTAAGTAGTAGGGACGTAAGGAGAAGAATTGCGCTAGGCAAAGAAGCTTTCACAAGGAGGAGGCAGTTGATGACAGGGACGTTGAGTAAGGATGTTAAGAAAAGACTCGTAAAAACTTTGATATGGAGCGTAGCTATGTACGGCGCGGAAACGTGGTCATTGAAGCAGGAGGATAGACGTAGACTGGAGGTTTTTGAAATGTGGGTTTGGAGAAGAACGGAGAAGGTGAAATGGACAGAGAAGAAAACGAATGAGTAAGTGTTTGATATGGTGGGCGAAGAGAGGGGTTTTCTGGAAGAAATCCAAAGGAGGCAGGAAAAGTGGATGATGGGGGTATTGACCGGCAGCGGGATGTTGAAGAATGTGATAGAGGGGAGAATCTTAGGCAAACGAGGAAAGGGAAGGAACAGGATAGGGATGTAGGGAGGAAGGAAGTACTCAGAGATGAAGAGGGACCTGATGTAGAGTAGGATGCTGGATTTTGTGTTTTGTTAGGAATCAGAAAATATTTATTTGGTAGCTGTGTCCATCCAAAAACCTACCCTAACCGGTAGATTACTAAAAAAAAGGTAGCGTGTTTATATGTATGTATGCTTAAATAATTCAAACTATGTAAATCATGATACATTCACCACGGTATCTAAGTATGTAGATATGGATACAGTATATCGTAACTTATAGAAGTAAGATATATTTCTCTAAATGAGAGAGTACCTGGTAGAAACAATAATGGTCATTACAAGTGCTAATGGAACGAACAATACATTTTTTTTAAACATTCAAAGTTGCACCAATTCGAGACTGGCACCTACAAACTTCTTTCGCCTTGAGTCTACCATTAAGGGGAAATGCTTGGAACGACCTGGAGAAACACTCGGGAAGATGGAACATGGCTGACTCACTGCTCCTTGACGGTTTATCTTCATTTTCGAGACAATTCCAAGGATGCACCCATATGCACCACGTGTCATCCCTCCCACTTGTCCTGTGAATCGCGTGGGGGTCGAGCGTGACTTTTCCCTCTAGTGGTGACTCGAGGAGTCAAGGGGAATCATTGTGATCTTGATGAGGGCCCGGAAAAGTAGCAGTCAGTCTGGCTTCATTTAACCGACCGGGAATTCTCTCAACTGTCGATATTTCCCGAGCACACTACGCTCGCTTCGTTCAAGATGCTAGATTAATTAATTAATTAAGATTTTGGAAAGGCTTTTATCTTTGGAATAGGGTTGACAAGTCAAAATTTTGCTTGTTACAATAATATCCGTTAAGTCACGCGGACGAACTTCTCCCTTCTTTCCTTCATTGTTTCTGTTGCTTCGACTTTGTTTATTTAAATTGTTTCAGAGAGCTCTAATTGTTATGAATGGTGCGATGGCGGGAAAGTTGGCGTATAAGAGAATGAAAATTTTAAAACGAAGTAATCTTATTTGAAATATATCATTAATGAGTAATAACAAATAAAGTGAATTTATTATTTCTTTAACCCAAGCTGACGTTTCTTAGTTAGTGGACTATCACCCATTGTTACCTTGTTCATTGTTCGCGCTGAAGCGTTCTTTTGTTGCTGGCAACAACGGCTTCACGCTAAGGTCGCTTCTGATTGGTAGTTTGCATGTAAACTGAAAGGTTTAAAATCATAGTATTGCCTTAATACTCTCTGTCTCGTAGATCTTAGCGCACTATTTTCATGTTCTAGAACCTTTTCATATAAATCATATGCGTCTTTAATCAATGACAGTTTTCCAACTCGAAGGACCGCCCATTTTCGAGGTAGAGGAGTATATTTATTTAGCCTCAGTTCGGCTCAGCACTTTTTGGCCTTTACATCGGACTATTAACGGTGAAAACAATGGAGACGATTACAAACACCCAAGATCTAGGTTGAAGAGTACCCACCCAGACGGGAATCGATCCCGCAACCCTTGGATTGGCAGACGTGGACGTTACCCCGCCGCCATCGAGGCCGGCGTTGATGTGATTTGATAATGAAAATTTCCACATCCCCTTTCCAGGAGAATAATATATTTGCAAAGACGGACTTCCTTATCAAAATATTAACGAATATCAAAGTCTTGGGGATCGAGATGGTGCGGGGGCTAACGTACTGGCGTCCCACCCAGAGGGCCTGGGTTCAAATCCCGGCGGTGTTGAATATTTTTCAGGGGTATCTCGATCCCTACTTGAGGTGCTTTGTGGAGGGTACTTTGAGTGAGTACGCCGTCCGTCGGATGGGACGTTAAGCTGCGGACCCCCTTGGCGCCTTTCGTAAAGAGTAGGCTAATGCCGACGCCGGGTTTCTCTCCACCCTTCATCATTTCCTCTCCATCCCTAATGGCGCAAATGACCTCAGCTGTCGGTCGCCTCCCCTAAATACTACTACTACTCAAAGTCTTTGCAACTGATGGCGATTTTTCAAAAATTATTTTGATAACCATTAGTATTTCAATCTTAAATTTGATTTTTTCTACTGCAACCCTTTAATTCTTCTATATTATCTATTGTGATCCCTACTCTTATTCCCTAAATAGATTATCTCTTTTTACGTCCTTCTTTATTTTGTCCTATCTTTTACTTATCTCTTAGTGTTCTTTTTGCGGGATCTTCCCTTCCATAATATTTCTCCACCAAATTATGTCTCCACCAAATCCAATTTTCCTCAATGTGTGTTCAATCCATCTTTAGTTCTTCATCTCTTCCCATATGAGTTCTCTCCAAAGATGTTCCTCTTTCCTCTTCTTATTCTTATATGTACTACTTCCTCGTTCCTCGTATTGCCTGTCCATTTAATCAGCTTCAGCACCATGTTTCAGAGGATTATCCTATTTTCCGTCCTATACCACTATTCTAATGTTGCATGTTTCTGATCCGTAGAGTTCCATGCTCACGGATCTTTGATAAACGTTTTGACCATCTGCTTGTTTCCTTCTTTTCAACCTCAGGTGTTCTTTGAACACTGCCTCTACTTCGCGAACACCTTAGTCGCTAAAAATTTATTATTATGTGGTGATCTTAACATTAATACCTAGCCCCAATGTTTGCAATCATCAGTTTTCAGCGTAGAAATGTTTGGATTTTCTTTTATTTCAATTTTTAAGAAACCTTTGGTTGCCAGTTTGACTTTCCTAATGAATTCTTGAGTTAATTGAACGTCAAAAACTCTTACGTTCTATTTCCATTCATTCTTGTGCAAGATTTTGAGACAATTCTAATTGGAAAAGAACTCAACGTCACCTTCGGATGTTCGAGAACTTTCTGGTTTAATTAAGTAATTATTTTTGAAACCCTAGAATCTATTTTTTTTTCAAATAATAAAAGAACTTTGGGTAAGAGTATATTTTCCACCATTGTCCCCGCCTTCGTCTTCTTCATTTGAATTTTTTGTTTGCCATGGAAACCTTTTATTTACGCAGGTTTAAATTTCACGGAAACTTTAGGGAGGCCTATATTTCATGGCGAAGAGTGAGTAACCTTCCGCCCTGTCAGTCATAATAAGGTTTCCGGTTGCGGGGGGAGAAGTATTTCTTTCCCATTGATGCATGAGGTTTTAAATTGAAAGCTAGAAAACTTTGTGGGCGTAAGCCATTCCGTTTTATTATTTCATTCTTATATATATATGTATATACATATACATACATATATATATATATATTTTTTTTTTTAAACGTCATTTTTGCGAGAGGAAAGCGGTGGATTCGAAGAGCAAAGTGGGGAAAAAAATGTCCCATTGAGACCGGAAGACAGACAAAAAAAATGGCAGGATGTTTTATTTTATTTTGATACCATTTATAGGTTGGCCTAACAGAAGTGCAGCGGAAATAAATAAGTAGAGGAAAACAAGTGAATGGACACGCCCGCGCCGACTAAATTCAATATTTTTCAACTCATTTCTCTCCCTTTTCTCCGCTGTATTTCATCCCATTCGGTCCGAAAACCTACTTCCCCCAATCCTCTTGGTCACAGGGATATGGAAGGGGACAGACAGCGTCACCTGTAATTGATGGGACCTGGCTGGAACCTAAAATTAATATATGGTAGGGTCCAGCGTTGGCGGGGTGGAAACAATAGCGCCAGGCAACGGTGAGAGCATCATCCCAGGCAATCTTACTTCTCCGTCTGATATTAGAGAAATGTTTAATTTAGTGCCATCCAAAATTTTAAAGCGGAACATCAATAAGGCTATGGACGGAGGGGGGAATATATAACTAATGCTCATTGAAGTGTTCGTCAAGCCTTAAATAAGCAGTTAGCTTGGCTAACGTTGACATACCCAAGACAATATAGTGTACATTCTGATGCGTGAATTTCACACGACCTTGGGCTCAGTATTAGGTGCTCTATCCTCACATATCAAGCCGGCCTTCGAGTGCATTATGGAGTTTATGGTTTATAAATATATATATGTGAGGACACATTTAAGTAAGTTTGACATTTTCACCCTCTTCAGGTCAGGCACAGATAAATGTTTATAAATAAATAAATAAATAAATATATATATATGTATATATATATATATATACACACATGTATGTATAGGAATATGGAACTAGCCCTCTTTATTACCCTGCCTGCACGACGGCGTGTGAATTTCACACGCCGTCGTGCTTAGTACTGGGTGAGCTCTACCATCACCTACAAAACCAACCTTCGGGTTGATTATTGTATTTTGGTATAAATATATTTATATATATATATAAATATATACACACACACACACATATATATATATATATATATATATATATATATATATATATATATGTATATATATATGTATATAAATATATATATATATATATATATGTATATAAATATATATATATATATATATGTATATAAATATATATATATATATATATATGTATATAAATATATATATATATATATATATGTATATAAATATATATATATATATATATGTATATAAATATATATATATATATATATATTTATATATATATATATATAAATAAATAAATAAATAAATAAATATATATATATATATATATATATATATATATATATTGGTCCCAGTAGTCGAGGGGGTAGAGCGTTTAACGATTGACCGGAGGGCCCGGGATCTATTCCCTGGCAAACCTCTCTCGGTACCTATAGCTCCCAAGCTAGGTGATTTTTCGGGTACCAGATGATCCTGGGAAACCATAAACCCGGCACAGGAAAAGGATATAAATATATGTATATATATACATATATACATACATATATATTGTTCCTTTTCCTTATTTATATAGGGAAGCTAGCATAAATCTCTTAAAAGTTTTCGCGATCATGTATCTTTCATGTGCCGAAGAGAGAGCTTTTTTTTAACCAGAACTGTGAAGTATGTTCAAAAACTTATGATTAAATGTCGTAGGGAATTAAAAACTATCCTACATCTCGAACTCAGATGCCTACATGTGCATAGTACACTGGAAGCTGTGTTGAGAAGGAAGATGTGAGAGGGGATGATAACACAACAGGCATACCATATCTTAAATTAATTTTTCTTAATTTTTAATAGCAATATTGATGGAAAATATTTCAAATTATGTATGTAGATCACACAGGTACATTTAACTCGTAATCTAAGCGAAATATTCTTCTGTAAGCATAAGAGAGGATTTGAAAGTAACTAGAAGGTCATCAAAATATTTGGTCATATATTTTAATTAATTTTAGCACAGATCATGAGATATACAATGTAGTTTAACTAGGTGTATAGTATTTTAAGTTGGGGAATCATAGATTAATTCAAATTTGAAATGGAATCAATCCAAGGAACATTTCTGGAAATTAACGTCCGAGTAGAAATCCAAGTCTTATCAACGGGCACGAAGGAGTAAGCTAGGGATTCAATATAATATGTCATGAAGGGTGAAAGAACGTGGACCACATGGGGAGGCAATGAAAGAGGAGAGAGGTTGTTTTTATGCAAGGGATTTTTATTCTTTTCTTTTGTTTTTTTTGAGTCGGTCGCCACGTACACAACGGCGGTAGTCTCGGCAACGGGGGGCGGTGTTGGGGATGGGTCGAGTCATTGTAATCGGGAGTGGGAAGGGGGAAGGAGCGGGGTTTGGAGTCGGGAGGTTTGTCTGAGTGCTGTGTGGTGTGTCACGATACGAATGGGGTGACGTGGTCCAGTGGAAGAGATGCGACACTTTCTGTTTTATAATCGGCAATTTATGCCTTCGTCGGCCAGGGGGGAAAAAACAAATGCACGCTGGAGGAGGGGAAAGATTAAACAGAGCCGCCATTAATACCAGTCCATCTCCTAGAGGACCAGATAAAAGCGTTAAAAATAGTAATAAGATGTATCTTGTCACGAGAGGAAGAACTTTCTCCCCATCACTTCCCTGTATACATTCCTTCCTTTAAAAAAACACAGGAAAAAATAACTTGGGAGGCATGAGAATGTCTATTCATATATGTGTGTGTAATCTCTTGGCATAATTAATATTAGACGGAAGCGTTTGTAGACCGCAGGCAAGTGAGTGCGCATTTGCGCAACCGAAGCGATAACAAAAGCGTTCAGAAAATAACGCTCGTGGATTTGTTCGATTGATCGATTTAACTTGAATTCAAGTTCGATTTTCTATTGTGGTTTGTCAACGCTTAATAGCAATTGCATGACGGAATCGTATAAATCCACAATCTTCAAAACGTAAAAAAAATAACGAGAGAATTGCAGATCATTATTTGACGAGCTAAATGCGGAATTTTTCAAAAAACAAAGGAACGCATTTGAAAAAGAAAAAAGTGTTTTTTCCATCATGACAACGAATTTCCTCGCACTTCGGCGGTCGCCATGACTACGTGAAATTTTACGATTTATACTTCGAATATTGGTTGATCACCCACCGTATTCAACAGATGTGAACCCTAGCGACCTTTTCCAGTCTCCTAGCTTTTAAAGTTCCGCTTCGAGTACAGAGATTCACGTCGGACGAGGAGGTTACCGAATACGTTCACGCCTCTTTTGCGTAGAAAGACGTCAACTACTATTTGTGACGGTTATAAAAAGTTAAAAGAGCATCGCTGTGAAAAAATAGCAACGACTGAAGAGGAGATTTTGTTGAAAAATAAATGTAAATTTGAAGTAAAAATGTCTCGTTTACTTGTTAGCTCAGAAATTTTTAGACTACCCTCGTAATGTGTGAATAATTTTCAAAATGGACGCCGGTCAAGCCGAGTTGAGACATTTCATTCAACGTGAGTGGGTGAACAGTGTCACCAATCTGTCATGTGCATTATAGTAATCGAACTTTGATATATTCAAACAGTCAGAAAGGCATCCTTCATACTTGCATATTAAATTATGCCATGGATGTACAGAACAGGTTAATGTCGAGTGATTTAAAAAATAATGCAAAAAGTTTCACTTGACACAAAACAAAAATAAAATCATAAAAAAGAGTAAAGAGTTAAGAACACAAAAAAGCATAAACTAGAAAATAATAATTATTATTAGGTAATCTACCGGTTAAGGTAGGTTTTTGGATGGACACAGCTACTAATTAAATATATCTGAGTACGTTCTTCCTCCCTTCATCCCTTCCAACATCCCTATCCTGTTCCTTCCCTTTCCTCGTTTGCCTAGCATTCTCCCCTCTATTACAGTCTTCAACATCCCACTGCCGGTCAATACCCTCTTCATCCACTTTTCCTGCCTCCATAGGATTTCTCCCAACAAACCCATCTCTTCGCCCACCATACCAAGTACTTCCTCGTTTGTTTTCTTCTCTGTCCATTTCACCTTCTCCATTCTTCTCCACACCCACATTTCAAAAGCCTCCAATCTACGTCTATCCTCCCGCTTCAATGGCCACGTTTCCGCACCGTACATAGCTACGCTCCATATCAAAGTTTTTACGAGTCTTTTCTTAACATCCTTACTCAACGTCCCTGCCATCAACTCCCTCCTCCTTGTGAAAACCTCTTTGCCTAGCGCAATTCTTCTCCTCACGTCCCTACTACTTCGACCGTGTGGGCCAAAACACTTCCGAGATACGTAAACTGTTCCACCTGCTCTAGTTTTTGCCCTCCTATTTTAATGTAAAGCTTAGAAAATAGAAAATATATCTTTTAAATACGCACCGATATGGTTTCCATCCATGTATGCGACTGCTAAGCCACATTTCTCTTAGTTTAGGTTATCAGGCCTTACGAATGGAATAAGACAAGTATTATTAACTAATATGTCCGCATATTTTGATGACCTTGTCTGTGGGACGTCAATTTATCTCTTCGTTCCCAAAACACACGCTACCATACACACAAAGGTCTCCCTTATTTACGTCGTCACGCCAGTTAAAACAAAAAAGAAACCCACTGCGTTTTGAAGGGCCTCTAGGAGTGTGAAATCCGACAACGCTGTTGTTGGTGTTGAAACCGACCGATGAGACGGTTCAAGACGTTTCGGAAGAATAGAAAAGTGGCTTCTTTTCACCCGCAGAGATCGAAAAATTTTATTACAACTGAATAGCTGGCTGTAAATAGGGCTGTACCGTATCAGTTTCCAATATCCAGTGGCGATATGAATGAAACATTGAGGTCACATTGATATGTTTTCATGACGATATTTTTGCCGAACGATGCAGATTAATATCGAAAATGTATTTTATTTAGTAGTATACCGTTTAAGATTTACTACCGAATAGGTATTTGATGGTCACAGTCGGACATATACATTCCTTAGCATAACCTAGCAAGACACAACCTGATATCCGATTCTACAATTCGCCCCCCTTCATCTCCATATTCCTCCTGTCTCCCTTCATCCCGTACATCTACATAATACCCCGCAAGCCGCCGCAAGGGCATGTGGCGGGGGGTGTTAGGTTACCAACCGTAAAAAGAAACAATACCACATGCAAAACAACGACATGGAAAACTACACCCACAGCAGCGCACACACGCATGCAAAAATCACTTCATCCAACACTCATGCAAAACAATAACCCGTACAACATCCCTATACTATTCCTACCCCTGCTTCCTCATTTACCCAGCATTCTCCTTTTTATTACAGTCTTCAACATCCCAATCTCCAATCAATATGCTTTGCAACCACCTTTCCTGTCTCCTTATATTTTATCCCGACAATCCCCTCTCCTCACCTCTCACAACACCTGGCACTTCGTCGTTTGTTTTCTTTCCTGTCCCCTTCACCTTCTCCATCCTTCTCCACACCCACATTTGAAAAGCCTCCAATCTATGTCTATCATCCTGCGCCAATGAACATGTTTCCACGTAGGAAAAAATGTCAACCTGGTCCCAGGTAGTGTTATCTATTTTTATGTCAGTTTTGACAATTTCTTTTCTCTCGCCATTATCTTGGTCATCTTCTCGTTTATTTTCAATTTCATATCTTCCAGGTCTCTAGATAATATTTGAGCATCCTATTAATGTATTTTGCAGTGCCTGCAATTATTGCTATCGTATTATCAGCAAAGCGGTTACTGTGCCGAAATCTGTTAGGGGAATGTATTGCGATTCCTGTGTCCACGCCTTAATGTAATATATACTTGATTATAGTATATAAAATATGAATATTGATTTCTTCATTGTATTTATGAGCATACATTGAATAAAGGGAGTAAATTGTGAGTGGATTTTATAAACAATGGTTTATTCTTATACAAATAGGTTTAGAGCATTAACTTAGTGTTGTGTTATTAGGGGCTTAAAATTGAAATTAAGCTTAGGCATTGAATCCATCCAAAAAAATACCCTGACCGCTAGACCTCTCTTTTTTTATTGATGTTTTGTGATTAAAGGTTACTTTTGGATGAAGACAGACTGAACAACTGTACATTTATTTGTCTCGACTAACAAAATAAAATATGTCGCCAGACACTGCCTCTTCAATTCCGCTTACTTTCTTCCTCCGCTCATTCCGTCCAACATCCCCATCATATTTTCGCCCCTTCCTCGCTTGTCCAACATTCTCATCCCTATCACGGCCTACTCTCTATATATGTATTCGCAAGTATATGATCAGAAAACAATCAGTAACAAAGTTCAGTATTCGAATACATTTTTGGCTAAGGGGAAGGAATAGAATTGGCGCACGTAGGGCGGAATGATGGGAGGAAGGAAGTATACGAAATCGAAGAAGTGTTTATTATAATGTGGGGTATAAGGTTGTGTTTTCCTAGGATAGGCTAGGAAATATTTCGCTTTTCCTTTGTATCGTCTGTGTCCATTCAAAACTTACCTCAACCGGTAGATTACCAGTAATAATAAATACTTAAAGTTAACTCTTACCGTTTACGGAAATTCTAAACTCACATTACATGCGTTTTTTGTTATATTAAGAGTAAATAAAGGTATGCATAACTGTCATGTCATGTCGAATTGCTGGTTTTTATTTGCGAGTTGGATTAAAAAAAAGGTGCCCTCATTTTGGAAAATAATTACTGCCTAGCAACTCGAGGACCACGGAGTTAAAAAAAAAATACAATGAATTCTCTTTGTTAGAACTCTGCCTGGAAATTCCCTTAATGCGAAAACAAAAGAACACGCTTCAGAATGCAGTGTGATGCGGTGTTTTCGCGGAAAAATACTGTTAATGCAAAACAAGGAAGTTCTTGGTTCCTTCCATTGCTTGCTGGTGTGGGGTTTAACGTAGGTAGCCATTCCATCAATGACGACCTATGTCTAAAGTTGACGGTATTAGTATTAATAGCAATTAGCCTAAGAGTTGTGTAATGTCTTGGACAGTCTTATCGATGGTCAGTGATGATAAAATGAGGAGCAACTTATACCCAATTGCAATATTTTATTGCTATTGGGTCAGAGACATCTATGAACAGAAGCATGACGCACAAAAAAATCAAATTTTTCGTCGTAGAGATAAAAAATTATTGCGAAAAGTTCATGATTCATTTTTTATAAATAATTTCCAAGGTAACTTTAGTTAATAACATTTTTTGAATTTATTAATAACGGCCGAGATAAACTTGCGTTATAACATGTAGTTTTGGTATAAAAAGTTAGTAAAATAAATGTCCGGAATATAAATTATGAGCTGCTGTGAAATAATTGAAAAAAAGTAGAATTCTGAGTTTAAATTTGGAGTGGATATAGTCAAAATGACAGGAGTTAATTTGATTTACAGTTAATGCATTTTTCAGGTCGTTGCAAAGGGTTTTCTTTAAGATTATTTTCAGTTTAATCGGATGCTATTTTTGGTGCGTTGTCTTCCTCTATAAGTGATAGAAGTATTGCCTAATAAATCTTCCTGTATTTGGGCGGTGATCTTAAACGGTTTGTATAAAATTTATCGATCGGTAACAATTTTTTCCTGGATTAGGGAACGTCGTTTAAGTATGCGGATCATCGTAGATCGTATTGGCGTTGATAAGATGACAGTGCGCACACCATTATCACTGAAACTTTGACGATGCGAAAGATCTGAGTCAAACTCGTCCCAAAGATCTTTGACGGCCGACCAAGAGCAGAGTCGATGTCTGCTTACGAAGACCTGTAACGACATCGCGACGATTTCCCAACCCCTTTACAGTCCCGACTTTGCACCATGAGACTATTTACTATTCCCAGAGGTGAAATTGTTCCTCCAAGGACACCGCTATGGGACCCTAAGTGCCGTCAAAGAAGCTTGTACGAGTACCCTTAAGGACCTTCCTGTATCAGCCTACCAGGGAGCCTTCGAGTCGTGGAAAAGCCGCTGGTAAAAGTATGTTGACGTTCTAAAGGTGTACTTAGAAGAATTTTGAGACATTGTGGTTATATCTGAAATGAATCTTTTTTCCGAAACTTTTTATGCAAACCATCATCTACATTGGATATGTAAAGAACTAATCAAGCAGATAACACAGTCTCTCATTGGTTGGCATTGTGTATACCAATGTTCCTAAATGTTATTTCCACCTAATTGCTGGCGTAAGCCACCCTATTTGGCATTAACATTGGCTTGCGTGATCTATATTTTTTGATAGCGTAGATAAATCTAGCCCAATCGTTAATCAGGAGAAGGGAAAGGTGAAGAAAGAGCGTGAACTGAACAGGGAAAATGATGGCTCTAAGGTCTCGATCTTTTGCTGGAAAATCCTTCGACGATTGGAGTTTGCAGGACCAATTCTTGATACAGGTGACACACTGTGTACGTGAGATGCGTGACGGTCACCGTGACAGGGAAGTGGTTTGGTGAAAGGTCAAATGCAGAAAGTTTAGGGACGAAAGGTATTTAAGGAAATATCAAAGGGAAAGGATTTGCAAAAAGAAGGCGGAACACCAACACCATTTCAAAAGGAAGTTTATCTTCACCAGGGATAAATAATAACGAAATGATTACACTACAGGCCGAGGGGAAGTTAATTGGGAGGGGGGAAACAATGAGAAGTAGGGGAGGGGACGGAGGGAGGGAGTTGGTTAAATTCAGGGGGATAGTTGGAAAAGGGAGGGGGAGACAACAATGGAGCCCCGGTCTAAATTTAAACTTTATTCTGCGAATGAAAATGCATTCGTAAGGGGGTCGAGGAAATGACCTTGTGGCTATTTAAAGATAGAAACGCTTAGAGGACGGATGTGTACTGTCCAAATCAACTTTTATGTATCCTATGGTCCCTTGGTCTTCCTCTTATTTGCCACAAATTATTTCGTCCTTCAGTTCCATGTAATGTCGACTTCATTCCATCTAAAATGCATGCTCTCTTCTTTTGCCTCTTACCTAACGTTCTCTCCTCTATCGCGGGCTTATCAACGTCCCACTCGGTCTGTCAATATCTCCTTCAACCACTCTCTCTGTCTAAATGGGATTTCGCCGAGCTACTTCCTCTCTTCGCCCAACATGTGTGAAAACTTCATTCTTCATTTCGAAATTTCGAGGACAGTGGTCATGAAACATCATTGTTCCGCAAGGTGCCGTCGAATTATCCTGACAATCGCCGGGAGAGTGTCCTTTTTGAGGTGATGCGGAGGGACAGGAATAATCTCGTCACAAGGTACTATTTTGAATTATATTTCTATGCTATTTCTGTCGGCGTAACATTTGTTTTTTTGAAAAAATGTTATATGTGGGGGTATGCGAAGTTTCTCGTTCGAATCTAATCATCTGAGGGATTCGCTGAAACATTTTGCGAGAGTATCCGATATCTCTTGAATTAATGCATGCTTGTTCTTACTGATATGATTTACAGAATGTATACACCTTCTTTTAATTGCGTTGAAATTTTCTTCATGATATCGAACCGTATTGATTTTTAAGCATAGTCACCTTAAGTTGACCTAACTCGTTTTGTTTAGCGGCCGATTTGCTTGACAATCCCTTGTTTGTTTCCATGCTCTGTTTTTTCTGGGTCAGGTAAACACGCCTGTTACGTTATTCCCTCCTCTTGATAAGTTTCTCAGTGCATTTTCACCATGAATTTAGATCAGTGCCAATAAATTACTACTGTGAATTTAGGCACTCAGCCAAATAGCTACGATCAGTGTTAGCGCATTTAAAAATGCATAGCATAGGTATGGCATGAAAACAAATATAAAAAAAACAAAGGTGATGCGGTTTTTCAGGAACAGAAAGGCTAAGATAAGCTTGTAATGAAATGAATTAATTTACTTTGTAATTCCACACACTTTATTTTAAAAAATGGGTTCTCCCATAAGATTCAGTTGGCATAATTATTTCTTAAATTTTGGTGAATTGGTCATTACCTCCTTATGGGTCACACTCGCCACTGGGACCAAGAAGAAATATTTCATTTCATTAATTCGTGCTTTTTAAATTAAGTGTGTAGAATTACAAAGTATATTATTTCATTTCAATATGTTACGCAAATTCCATAAAGTTACGCCTAAGACAACAAATTTTGCTACGATAAACGTTAAAATTGGAGGACAAAATTTAGACTATTGTTGAACAGATTACGTGTATCGGAAGTGTTTTGGACCAAAATGGTCCAGGTACTTGGGACGTAACTAGAAGAATAGTGTTAGCCAAAGAAGATTTCACAAGGATAAGGGCATTGCGTGACAAGGACGCTGAATAAGGATATCAAGAAAATCTCGTCAACACTTTGATATGGAGAATAGTTATGTGCGGCGCAGAAACGTGGTTATTGAAGCAGGAGGATAGACGTAGATAAGGAGGCTTTTGAAATGTGGGTTTGGAGAAAGATGGAGAAGGTGAAGTGAACCGGAAGGGAAACAGACGAGGAAGTGTTGGGTATGGTGCGAGGGGAGGAGAGGGAATTCCTGGGAGAAACCATAAGGATACAGGAAAAACTGACGAAAAGCATATTAACTGGCAATATGGTATGGAAGAATACTATGGTATAGAGTCTGTGATGATTTTTTTAAACCGTAAAAAACATTTTTAATAATAATCTGATTAGGTTTAATAATAATTTATGTGTAACAATCCGAAATGTCATCAAAAAACGACATCGAAGTTCGATGAAAGTTTCATTGACAGTAAGGGGGTAATTTGGTTATGCTACCATATACTATAACTTCAAAGGTGGTTTTTTCAATAGATTATCGCCGTGGGCATTCCTTTGTCGAACCGTTGTGGGACAAAGAGCTTAAGAGGAAAGGTATTGGAACACGTGCGACCAAGTTATGCGTGGAATATGTAATGGACTCACGTTAAAGCCCTTGCCGAAATCCCTCGTTCCAATCCTGGAACGTGCGTCAAATTTAAAATGTTCCCTTTCTTCTTAACGGTCTACTTGAGGAAACTCTGGCATCGGAGCCACATATTACGGGTATTCTGACAATTTGAAGGTAGACTATCTCCGAAGTACGTTTTTTATCGATTGGGGTGATTAAAAAAACGGGCTTTCCCATAAGACTCAGTTTGCATAATTATTTCTTAAATTTTGGTGAGTTGGACATTGCCTCCTTATGGATCGCTCTCGCCACTGGGACCAAGAAGAAATATTTCATTTGTTTAAGTAAATATATTTAAGAGGTAAAGGATAACTTATGATTGAATTATGTGATCATTCATGATTAAATCCAAGCAATCATTTGTACGAGCTAGTAATGCAAGCGGTTTTTATTTTTCTGGCACATGTTACCCTTATACGAGAAAGTAGAACACAATAGAAAAAACTGTTTCACAAAAAAAATCGCTACGGACAACCAAATGACCCGAGCGAGTTCAAACCCATACTAAAGGCGGATCACATGTTTCCCTCCAAGCCCAGGGTCTCCAGTGTCGCCAAATCGAACGCTAATTTGCCAGTCCCATTATTTAATTTACCGACCTCATAAGTAGCAAACGTAAGACATAATTCACCTCAAGTATGGCGCCATATTTAGAGTTCAAGTATTTACAAGAAAAAGAAGTTAGCGAATTGAAAATAATGCAAAATATGCTTGTACTCGTATGACTTTATGCATGTGTATTTGCTTCTACTCGTATGTCCGTTTGAAAATGAAATATATGGTGAAATATTTGATTTCAACATTTATATTCTGCTGGTTTTTGGTGATTTTGGGTGTCAGGTTGTGTTTAATCAGGAGAGGTAGCGAATTGTGTCCCTGTTCAGTATGTGTCCACCCAAAACCTATCCTTAAACGATGGAATATTCTTAAAAAAATAAATAAATTTATTTATAAATAAATATATTATATATATATATATATATATATTATATATATATTATATATATTATATATATATAACTTTGACTGCAACAAACAATATAACAACACATAAAAAGATCACTCACACGTTATTTCTTGATCATTTCGACGGAATTCAACTCCGTCTTCATCGGAAGAAATAGAAGTACTGCTTCTATTACTTCTATTTCTTCCGATGAAGACGGAGCTGAATTCCGTCGAAATGATCTAGAAATAACGTGTGAGTGATCTTTTTATGTGTTTTTATATTGTTTGTTGCTGTCAAAGTTTGTTATTCAACACTTCCTTGTTACTTCGACGAAATATATACACGCTGGATTTCGTACGAAATATCCCAAAAGTAGAGGTCAGTTAAGTTATATCCTGAAGTGCATAAGTGCATGTAAAATCATGTTCGTCATAAATAAATATCCATCGTGATCGTCTACACACAGTTGTTGTAGGCTTCTCAATCCTACATGCTTAAGACGTAGTACGGAACAAATACCTTACTTTATATTTAATCTTTCGGTAGTTTTCGAAAATCTTCGGCTAATTCACGCAACCAGGCTAGATTCATCATCTCTTCGAGTATCCCACAGATAAGTGCGGATTTGGCGAAGGTGTGAAATTTCACCATCTCCCCTCTCGTTAATAAAGGGTTGGAACATAATACTACGGAGCAGAAGGAATAAATTCGTCGTCTCCAGTCGGGGGGGGGGGATGGGGGTGAAATTAAAAGTTGCCATGGCGATAGAGAGAGAGAAAGTGGAATAAGGGACATTCTTGGGGCAGAGGGTCGGTCGTTACGGCCGAGCGTCTCCGTTGCCTCGGTGACGACAGGTCGGTTTACGGAAGGCGGTCGTCGCCTGGTTACTCTCTCCTCTCGGATGTCATGGAGAGAGGAATGTATGGAGGGAGGAAAGTAACACTAGTACTAACGCAAGAACGGTGTTTGATGGGGCCGACATGGTCAGTGGATGATCAGAAATGCGAGGCCATTGGTCTACTTGGCCATCCGGCTATATTCTTTCATCTGTTGAATGAAGGACGTACGTATGTACCGTATAGTATACATAGTCGTGAATAAATTGGCTGACCCCCGAATTTTTAATCGAAAATTTCGTTTTGTTTTACATATCTCGTGAAAAAGTTGACCCTAGGTGTTATTCGTAATTATTTATTACTGCTAACTTAAGAATATTGAACAAATTTTAATTATAATGTTTGAAATAATGACTTCGTTAAAAAGTTCACCGCCAGGGTCGTTAGTACTGCTGTTATTGTATGTTTTTAAGCCTTTTTTCTCAAAATTTAGTGGTTTTAGTTTTTCGAGTTAAGTTTTGGTCGGCTGGTTAATTTTTAGTGAAGGCATAAAGCAGTCAAAGCCTCATCATTAATCACTAGGTTCTTCTTTAACAGAGATTTCATTTCCTTGTGGAAGCAATCCCTGTGTGGGTTTAAATGAATGAGCTTACAATAAAATCGTGGTTTGTCCGAAATAATGAACATGATATATGGGTAATTTCGCCATAACGACTATAATATTCATTGAAACCATAATGATTAAAAATAGAACTAAATATATTCTCTCCACCTCCTTATTTGAAATCGTCAATTCTTATTCAAGTAATAGACTTGGAATTAGAAAGTTTATGTACACAAATGGACGAAAAGAATATACAGTGTGTAACCATAAGTTTGCAGACTATGGCTATAAAATCGGCACTAGTTCGCCATATTCCTATAATTTTGGTAACTAGTTACTTACCTCCCCACATAAAAATTTTAAGTCCATGCAACTGTTAAGTAGTAGTTCGCGTGATAGCATAAAAGCGATCGCGATCATAATTTCACGATGAATGAAAATGACGAACTACGTGTTGTGATTAAATTTTGCTTTAAAGCTGGTAAACTTGCAACGGAAACGTTCGAAATGTTAAAATTGACTTACTCACCCGGATTTAGCTCCCTGTGACTTCTTTTCGTTACCCTGACTCAAAAGGGACATGAAAGGAAAGCGTTTTTGGCACTGTGGAGGAGGTAGAACAAAAATCGCTAGGAGGCCTAAAGGACATCCCGATAAATTAATTTCAGAAATGTTTCGAACAATGACAGCATCGTTTGGAGAAGTGCATTGAGGTCAATGGGGAATACTTTGAGGGTGAACAAAATTTAATGCAAATATATTGAGAAATAAGGAATCTATAACAACATTCGTGCTATTTTTGGGTCCCGCCGTCTGTGTGTGTGTGTGTGTATATATATATATATATATATATATATATACAGGTATATACTTTGAAGGCGGACAAAGTTAATGTAAATATATTGAGGACTAAAGAATCTATAATAACATTCCTGTTATTTTTGGGTCCCCCCGACTGTGTGTGTGTTTATATATATATATATATATATATATATATATATATATATATATATATATATACACACACACGCTGTTGTTCCTTGGTATAACTCTTTTGTGGAGAGGAAAGAGTCGATAGAGAGACGACGAAAGGAGCACAGACAGCCATGCGTCACGAAGAGTAACGAAAACATCACTAAAGCCGCCACTGTTTTAAATCACGATCGTAAAGCGAGCTGTAGGTTGATAGAATAACCAACTGGAATACCAAAACCCATTCTAAGTTACTGACGAGTACATTATTGCGAACGACTTGATGAAAAATAAACTGTGCGTGCGTGCCTCGGCGATTGGCACTCAATATTTAGCCAAAATAAAATGGTTCCTGTGCTCAGCTATCCACCGTACTCGCCTGATTTTAGTCCCCCTGATTATTTTCTGTTCCCCAAATTAAAGATGGACTTGGAAGGGAATCATTTTGCGTCGATAGACGAGATATAAGAAGCCGTTTCACGGCTTCAAAGTTAAACGGCTTTTCAAGAGAGGAGTGTTTGGAAGGCATGAAAAGGCAGGCATCGTGCCAACCTGTGTATAGGTTTTAATGGAGACTATTTTGAATAAAGTATTCGTTGAAAATAAATTTTGTAATATTTTGCGTATTTTATAGTCAGTCTTCCAACTTATGGGTCACCTTGAGTAGACTTAGAAGTAGTAAACATAGAATCACGACAACGTTTTTCATGTGAATTTTTTTTCAAAGAGTATGACTTGAAAAATTGCGAACGGCAAAAATTAAGCCGCAGTAAATTCCTCAGTAAGGGCTTACATCCAATTTGGGGAAGGCATTTTTCAGGTGTGCGCGCGTGGATATAGGACTCTTAGGACAATTTAAATTATTCATCTGTTGTCCTTGGGTTTATTAACTACCCAACGAACGCCTGATAGTTTTCGCGAGTATTTAAACCTCAAACATCCTCTCTATCTTAAATATGGAAGCTACAGTGCCTAGATGTATTCATGAAAGCGTGACCTTATTTAATTGTTGAAACAGGCAGGGAGAATCAATTGTAGAACTCATTGATATCGACATTACGGGATGCACCCTTTGTTATCGAGGTTGCTCGAATATAAAATCCGTTTATTTCAGCATGATTTGCAGCTGACGTAAGCACCATCATGACGCCACGATAAGTGATGGAATACATGGAGGTGTGGAACTGGGAGATATCTTATTTCCTTAGGAAGTGTTTGGGCGAGCTGAGTGTTTGGGAAAAGAAAGCAGTAATTGCGTTAGGTAAAGAAGCCCTTGGTTAGAGGCGGAATTTGATGGATGTAATCCGTGAGTAAATATATCAATAAAAGACTTGGGGATAACATTCATTTAGTAAACGAATCGATAAAATTATATCCAAATAACTCTCAATCTTCGTTATTATTTATTTAAAAAACCATGTAGGTTGACCGACGAACTTTTATGTAATCTTTCCATTTTTTTATCGTATACCTCGTGTATACATGGTTTTTATAAAAAGTATTGAAAAAATTTTCCAGAAATTAGATTTATTTAAGATATTTCGACAATGCCTCAAAATTCTTTCAAGTACATCCCTTGAGCGGTGACACACTTTTGCCAGCGGCCTATCCTCGACTATACGGCTCCCTGGTCGGCGAATTCCGGAAGGTCTTTAAAAGTACGCCTGCAAACTTCTTTGACGGCGCTAAGGGTACCATAGTGGTCTCTTTTGAGGGAGGATTTCACATGTGGGAATAGTAAATAGCCTGCTAGTGCCAAGTCAGGACTGTAAGGGGCTTTGGGAATCGTCGCAATGCCTTTGCAAGTCTTCGCCAGCAGACACCTCAACTCTGCTCATGGTCGTCCGTCAAAGACCTTCGGGACGGCTTTGGCGCAGATCTTTCGCATCGTCCTATTCTTAAATTTATAATGGTGTGCACTGTCATCTTATCAATGCCAATGCAATCCGTGATCTTGCACACACTTAACCGACGCTCCAGAATCCAGCACTTATCATATCGGTAAGAAAAAATTCTTACCGATACTTTTTATATAAACCTTGTATTAGTGGACACCAATTTCTTTCTGAACAATTGAACCCTGCTAGGTGAATTCCAGTGAATCAAATGTAGTAGCAGTAGTTTTTAGGGGAGGTGACCGACAGCTGAGGTCATTTGCGCCATTAGGGATGGACAGGAAAGGATGAAGGGTGGAGAGAAACCCGGCGTCGGCATTAGCCTACTCTTAACGAAAGGCGCCAAGGGGTCCGCAGCTATATGTCCCATCCGACGGACTCACTCGAAGTGCCCTCCACAAAGCACCTCAACTAGGGATCGAGATACCTCTGAAAAATATTCAACACCACCGGGATTTGAACCCGAGCCCTCTGCGTGGGTAGCCAGTACGACAGCCACCGCAACATACCGATCCCCGTGAATTTAATGTTATATACATGTATAACTTTTTAATATATTTACTTAATGCTTATTTTAAAGTAATGCGGGCGGATGCGGATAAAAATAGAGAAATCAAGTTTAGAACAAATAGACTTAAGATACCATTTTTCTCACGAATGATAAGAATAAGTGACAGCTATGGGAGGAAAGGTGTTTTTGGTCAAGGGTAGTCTGTTGTGTAATAATCATCCCCTGCCACACACCATGGTGATGGCTTGCATGGCATTATATATGTATACATACATGTAGAGTTTTCACCCATAATCAAACCTAGGTCCTCTGATCAGTGGCCCAACACTCCACTCACGAGGCCACCACGCCTGAAATGCAATCCGTTCAATCTGTCGACGTAATGTGAAAAGTTTTGCGGGGGCGATTTGATGACTTGGTTATGGTGTCGCCGTTAACGACTGGTTCAATTCGATGTTAAACCAAAGGTCCAACCCATTCCGATGTTCGCAACCGCCGCGATAAGGCATTTAATCACACTATAAGGACTTGTGTTTTCCTTGTAAACTTTCGAATTTTTATGACCGTTCGATGAATATTTCTTTCTTATTCCGATATTTATTTTTTATGTTGTTTATTTATCTTTTTATAGTTTTTGTTATTTTTTATGGTCTTTGACATTCTCTCGTAACCACCTTATCTTCACTACCCCAAGATCACACTTTTTTTTTTCTAATACGAAACGAGCTCTTCGAAGTATTATATTCTTAAAAAAAGAAGTACTGGCGACAATGATTAATAAATGTCAATTAACTTCCTGTTTTGATGTCAATCTATTGTTTACCTGATCGCTCTTGTTTGCTATGGCAATATCATGCATAAGAATTCATTTAGAGTATTGGAACCATGTGGATATTTGCTCCCACTCGGCGGGTTTTCCTGTTTGTGTGTTTGCATATATGTATACACGGAAATGTGTGCGTGTGTATACATATGTACATATGTTTATATACATATATATGTATAATAAACCATAAGCACGATAATCAACCCGAAGGTCGGTTTGGTAGGTGATGGTAGAGTTCACCCAGTAGTAAGCCTTATACGGCGTGTGAAATTCACACATCAGGGTAGGGGGGGCAGTTCTTTTCACTGTGTCAGTTATGGTTTCCCAGGAAGATTTGGTACCCGAAAAATCACATAGCTTGGGTGAAGCTGCTGGTGCCTAGAGTGCCTTACCCCGGAATCGGAACCGGGACCCTCCGGTCAGTAGTCCAACGCTCTACCCCCTGGACTACCACGGCCCGCATATGCATGTATATAAATAAATAAATAAATGTGTGTTTTGTGTATATGTATATATATATATATATATATATATATATATATATATAAAACTATTACTTGAATTATAATCTTAGTAATATTAATGTTTGAACTACATTTCTCAGAAAGTTTTGATTATAATGTATATGCGAAGAAAGATAATCATCGAGCCATTACAGCTATGGTATTACAGGCGAAATTACAACATGCTCTAACCTGACTATCTTTGTTTTAAATTTTTGGTGACTCAACAAATACTATTTGACTTCATCTCTTTAGAAATGATTTGCCAGCAATATTCGTTTGGGTCGCAGTTAGCGGTCATGCCTGAAATGATGATATTTGATTTTAAAATCAGTCAAGTTGAGCACAGTTACGCGAGGTAGTCGCGTAACTCGCGTATCGCGAGTAGCGAGTTCTCCAAAGTCAGGCTGTCTCACAAAAATATTTCTTTTAAGATTATGTCTATACTCGCTTCATAAGTCGTTAAAATAGGAGGGCAGTGACTAGAGCTGGTGTGGAACTGTTTAATTATCTCGGAAGTGTTTCCGACCCAAATTGTCAAAGTCGTTGGGACGTAAGGAGAAGAATTGCAATAGGCAAAGAGACTTTTACAAGAATCGAATTGATGACAGGGGTTTTGAGTAAGGAAATTAAGAAAAGACTCGTAAAAACTTTGATATGGAGCGTAGTTATATACGGCGCGGAAGCATGGTCATTGAAGCAAGATGATAGGCGTAGATTTAAGGCTTTTGAGATGTGGATGTGGAGAAGGATGGAGAAGATGAAATTGACCGAAAGAAAAATAAATGAGGAAGTTCTGGTTTTGGCGGGGGGGCCTGGGGTAGAGGGGATTGTTGGGAGAAATCATCAGGAGGCCGGAAAGATGTATGAAGGGTATATTGATCGGTACTGGGATGTTGAAGACTGTGATAGAGGGGAGAAGATTAGGAAAACAAGGAAGGGGTAGGAAAAGGACAGGGATGTTCATCTACATCTACGTAATACCCCGCAAGCCGCCGCAAGGGCGTGTGGCGGGGGGTGATAGGTCACCAACCATTAAAGGGAACAAAACCACATTCAAAACGGACGGAAGGAAGGGAGGAAAAAAGTTCACGGAGAGGGATTTATTGTATTGTAGGATGTTGGGTTGTGTTTTGTCTTGACATATTTGTAGATATTTTTTTGGTAGTTATGCCCATCCAAAACATACCTTAACCGGTAGATTACATAGGAAAAAAGAATTTATTCGAGCCTAAAAGATGACTGCCATGCCCCTTCGATCTAGCCGTCATGCCGCACCCATTGAAGCTGGAGAATTTTTGGGAGTGGTTTTTGGAATTCGTTCCTGTAGTTGGGGTGTGCCCTCGGGGGGGGGGGAGGAGTGAGTAGGGGTGGAGGAGAGAGATGGGTTCGGGAATGAGGGGGATAGGGGGGAAGGTTCGGATCTAGAGAGATTGCGATGAGTGAGGTTGATATTAGTTGAGGCTCCACACCCACATACGCAGATCGAACAGTCTCCCCCACTGTGCGACCGAGATAGACAGCGAGAAAGTCCAGTAGTCTCATCTGCCCTTCCCTTCCCTCCTTCAAGAGGGACAGTGACCTTTTGCCCTTGCACGGGGTGGCAAATTGTCATCGGCCTTGCTTCGCTTCGGATCTGAATGAACCGAAAACCCGACCACGGCATCAGTTTGTTATCGTTTGCAGCCTTTGAACGCGATCAAGGTCTAGGTCACCAACCTCACCGCCTTTCTCGTGGAAAGGAAATCGTCATATTGTTGGAAAATTAGTTTTGGTGCGTCCCAACAATGGAGAAAATCGGGTCATAATGGCTTGAACTGGCGAACAATAGGTTGCCACGGTATCCATTTCTAAACATGACAGCAATAAATAGCAAGCATGCCTTCTCCATATTATTACTCGGAAAACAATCCGACACCAAAACTTTAACATTAAGTGCGGCGCGAATAACGGAACCGCGCGAATAATGGAGCCTGCAAAGGAATTTTAATGACGTGATACTTGAATGAACCACAAATGCGTATGAATATTAAAGATCATAAGATCATGTCGAATAAGCAAAAATCTGCCGAATATCATTGATATCAGTATTATAATTTTGTATATTTTATCATATACTTGTACTTTCTTGCATCAATTGTATTATTAGCAGTAAATACGTTCCTTCATTTTAATTATTCGTCGACGCATGCGTACACTAACGATTTGCTATCTTATTAATATTGATATCATTAAATTCTCCATTATAAAAAGGAAGTAGAACTTTTTGATTATGATGTTGAAAATATGTTATTGACCCCATCATACTAAGGTAGGAGGGATATTTCCAATAGAATTGGATAGATTAAGTTTAGAACAGATAGGTTTAAGATGTCATTTTTCCAACGAGGGTTAAGAGATCAGAATAACTCCATCCGACAGCGCTAGAGGGGAGATGTATTTTTCATTATCATTCTAAGCAACCTAGTTTGTTTTCAATATTTTATGTAACCTTAGCAATGTTCATGTTAACAACAGTTCCTATCGTATGCGTAGAAAAGTACTTCTTGCTTCCGAACCATGGACTTGAACCAGGAACCTTGAATATTTCGACTTGTAACGTTTCGTCGATAGCTCTAGTGGTTCGAGTATTGGCCCGGTAAGTTGAAAGATCCGTGGTTTCAAGTCCCGTTCTAGGAAATATTTTTGCATTAGTGATCTACTCGATTCCGCCTCCCCCACCTCTCCACTGTTCGTCCTTTATTTATTTACAGAAAATGCAAGCAACCGCCAGGGTGTGTGGCAGGGAGTGAATACACACCAGAATAATTTTACCCGAACATCACCCTACTGCGGTGGAACAATGCTATTGTGAGCCCTTATTATTCGTGGAAAAAATATGAGAATTTAAATCTATCGGTTCTGTACTTAATCTCTCTAATTTTACTTACTTGATGCCTCCTACCGTAGTAAGATGGGGGTAATAATGCATTTTCAACATCACTGCTAAAATGACTTCCTTCCAATTTATGCAAGAGCTTCAAATCTGTAATTTAACCTTCGCTCCGTGAGTGATTTTAAGCTCAGCTGCTTGGGGTTGTCGGGTATTATGCAGATTATTATGTAGATATACCTTGCTACCTAGTCTGACTCATGAGTCACTTTCTTTATATGCTGTCTCCTTGACACTCCCCCTATTCTTATCTCCATGATATTCCCCCCCCCCTGTCGCACGTTTCGCTGTCTCCTTCGCTGTGTCAGGCGTTCGTTCTTCAGAGGAGATTAGATTATGGAGGTCTACCGCTCGCTTTTCGACGTCTTCCTATCTTTCTGGAGCACTCGCTAAAGAAGAGTCTCCGAGCTAAACTGGATAATATACGGGTTTAGCTGCCAACACTAGTACCTCCGAATCGTCGGATCTTCGAGGGAGGATTAGTTTTCGTGAGAAACGACGCAATTTGGGGTTTCCAGCTGCCTGCGTGAGTCAAGAAGACGGTAAGCCAGCATTTAAATCCCCATTTTTCGCGTGAATTTTTGCAAACTTCCTTGCAATTTCGAACATGTTCCTCCCTCTGTGAATTATTTCCCTCACCTCATAACATCGCTGCTGATAACGGTTATAGAAATCGGATTCGCTCTCACACTGTCGGAACTCTTGCTGTTTGATTGCGACCATGCTTTCGCGCATGCGTCAACTGACGTACGTGTGATGATCGATCATGTGATGGTCGTTGTTAACATTACGATTATCGGTATTAGCACTTTGAACGCGTTAGGTAATGCAAACTCTGGCGCTTAAGTCTCGCATTCGAGTCCGTAACAATAATTATCCATCGACAGCATTGGATTTAAGTCATGCAGAAGCCATATCTAAAGAAATCGCGAAATAATGCATGCTACTTTGACTAAATCCGAAAGCTTTGTCTCCACGCATGACAAACGTTGTTGTGTCTTTAATTGTCGAAATGTTTTGATAGTCATTGTTGTGCTGCGCTCGGTCACATTATTCGTAGAAACTATGGTGCCAATCTATGAAGGCTTTTACTATTAGTTGTCTGCAAGAGAGACACTTATTACATTCGAGAATACTTATCTGCAGTCGATTTAGCACGAATGGCAGCCTCTCTAATATTGATTATGGCTTTACATTTGCTGAAAATAAAAGAATACGCCATGTAGTATCGGATAGCATCTCTGTTCCTCCTGTTGCATCTATCGATGAATTTCAGGTGCTTAGCACAGCTCCTTTACTGTATTCCGCTGAATAAACTACCGATGAGTCTACTCGATTTAATAACGAAGAGCAAGTTTTGAATAAAATTCGCTTCCCTCCCTTCCGTATAGCGCCCATTACCCTGTACGCTCCCATTCGCTGTACACTCGCATGAAGCGCGAGTGTATCTTTCTCTTTGTCACCACCTCATCTTCCCCTGGAACAGCAAGGATTATATGCAGCTCACTAGCTGACTTGAAAGATTGTGAGAACAATCTTTCAGGATCTATCGGTGAGCTGTATCACCTATCAAATTCCTTCCGAAAACAATTGGGAATTTTCCCTCGCAGATAAATTCCCGGCCGTCAGCACTGCAGTTATTAAAGTGGAGCTGCTAGAGCTTGGTATCCCTGTTGTCTCGGTAGGAACGTAGCATTGCTATTCGCCCAACTGACGCACAGCGTGCGGACGGCATAAAAGGCCGTACCAGCATACCCGACACCGGTTTGCGAGGTTAAATTTGAACCGTCTGTCGATGTCGCTTAGATAGAATCACTAGACCAATTAGCCGGCCTCAGAGTGACATTCGTCCATTTTCGCATGATCTTAAATCTGGTACAATGTCGCCGCTAACAGCGTCTTGGGCACACTAAAAACTATTGCAACCTTCCTCATAACTGTGTTCACTGCGGCTTAAGGGCCACCTTTCCGGGGCATGTGAAAAGTCTATCGAAGTTGAGGCCACTTGCTACCTTTTCCAGGATTCCCATCCGGCCAATTACCGAGTTTGCCAGGCCCATAAAGAGACTAAAAATGCGCTCTTTATAAAACACGCGGCCGTAACATAATCTCGGGCAACTCAGCCCTCACTAGCGTACGCCAGCGACCCCGTCTCCTTTCCTTCGCTACCTTCTTCTCAGTCGGTTGCCCCTTCCGTGGCGACTCAAGCTTCACCATCGCCACCTATGTCACCCTTCGCCGATACCGCGGGTCTATGGTCTTGGTTCCGCGATATTAACCCTAAACCCTCCGCGCTCCCCTCCATCAGTGACAAAAAGTCTTTCCTTCTGGAAAAGCTCCTTCTCATCCACACATAATGGGCACACAGAATACCAACATTTCAACATTAAAAATTCTGTCTTGGAACTGCCAAGGCATTGCGAGGAAAAAACATGAACTCTTTCAATATGCTATAGACAACCACATCGACATTATTCTTTGACCGGAAACACACCTCAAACCACACGTCAACCTCGCCCATGAAAATTTTCACATCCATAGACTCGACAGACTTCATAGCAAAGGAGGAGTAGCTGTTCTAGTCCGTGACTCGGTAGTCCACGCCGTCCTGGATCTACCTCGGTTCAACCACTTAGAAGATTAGCACTGATGATCTACGTGCACTGTTTCCCAGGCACGCAAACGGTCTCTTTTTCGGTGACTGGAACGCTAAGCACGCCGCTTGGAACTCACACACCGGGAATACTAACGACAAGACTCTCCTTTCCCACATTATAAGCAAACCCATATCAACCCTAGCTCCCCATGAACCTACCCACCTGGACTCTGGTAAAAAGCAAAGTTCAGATACTCTGGACTTCTCTGTCTCTCCCTCAACCTTCCCTTTGACGTCACGCCTACCGTAGTGAACTCCTCACCTCTGACCACCTTTCGCTTTTATTTCGCTTTTAAATCTCCTCACCTCCGCGTCCCCTATCAATTCCTTCCTTACCACCTTCCTTTACCCTTCAATCTTCTCTACCTCATCGGCATCTTTGAGTTCTCTAGGCGCATTCTGTTTTTCTCGCCACTCCTTACAATCTTCTCAGGTTCCTTCTCGGGAGATATTAGTCACTGGGGCTGACACAGATTTCAAGAATTCATTATCATTTTCTCTGAGATCAGATTCCTCAGGTATGACAATTTCTCAACTCATTCCAATTTGGTCCAAAAATCATCTTGCTGCGTAAAGATATTAATCATTTCAAAGCTTCAAAATCGCGGTCAATTGAAATTTTTTTCTCTTGCTTTTCCCAAAATTCGCGTGAAGTGCGGTCGTGATAAGGTGCATGGTATATTTATTCGTGCAATTTGCATCTCCGCAAATATTGGAGGTAGCGATCAATATTGAACCGTACGAATATCTTGAGATTATTTCTATCATCAGGGATAGAATGGAGAAGTTAGTGGCAGAAATGATTTTTTATGAATACAATTGTTGCTAGAGAGTGATAAAAATTTTCGATTGTTGAGCCATATTTTTACTTGGTTATATAGCAACTCCCAGTTGTGTACCCATGACGATTATGTCAACAAATAACGTACATAACTCAAAATAAACAAGATGATGGCGTGTTTCAAAATAGGAATTTTCCATACTTACGCTTTTTAATTATCTTAGGGATTTGAAATTAAACTTGTAGAAAACTTGCCTAAAATTCTTTTTCTTTATTTCATCTTTGGAATTACAAAGCTTAAACCCTTTGGAAATTTACAAAGCTTACATCTTTGGAAGTACAAATTTTCTACATTAATGCGCCAGTCAACACTATCCCTTCAATGCATTCTTTAGTCCTATTACACTTTGAAGAAATTCCTTTCTTCGCCCATTATATTTAAAACCTCGACCTTGGTCTAATTCTCTTATTTTTTGCGTTCTCGTTGAGCCTCGAAATGGAAGGCATTATGCACAAGGTCGGTCAAATGCAAATGTACAATATGCAATCAAATATGGCGGTGATGTTGAGCGTTTTCTTCGATTGGGAAGTGATTATTCATTAGGAATGTGTTCCCAAAGGAAAAAACATTGACGGGCAGCATCATAAAGAGGTTACGAGTAGGTGAAGACACAGCATGTTTAGGAAGAGACTTTAAATGTGGAAAAACAAGCCTTTTTGCTTTCATCACGACAACTTACCGGCGCACACATAATTGCGATTGTTACCGTGTTGATGGCCAAAAGCAGCACACTAGTGATGCTCCAGGCACCTTACTCTCCGGATCTTGCTCCTGCGGACTTTTTTCTATTCCCTAAGTCTAAACCCACCTTGAAAGGACGCCGATGTGAAACTATTGAAGATATTCAACCAAATTGTACCGTAGACTTAAAGGTTATCCCGTAAGATGCGTTCCAGGTGGCAATTCGAGAGTTGAAAACGTCGGGAGCGTTGAATTGGTAGCCAAGGGCTCTAATTTGAAGGCGATAAGTATAATTAAAAGATGACTAATATAATCAAGTATTTATTCAAAAATTCTTGTCTTTTTTTAAACAGACCTTTTATATCTCTCTGAAATATATCTTGTTCGACTATCTATTATATTGAGTAATTTATTGTGAGATCTTTCCCGCGCCGTCGAGATAAGCTCATGCTTAAATTGTACTTTACCCGTTTATGTTAATATGCATACATGCAATACCTATTGATAAAACCACTGAGATTGTGACGGCCAGCACACACAGCGTCCAAAAATTCATATTGGCTCGTAATAAGGTTGCAAGGATAGCAGGTTACGCCTGCGCAGACGAGTTCTGACCGCGGTGGAAACTTTTTAAGGTTTCTTCATCGCATTTCGTGTACCAGCTGTTTTTTTTCCACGACGTGCCGTGGTGTTCTTTTTTTTTCATTTTTACCCCTTGTGGTTGCGGCCGTTTCCAATGGTTGCTACAGTGAGGTGGACCTCTCGTCAGCCTGTTCGCGTGCTCTTTGCGTTGTTTAACCTTTCCCCGCCTCACCGCGAAATTTCTTCTCCTAACGTTGTGCTGTGGAAACCGCGAACACGCTTTCAAATATTACGGGATTAATAGTGAGCGTGACGAAAAACGATGAGCAACAATGCTACCTGACGCAGTGCGACATATAAAGCGTCACCGGGCGATAAGCGGGGCGAGCATTGTTACGATATATTGTATTTTAGTGTCTCTTTATATAAATGCTGCGAAAAACTATCTGATGATCTTCTTCTCATGCCTCGTTGTGTTTTAGTTGTAATGGGAATGCTGCCTTACGTTATGCGTGATAAATATCACGTGTCCAATTTTTTGGGAGTTCCAATATTGACTCAAGTTCTTTATGTTTGCCATTGCTTTTACTCCTGCGAAACTTCTATGAGATGAAGCGGCAAATCAAATGAGCCAGTGAGATGAAATTGGCTGAGGACACTCGTAATTAGAATATTACTCCGGAAAAAAAGGAAATTTACAAAAAATGGTATGGTTTTGGTAGAGGCAAAGGGAATAACCATAACACAGTTATCAACCCGAAGGTCAGTTTAATAGGTAAGGGCAGAGCTCACTCCATTCTAGACCCTATTTGGCGTGCGAAATTCACTCACCCATAGGGTAATATGGGGGGGGGGAGTTCCTTATTTCTTCCTCTAACTGTGGTTTCCAAGGAACATCTGTTACCCTGGTAAAAATTACACAGCTTGGGTTAAGATTAGGGTACCCAGAGGCGTCCACGGAATCGAATTGAACTCTGACCCTACGTTCAGTAGCCCAGCGCTCTACTACCTAGACTGCCACGTCCTAAGTGTACGTAACTCTGCATGTACAAAAACTAAGATATGTCTTCAGGGGCTTACATTTCAAATTGTTACTAAGGATCGTAATTGATTGATTGACGATGATAATTATGATATACAGGGTGTGGCAACATAACTTCTTTTTTTATAAAGCAGAACCCCTTTTAAAAAAAGGAATTTATGTTGCCTGACTCTGTAGTATGGTTTTGACTTTAGGTTTTACTTAGCACCCTGCGAGCCACCGCCAGGGTGTGTGGCAAGGGGTGGTTACACACCAGACATCCCTTGACCGAAAACATATCTCCCTCTTAGCGCGGTCGGACAAACGTTATTTTACTCTGATCCCTTATCATTCGTGGGATAAGAAGCTGTGGTATAGAGAAATATTTTAAAAATCAACACTTATTTTTTAGTGAAAAACGTCGGCATTTGTTGACGCAGAAACGCCTTTCTCTAATAAGTTGAAATTTATCCGAAATGTTAAATTAGTAGTACTAGTTTTTTTAGAACCTTGCAAGCCACTGCTAGGGTTTGTGTGGTAAGGGGTAACACTACCAGACTACCCTTGACCCAAAACACCTTTCCCTCCTAACGCGGTCGTATGAATGTTTTTTTTATTCTGATCCCTCATCGCTCGTGGGAAAAAATGAAATCTTTAATCTATCCGTTCTACTTTTAATCTCTCTGATTTCATTGAAATAATTTCTTCTATCGTAGCATTGCCTAATAATACAAGTATTTGTACATTCTCAAAATCACTGCTAAAGAGACTCCCTTCCAATATATGCTTGATATTCAATCTGTCAATTCAACCTTTGCTCCATTCAGTGATTCCCAGTCCAGCTACTGTAATATTTTGGATACGCTACGAAGTGTATCATTACTAAGTTTTATAAATCTAGCTCCTCTGCGCTAAACGCGTTCAAGTCGCCCATTAATCCTACTTTGTAAGGATCCCAATAGATATTAGCGGCATATTCTACACGAGGCCTAACCAGCGAAAGATGCTGACATTTATCTTTAATCTTTTCGTCACATTTATCCAACAATGATCTAATAAATGCTTGTTTTTTGTTAGCTTGTCCACATATTCCCTGCACTTGCGTTTCACTTAGGAGTCAGTCATGAGTGAGGGATCTCATTATGCACTTGCAGCATATTCTAAATGAAGGCCTAACCAACGATAGATAACATTTCTCTTTGACCTTTTCATCACATCAACCCAGTACTCTTCTAATAAACACTAATTTTTTTTTTTATTGTCCACATATTCCCCGCATACCGTTTCACTCATGAGAGGCGGTGAGTTAGGGTAACGTCTAAGTATGATAGTTAATCGATCCTACAATGCGGATTCATTAACATGAATATGAGTCATAATATGAACGCACCTCGTAATTGATATTAACCTTCTAAAAGCTACTTTTAAGGTACTGTTAAATAGGTTTTTTTATTTGTGTGTCAAAATAAGGTTTTGGAAGGTTCTTATCTGCTACTGAAGCGCGTTCATCTTGTTTTCCTTTCTTTTCCTTTTCTTTAAACGTGTTGATTCTTGCTATCTTCTTCTTGCTTTCTTTTCTTATTTTTTCCTCCGAATTTTTAAGTATATTATTCCTTCAATTACTCCTCATAAAAGAACAGCTCATACTTTATTGAAATGGATAAGCATTTCGATCCCTAAGTATGGAAAACTGTAATGCACTTCGGTGGTGGAGCATACTTTGTTTTTTATGACCTATACTACTCCTTAAAAGAGGCATTGTCTTGTTATTCAGAACTTTACCGGTTGGTTTGGCCTATATATGTTCCTGGAAAGACTTAAGAGTTTCAGGGAAGTTGGGAGAACCCTTTGTCGGAACTGAGAAACGTGAGATGTTTGGAATGAAAAATAAAGAGACGAATAAATATTTAAAAAAAGATATTTTCATGGTTTACGAGTTTTCAGAGTAATTTTCGTTTTAACCTCAGGAACATTCGATTATTCACGAATTTTTCGACTCGAAGGTTTAAAAGTTTGAAATTATATATTTTATCATCTTTATATGTAGCCTATTATAACACATCAGACGATCGATTTCGACTACTATTTAATCTATAAAAATGGTGTATATATGGTGTTTTTCGATTGGCAACGATTTCCTCATGCATTTAATATCTCGACGCGAAATTCACTCCTGGGTTACAAACATGTGTTTTTTTATATTTGTTTCACTTTTGACGGTGTTGTTTGACAAAAAAAATGGACTACTTACTTTCTACCGTCTGATATTACGTAACTTGTTAAATGGCTGTAGTCTACTGACTTTCAAAGTTGGTTTATTACCTACAGCAAAAAAACCTTTGCCTAAGAAAAACGTGTATTTTCTTGCAAATGTTATTACATTTTCCATTTAAAAAACTACGTGGTTCAAGTCACGGTCAAGGAAACTTTTTGCGCTTGTGATCTCTTTGATTCTACCTTCTCAACCATGCCTGAGTTTTTCTGTCATGTGTGTTCCTATCCTTTTCCTTGTGTATATATATAATATATATATATATATATATATATATATATATATATATATATATATATATATATATGTGTGTGTGTGTGTGTGTGTGTATGTATGTATCTATGTATATATATGCGTGTATATATGTATATATATATATGTATATAATAAATTGGACAGCAAGAAACAATATAGAAACACATAAAAATATTTCTATATCTTCCGATGAAGACGGAGCAAAATCCGTCAAAATTATCAAGAAATAACGTGCGAGTGATCTTTTTATGTGTTTCTATATTGTTTGTTGCTGTCCAATTTATTATTCAACACTTCCGTGTTACGTCGACGAAATCACATATGTATACATATATATATAAACTTAACTGTTTTATGTTTTAACTGTCTGTATATATTTACATAGTCATTTACACACGCACATATATACATATAAATACACACACACACAAATACATATATATATATATATATATATATATATATATATATATATATATATATACATACATACAAATGTATGCTTAAGATATTGATGGGGATTGCTCTATTGAGTCTTGGAAACTAAATGTGAAGCGAAGGATGGTCCATGTTCATCTTCCCTCTTCATATCGGCAAAAGATTTTTCACTTTTATTCACTCTGCCTTGCAAATTCATCAATTTCCCCTTCAATATCACAGGCAATACGTTTTCAAAGAGTTTAGCTTTCTGAAATCTACCAAATCTTTCATTAGAACTTCTCCCAAAAATGTTGTTTAAAAAATCCAATTTTTTTCCATCGCTGCTTATCATGAGAATTTATATTATTTCTTAACGTCGGATATGGTGTGAATCTCACACTCCAGAGGAGGTGCTGTTTTATGTCCATCCAAGGGATATTTTAAGCACCATCCCTCTCTTAACCCCCTTCCGACAACATCATACCCCCACTCCCCTACTTTTTATGGCGTCATTTTTACGCTTCCTCTTTTTATTTTAACTTTACGAGGAGCGAATGGTGCCCCCGACTACTACCGACTCCCCGCGTGCGTATCAACGCTTCCCCGGGCGACAGATGGATAAATAGTGCCGCGATTTCCAAGCGAGATGTTGGGTCGCGCGGGCGGGGCTTCTGTCAAACCGCTTATTCTGATCAGAGGAGGAAACCGCTATGAAGCTTTTCGTCTCGATGAATTTGTCCCCTCGTAAAAAGAGGAAAAAAAGGAAGATTTAACATGGACCACACGTTAGGAAAGGGGGGGGACTACTCTTGGACAGGGGATGCCCTCAGCATTGTGCAATAAGTGGGGCTGTTCCTTCGGAAAGAAATTGCGATCGTTCGCATTCGGGAAGGATGAAAGAAGATCATATTGCCTTTATGATTCACTGTGAGCATCTGTTGGAATGAAACCAAAGACGCTATTATAACTTCCGTGCGCATTTTACAGAATCAGTGTCTTGGGATAATAAGTAAATCATTTGAGAAAAATCTGGGAAATCTGCCCTAAGCAAAACCAGAGTCTACGAGTGTATTACACGTTTTAAAATTGGTGAAATGTCAATTGAAGACCAACCCCGTTCAGGCCGCACTTCACCATCAAGAACTGACGAAAACGTCGACAAAATAAATGCCCTCATTCGTGAAGACCGTCGCAGAACCATTGATCAACTCTGTGAGATGTCTGGAGGGTCATGGAGTTCAATTCAGAGGATTCTTTCTGAATATTTGCATATGAAAAGGATTGCAGCCAAATTTTTCCCTCGACATCTCACTCGCCGGCTCATACCGCCCTCTCCGTGATGCAGTTTTTGACAAAAAAACGGCATGACATCGATTGTCAACTCTCCCTACTCACCGGAAGTAGCTCCCTGCGACTTCTTTTTGTTCCCCAGACTCAAAAGGGACATGAAAGGAATGCGTTTTGATACTGTGGAGGAGGTAAAACAATAATCGCTAGAAGGCCTAAAGGACATCCCGATAAATTAATTTCAGAAATGTTTCTAACAATGGAAGCATCGTTTGGAGAAGTGCATTGTGGTCAATGGGGAATACTTTGAAGGTGAACAAAATTTAATGTAAATATATTGAGAACTAAAGAGTCTGACAACATTCCTGTTATTTTTGGGTCCCCCTCGTGTGTATGTATGTGTGTGTGTATATATATTATATATGTATCTATATATATATATATATTATATATATATGTGGGTGCGGTAGTCCAGTGGGTAGAGCGCTGGGAACCCGGGACCAGAGGGTCCCGGGTTCGATTCCCGGGCAAGGCACTCTGGGCACCTGCAGCTCCACCCAAGCTAAAGTGATTTTTTGGGTACCAGGTCTTCCTGGGAAACCATAACCGGCACAGGGAAAGGAACTGGCCCCCCTACCCTGATGTGTGAATTTTCACACGCCGTATAGGGCTTACTACTGGGTGATCTCTACCACCACCTACTAAACCGACCTTCGGGTTGATTACTGAGTTTATGGTTTATATATATATATTATATATATGTATCTATATATATATATATATATATTCTCTTTTTTTGTATAACACAAAGCACTAGTGGACCTCTCTTCCTTGATAAAGGTGAAAGTAGGGATAAAGGTAAAGGTTAGACCACCAAAAATTCGAAAACTAGTGAGTCTCTTTTTTGTGTGTTTCTGTGTTTTTGTCTGTGTCCACTAGTGCTAAGTGTTATGCATTATTATTCACGTCCGTGAGACTTTCAAAAAGTGTTATATATATAAGTATATATATATATATATATATATATATATATATATATATATATATATATATATATATATATATATATATATATATAGATGTGTGTGTGTCTATATATTGAATAAGATTTTTCTATTTGGAAGAGATGAATATGGGGTGTCTTCGTGTCGCCTAAGAACGGCGACTCCCTTGAATGTTTTTTTAACCCCAACGCGCGCGTGTCTGTATTTTCGCAGAGTATTCTGCCGCGCAGCCCCTCAATCCGCACAAATATATCTCCCCTCTCCTCTCCCTTTCCAACCCCAGGGTCGACCCATTCAGCTCTCCCCCGGGGATCTAAATTTAAAAATGTTGCAATTTGTCCGAAATTCGATTCCCTCCCCTATCCCTGTCCTAGAACCCCCGTGGGGGAACGAGTGGGGATTTTGGGGGTGGTACTGCGGTAGTGGTCGCCAGGGAAGAATCTCTCTGGGATTTCCCCGGCTCTCACCTTGGTTGATAGCCCCGTATTTTGATTGCCTCCGTCTGAAGACACGAAAGCCGTCTATTTGGATCATTTATTCCCGCGAGCAATAAAACTAATAGATTAAAATTCCACAATGAATCCGGCAACAATGTATTTCCATTCCTTTGCTAAGTTTTTTGTCTCCCGAGGCAACAATGTGTTACATAACGTTACTGGTGGCGTTTAAATTTTTTTGTGTATTTTTGTTGATTCAATTAAATGTATATGGAAATAGTTTAAGACGATTGGGAGGAACTTGATATAGGAATGGATATAGTCGGAGTTGAATTCGTAAAATCAGGTAAATTTTCTGATGATCAAGTTTTACTTCGTCAGTCAGCCAAGGGGTTGCAAGTATTGCATTGCTGAGTGATTTGGAAAATCAGTGCGATACATACGGGATGAGAATTTATGTCATTAAAAATTGATAATGCGATTTTTCAGAGAAAGGACGGCCAAGTTAGACGTTAAAATAGGAGGGCAAAAACTAGATCAGGTGGACAGGGTGTCTTATCTTGGCAAAGTTTTGGATCAAGATGGATTGAATATTAGCGGCGTGAGAAGGAAGATTGCGTTAGGTAAAGGAGTTTGGAATTGATGAAAGTGGTATTACGTAAGAAAATTAAGAAAATACGGAAAAAGTCCACCGAAGAGAAGAAACGCGGGAACTTTGAAGATAACGTTAACGTTTCCTTTGAGATGGATACGAGAATTCCAAATATTACTTCATTTTATTACTTACATTCATTACTAACCCGTCTTAAGACTGTATTGTTGACTCATGATAGGAGTTAAAGTGAATGGCTAATGACGTAATAATTATTTGCGGCGCAAAACATAATTTTCAACAAGATTTACTGTTCTACATACTACTGTTGATTAAATGCGTCCATGGCAACCCGACTGCAAACTGATGTTTAAATACTTCTTTCTCTTAGGGTTAGCGATTGACTAAAATGTCAAGGTCATTTAAGTAAGTTAGGAATACTAAGAATTTGTAGGATTTTATGAAAATTTACTAATACGGTGATAACTGTAACTAATAGTAACCACGAGGATATCTATAAGCCTAGAAAAACTTCGTTATTTAGTGGAATTTATCATTGAACTGTCGCCAGTTCAATGATAAATTCCATTTTTTCCACACTCAATTACTTATTACAGCAGACTCAACTACACACCAACATTTCAAAAGCCTCAAATCCGCGGCTATTGCCTTGCCTCAACGGCTAAAATTTCCACGTCGTACAAAAAAAACCACGCTCCCTGCCAATTTTATTTGAAATGAACCCAAAAATCAAACACTTTAGGGGAGACCGAGGGTATTCAAAGGCGTCTCTCACAGGGTCAGTCCCGGACCATCTGGTCAATCGACCATAGATTTAACCACAGATACGCTCGGATCCCTGCAATATTTAATAAATAGTGGTAATTAAAAATATTAATTATTACTCTAGTACTGAACTGGTTAATAATTTTAGGAGAGATTAACATTATCGGTTAACGCCTTTAAATGATGAACTCTAATTGTATGCAATGTTATTTTTCGGTCGTTAGACGTCATTTAGAATATGCTACTAGTTCAAATGGCATTCTCAAAAAGTTGAATTTAATGCCAAATTGAATCACGTGCAGCATGGATAGGATGGATTTGTAAAACTAGGCCTTGATAAGCTTAGTAGCGTATCCAAAATATTAGAGCAGTTAGGCTGGGAATCACTCACGGAGTGAAGGTTAAATTACAGATTGAAGCTCCTGCATTAATTGGAAGGGCGTTTCTTTAGCAGTGATGCTGATAATGTATTATTACTCCCATCGTACTACGGTAGGATAGATCATGCCAATAAAATTTGAGAGATTATGTGTAGAACAGATTTAAGATACCATTTTTCTCACGAACGATAAAAGATCAGAATAAAATAATGTTTGTCGTCCAACGAAAGTATTCAGGGCCAAAAATAGTATGACGTGTGATTATATGAACCCCTCACCCCTCCATGTTTCAATGAAGAAGATTGCGTCATAATCTCCGCCCCCCCCAACCCCTCAACCCGCAAGCACCCCTTCCCCTCCCAAAGGGGAAAAATTGGCGAAAAAAGGAGTTTCGAAGCTTCGACGGTGTTAGTAGATGGTGTTGTGTTGCGGAAGGCGACGATGACGCAACAGAGAAGGCGGAGGAAGGAGACGGTAAAGAGGGAAGAGTGGTGGGGAGGCTGGAAAAATTATTAAAAAAAGAGAAGAACGCCGGGCGTCGTTCAGTCTCACAACAGGTCCCATCTTTTCTTCGCGCTGTGCTTTGGAGCGGGTTTTTTCGTTTTTTTCGCTATTTTTTTACGTTTTTCCTCATTTACCCGTGTAAAAAGCGGACGTTAGGAAAAAAGTATAAGATTTTCCATGGTTGAAACTGGGGGGTTGGTTTTTGGAAGGTTTATTAAGGGTGCTATTTGGGTGGATATTGAAGTGTTAATAAAGGGCTATCGTTCAAGGTCCTCACAGGGTCACAGCTTGTAGCCAGACATCAAAGGGTTCGTCGGAGTTTGCGATGCAGTTCCAACGATGGAGGGACAGGCACAATCAATGTTTCACCATCTTGGACTCTTTTTTAGGAGAGATAATGGGCCCCTTTTCAAAAGAAACGCTGCACGTGAGATGTGCTCGTGCTAACAGCAACATAAAATTAGTGATTCAGATAAAAACCATCTCAAGGGTGCAGTCACTAATGCACGAAAATTATGGTTTTCCTGTGAGCTTTTAAAGTTTCGATATGGAGCGTGGTTTTGTGCAGCACGGAAAAATGGTTGTTTGAAACTAATGTCCCTGTCATCATAAAATCCCTCCTCGTTGCAAATAGAATAGGCAGTAGGGACTTGATAACAGGGTATAGGATATATATACATATATATATATATATATATATATATATATTACATAATAATATATGTATAAAGGCATGGGAAGAACTGGCGGTAGGAATGAAAGTCGGTGGGGAAAAAAATTAAAAGAAATCAGTTAGGTTTGCTGATGACCAAGCTTCAGTTTTTCAGTCAGCCAAGGGACTGCAGGCATTGCTTAGTGAATTGGAAATTCAGTGCGACAGGTTTGGGATGAGAATCAACATTAATAAAACAAAGGTTATGCGATTTTCTAGAAAGAAAAAGGCTAAGCTTAAAATTAAAGTAGGAGGGCAAAAACTAGAGCAGGTGGAACAGTTTACGTATCTCGGTAGTGTTTTGGACCAACACGGTCAAAGTAGTAGGGACGTAAGGAGAAGAATCGCGCTAGGCAAAGAGGCTTTCACAAGGAGAAGGGAGTTGATGACGGGGACGTTGAGTAAGGATGTTAAGAAAAGACTCGTAAAAACTTTGATATGGAGCGTAGCTATGTACGGCGCGGAAACGTGGTCATTGAAGCAGGAGGATAGACGTAGACTGGAAGCTTTTGAAATGTGGATGTGGAGAAGAATGGAGAAGGTGAAATGGACCGAGAAGAAAACAAATTAGGAAGTACTTGGTATGGTGGACGAAGAGAGGGGTTTGTCGGGAGAAATCCTATGGAGGCAGGAAAAGTGGATGAAGGGGGTATTGACCGGCAGTGGGATGTTGAAGACTGCAATAGAGGGGAGAATGTTGGGCAAACGAGGGAAGGGAAGGAACAGGATAGGGATGGTCTGATGACCTGATATAGAGTAGGATGATGGATTGTGTTTCGTTTTGTTAGGAGTCGCTAAATATTTATTTGCTAGATGTGTCCATCCAAAAACCTACGTTAACCTTCAGACTACCTAATAATAATAATATATAAATATATATTTATATATTTAATATATACATACACACACATATATATATATGTATATATAATATATATTTGTATGTGTATTATATAGTATTTTTATGCATATATGTATATATATATATATATATATTATATATATATATATATATATATATATATATATATATATATATATATATATATATATATATATATATATATATATATATACTTCTTACAAAATGATTTGTCATATAATGGAATAATACGTCATCGATATAATCGCATTTGACCAATTTATATATCTCTATATGTTAACAAGTTTTAATATTTTGACAAAACGCTCTACTGTTTTGGTTATTTTTAGATCAGGAGAAGTCATTGTTTTGATCCAGATACATTGTGTATTCGAGGGGCCCTGCTTAACCGCCCCAACTATTAAGGCGTGGGAACAAATGCCTGGCGAAGTCGCGGTCGAAGTCCTTAGGGCTGGGTGTGGTGTGGGAGGCGTCTTGGAGGGTGACCTCCTTGTGGAGAGGGGATGGAGGGATTAAGAGAAGAAATCGTCTACCCCACCGCCCTTAACAGATAGTGGGTGGTTATTCACACGGTCACCACTGGAATTATTGTCCTCGGCCGCATGGCAGTGGCCGTTCACAGGATGCTAGGGTTTCATTCCCCACGGTTTGGTTTTATTGTGCGCTTATTATGTACACGCACACAAACACATGCTCGCATGTGTGTGTGTGTATGTATTCACATATTATATATACACACACGCAAAGGCATATTATGTGTGGGTGTGTGTGCATATATATATATATAGAATATATATATATATAGAATATATATATATATACTACCTTGATCAAAAAGTTCCCGGAATAACCACCGTGTGGCGCTCCCATCGTTCCGATTTGAGTTCTGTTTTTTTGTTAAATTGGTACATCTGTTGTTGATATTCCCTTTAAATCTTAGTGTCATAACTTGACATTTGCAAAAGTTACGTAGCCAAGAGTACATCTATCTCTGTGTGTGTTGGCGATTTTTTACAATTGCAGAAATGGATTTAAATTTGCAACAACGAACTTGTATTAAATTTTGCGTAAAAAACGGATTTAGTGGCGCACGGACGTTGGAAATGTTGAAAAAGTGTTTCGGCAACGATTCTCTAAAAAAAACGGTCGTTTACCAGTGGCACGAGCGGTTCAGAAGTGGTCGTGAGTCAATCGAAGATGATGAACGCAGTGGCAGACCATCGACATCGAAAGTCGGTGAAAAAATTGATAAAGTAAAAGAAATGTTGGTCAATAACCGCAAATTAACCATCAGAGAAATAGCGGAGGACTTGAACATTGCCTATGGATCCGCCCAAGACATTGTGGTTAATGATTTGGGTTTCCGTCGTGTAGCAGCAAAGTTGGTGCCAAAAGACCTCAATTTCATGCAAAAAAGAGACCGTGTTGACGTCGCAAAAGACATGATTTGCGAGGCTGAATCCGATCCCACATTCATCAAAAGGATCATTACTGGAGACGAGACGTGGGTTTATGAGTACGACACGCAATCCAGACATCAGGCAAGTGAATGGCGTTCACCAAATGAGCCGAGACCAAAAAAACCACGTCGTTTTCAGTCAAAAAAGAAGGCAATGCTGACGGTTTTCATGGATTACAACGGTGTAGTGCATCATGAATTTTTGCCAGAAGGCCAGACAGTAAACAAAGAGTATTATTTGGGCGTTATGAGACGTTTGCGTGAAGCAATTCGCCGAAAGAGACCAGAAATGTGGGCAGAAAACTCGTGGATTTTGCACCATGATAACGCACCGTCGCACAGTGCTATCATTATTCGTAATTTTTTGACGAAAAATGCAACAAATACCATCCAACAGCCACCGAATTCACCTGATTTGGCTCCCTGTGACTTCTTTCTGTTCAATCGAGTTAAAAAACCATTACGGGGAACGCGTTTTAGCAGCCGAGAGGAAGTAATGGAAAAATCGCAGGAAGCACTGATGGACATACCGAAAACCGAATATAAAAAATGTTTCGAGGATTGGATCAAGCGCTGGCATAAGTGTGTTGCAGTCGATGGGGATTACTTTGAAGGGGACAATATAGATTTAGATGAATAAACTTGTATTTTTAATTTTCTGAATAAATTCCGGGAAATTTTTGATCAAGGTAGTATACATATATATATATATATATATATATATATATATATATATATATATATATATATATATATATATATATATATATATATATATATGTACATATATATATATATGTACATATATATATATATATATATATATATATATATACATATATATATATATATATATATATATATATGTACATATATATATATATATACATATATATATATATATATATGTACATATATATATATATACATATATATATATATATATATATATATATATATATATATATATATATATATATATATATATATATAATATATTATATAATTCATTTCAAATACATAATTCGCCGAAATTATCAAGAAATAACGTGTGAGTGTTCCTTTTTTTTGTTTTTATATTGTGTGTTACTGTGTAATGTACTATTCGGCACTTCCGTGTTACGTCTACGAAAGCATATATACATATATATATATATATGGACGCGGAAACCCAGGGGTGTAAAGTTAGACTACTGGCCGAAGAGCCCTCTGGCTGCGAGGTATTTCGGGTACCAGAGCTTCTTGAGAAATTATTGGAATTACAGGGAGACACCTTGCCCCCCTACCTACGCTTGTTACACATCGAATGGTTTAAGTATCTTTTTTTCTGTGTTGTTTTTTCTCCAAACGCTTTTTTAAGTTGAGACATTGTTTTCGGTTCAGAGACATTTCCTGTTCTTTTCCCGTCTGGTTTTTAAGCGGTTTTAATCTTAAGAAAAGCATTCTTATTGGTTTTAAATGATACGATATCTTGGATGTAGGATCAAAGAGTCGGGTCCTAATTTTAACACTTGCGAAGTATATGGATATTATTAAGGTGAGACCAATTATTGGCACCCTAATCAGACATTTGTAAATTATTGCAATTCTTCAATCTGATAAAGAGTCACTGAAAATGTATTTTGTTTTTAGCATGACCCTCAACGATAATAGTTGAATCGAAGTCTTAAAACAGACGCGCTTTGTCCTCGTGTATTTATTTCAAAATCCGTAGCTGGGAAACATTCCAACAAAATATTGACGGCTCTTAAATTTTCATCAACTTGTCCACCCAATATTCCACATTTAATTTTGTTCCATATTGATTCCATATTCACTAAATCGACGAACAGTCTAAACAGCAAAGCGTTCTTTGACGCCTCCTTAGCAGAGCTGCCATCTATACCGTGATACAAGAACATCTCGTTTAATCCCCCTATTGAACATGGGAACTCTTTGGAATAAATCACAATTCACGGTTGGCGTAGAAAAATATTTATATAGATTTATATTCTAAGAACAACGTTACGGTGAAAATTTCGAACGAAATGTGACATTCTAAAGGAAATCATCTTAGAATCTTACGCAGTCTTCGTTGTGTGTGGTAAATTAGATACAATTCGTAAATTTCACGATGGACGAATTTGCTGGAGAATAATTTCCAAACTCTCGCGCAGTGTCCTGAAAATCAAATATTTTACCACTTAACCATGACAATGTGAAACATTTGGAATTATAATGTTAATTGCGTCGTCGTAATATTAATTTTTGAGAGGATTTTCTTAAAAATATAGGATTGAGCAACTTTTTTTCCTATATTTAACAAGAACCTCAGAATATATTCAACTCGCAAAATTTCATATATTTTTGGCATTTCTTCCGAAAGCATACAAACAGAATGCATACGCCGAAATGTAAAACATTTTGACGGATTAAACGGACAGAGGTCAGTTCTGTCCTTCTATTCCTTGAGAAAGGTGGCTCGGCTCACCGAAAATTCGAAACCTAGTGAGTTTCTTTTCTTTTTTGTGTGTCTCCGTGTTTTTGCCTGTTGCCACTAGTGCTAACTTCATATGCACTATTATTCACGTCCGTGAGACTTTAAAACGAGTGTTATATGTATATATATATATATATATACTATATATATATACATATATATATATATATATATATATATATATATATATATATATATATATATATATATATATATATATATATATATATATATACATTCAAACACGAAATCCCGCCAAACGGCGAATAAATACACATATATACAGAAACCCTATCCCTTTTCCTTATATCTGTTTCTTTATATATGTGTATTTATTCGCCGTTTGGCGGGATTTCTTGTTTGAATGTGTATTTGGCCAATGTGGCTCATCTCTTTCTTCTGGCTATGCGTGCCAAGAAACGCACTGTTCCTTTCCTGTATGATGTTGTATGAATTCTAAACCACTGGCCTTTCCTCTTGTGTATTGTCTATTTCTCCTTTGGTGGGTGAAAATGTCCCCTGACGCCATCTCTTGGCTAAAGAATCGGGGCGCATGGCGACATATTAGACCCACGGATCTCAGGGTAAATTACGTTTCCTCGATAGCTGCCTTGATAGCAGGACGTGCCTGTGTTCACCGAATGTCTAAAATCGCCGGCGTCCGAGGCTTCGGTCGCCGGGGTTTGGAGAGCGGCACTGCCGGACTCTCTCGGAAATCGAGGTTCCGATCGTGTTTTGTTTCGAGCGGCGGTTGACCGCCTAGTTCATCAAGAAGCGCGCAGTTTGACTCTCGACTTCTTCCGCCGGGAAGGCCGTACTTTTGTTTTGTTTAGTGGATCAAGACTGACCTTGACTCCTGGTGTAGAGCTTAGGCTCCTTTTGTTTGCTACCGCCGGGTGCGTGTGGCGGGGAGGGAGCGTTCGTGAGTGTTTTATTTCCCTTTAAAGTGCTCGTTTTTTTTGTTGCGCTTTCCTTCTTCATGCTAGTGTGCTGAATTTGATTTCTTCAAATGGCTGTGCGCCGTTTAAACACGCTCGCCTTGCAAGTTGACGAGAAGGCGAAGCCCCCTACCCCGTTGGAGGTCCACCTCTTCACGTTAGAGTCGCTGGGCCTCACACCCGAAGAGATAGTGGCGATCCAATTTGGATACAATCGCCATTTGATATTCCTGAAGTTGGCAACCGAAGCTACAATGACTAGGATTTTAGACAATACTCCGCGGAAACTACCGTTTCCGTCTTTAAGTGACCTGAGGACGACAATAACAATTGACGAGACTTCCGGCAGCCCGTGTAATGTCAGGGTTCTTTGTCTCCCCGTGGAGACCCCATTGGAAGACATAACAGGCGAGCTCCAACGCTTTGGTAAAATACATCGCTCGTGGGAGAACAGGTGGGAGGGAGAAAATATGGCGCGATTGCTTACTGGCACCAGGGTTGTGCGGATGACGGTCGAGAGAAATATCCCCTCGTACCTCCACATCGGCGGCAACCGGGCCATCATCATCTATGAGGGTCAGCGCCGCACTTGCGCCCGCTGTAATCAAGAAGGCCACGAGCGCAAGACCTGCCCTCGGAACCAGGTAGGTAAGAGCTATGTGGAGGCAATGACGATGCCCTCCAACCCTAACGCCGCCGTGGAGATGGACGAGCCCGAAGTGGCTGTGGAGGAGAGAGCGCGGTCGCTTCTACTCATCGAGGGTGCGGTCCCGGCTGCTCCCGTTGGTCCCCCGCATCTCCCTTCAATTGGAGGGAAATGTCAGCGGGAGCGAAAATCGTCAACGGAGGAAAGGGAACCGAAAAAGAAGAGGACAGACAAACCCAAGCTCCTGGTCTCGAATACCGTTCTACAAATGGTTCACATACCTACCACCTCGCCTAATATCACACGACCTCCAGCCCCCGTCTCCGTGAGCTCGTCAAATGAGGAGGGATGGTCTTTCGCCCCCCCTCCCCCCGCTCACGCCATCGACGCCCTCGCTACGCAATCCTTGCATCACGGGTTTCAAACACCCCAAGAACCTCTGGTGACAGGTGAGGAGGATGCGTCTGATTGCGATGTTTTCCAGTCCCCAACAGCTCATCCCTCGACCCCTTTATCATTGACTGTAAAGGAAGCGTCACCGACCCCGGAAGTCGACCCGCGTACAAGTTTCCCAAAGTCAAAAATCCCACATACCCCATCTTCTTTCCCCATTAAGGACAGTCAATGTGTCGACGATCTTCCCAGCGCTTCTCAAGATACGGACCACAAGCAACTATCTCCCCTGATTTTGCCCGACCACAACCCTTCCGCAGATGAGCCCCAGTCCGCCACTCCGACCCTCCCCGAGGGTGCGTCCTGCCCCTTGGCGGCCCCCAGCGGTGCTCCTTCGAAGAAGGCCCCCTGTGGAACGCTGCCGAGTTACCCGGTCTTCGTGGAGACCACGGCTGGCTCTTCATCTTCGGACGAGGCCGGGGGGGAGGGATGTGGCGAAATGCCGCGTCCTCGCTCGTCGACCCGTTGGACGAGGCGTCCCGGGAAACGGCGAAGCACTCGTCGCCCGGGGTCGAGTCGCGACCGGAGCGACGCTAGCCACGATCATAACTTTGGGAAGTGATGTCCGGTAGCCACCCGGTGCCGGACACACTTCGTCCATCGTTGAAGAGTTTTTTTTTTTTTTTTTTTGCTGAATGACTGATTGAATCGATAATTTCAACCCTGCCATTGATAATTTCTTACAATACATAATTTTCCACTGCTAGCTAAAATCTCCCTCCTAATATCTGTGGACCTTGTCTTCCTTTCTTTTTTTTCTTTCTAAATGTTAATGGTCAAATTCACGAGTATGCGTCTGTATGCATATGTTTATGAATGTGCGTGTGGATATGCATGTGTGCGTATGTATGTACAAGTAGATATGTATGTGGTATATGTATCATATATGTATCCATGTATACACTTATACTAAAGAAAAACATGATGTACCCATAATCTGTGACCTGATATTATGCATAATGCTAACAAACTCTGTAATATTCTGAACCGAATAAAATAATTTATATCATAGCTCAAGTGGTTAAGAGCATCCGCCCGGCAAGTGGAAAGATCCGAGGTTCGAGTCCCGGTCAAGGAAATATTTTTACCCTTGTGATCCGTTCGATACCGCCCTCCCCACCTTTATTGTGTTCGTCCTTTATATGTGTTCCTATCCCTTTTCCTTATATCTGTTTCTGTATATATGTGTGTATATATATATATATATATATATATATATATATATATAAATAAACACATGTAGATTTTTAGAATATAGAGACACAAAGAAAGGACGCTCACAATTTGTCATTTGACGTTTCGACAGCTTGGCTGTCGTCCTCAGAATGGCGTTCTCGGAGGAGAGCGGAGAGGACATGTGCGGGGGAGAGGTGGGGGAAGCGGAGGTAGGGGACCAATAGGAAATGAACAAGGGGGAGGGGGGATATTTAGGCAGCCATATGATGCATTCAGCGGGCTTGGTTCAGTCCGGGCGGTTTAAATGATTGGGCCACCCAGATATGCGCCATCTCGCGGGTTCTCACCTCTGTTATACTCGCAGATTTGGGAAGGATTTCAATCACCGAAACGGAGAAGCAGTCGTCAAAAGATATATATATATATATATATATATATATATATATATATATATATATATATATATATATACACATATATATACATATATGTATATATATATATATATTTGTATGTATAAAATATATATAATATATATTTATTTATATTTATACACCATATATATAATAGTAATCAGAATCTCCTTTGTCCAATTAAAATGCTCTGCATCCACCATTTCTGTCTCTAAACTATGCCAGCCCACTAAAAATTGGAATTAGGGGTAGTAGTAGTAGCTTCAGGGTAGGTGACCGACAGCTGAGGTCATTTGCGTCATGTGGGAAGGAGGAAAAGGATCGGATTGGAGGAAAGGCGGTGAGAGGGCAACCCGGCGTCGGAATCTGCATACTATTAACGAAAGGCGCTAAGGGGTCCGCAGTTTAACGTCCCATCCGACGGACGAAGTACTCATTTTAAGTTCTCTCCACAAAGCACATCATTTAGGGCACGGGATACCACTTAAAAAGATATATGGCCTCCAGAATTCGAACCTGAGCCTTCTAAGTGCCCACTAAGGAAGCCAATGCCTGATCTTCCATATCGAAAATTCCGCTGATATAAAAGTATATACTTTTTTAACAGTCGTGCTTATTTGGCCGATTGCGGAGAATATTCTCCGTAAAATAAACCCTTCAGGAAAGATCCTGCATATCCTTTTTTGAAGAATTTTATGCGTTGAGATTTTCTTTTTGTTTTTGAATTGTCCATGAAATTGCCTCTCAGAAACTGTTTAAACACGACCGCGCCAACTGGGTACATGAATCCATCAATTAGAATGCTATGATCAATTAGCTGGAGTCAGGATTTCGCCTTCATTGAAAGGGACAGTTTTGGTAGCAGCCGCTGGCATTGTAAGTTTTTTTCTTACTTTTATTGAGAGAATTTTTCAATGGCTGAGGTCATTTCAAATCAATTAATACTCTTGATATGTGATAATCAATCATCTTACTTTTCGTCCATACGGAGACGGGAGTGAAGATTTTTCGTATAATTTTCTTTTGTTATTTTGGGCTGGAGCGAAAAGTCAATCGCATTTCACCTGTAGACATCCGAGTATTATATTATCTGTCCAGCGTTCAATTTTTTCCACGATTCGTTACAACCTGCTGTTTCTTCGTTATCCTAATATTCTCCCTTTTTCCCCTCAATTACAGTCTTCAACATCCCGCTGCCGGTCAATACCCCCTTCATCCACTTTTCCTGCCTCCATAGGATTTCTCCCAAAAAACCCCTCTCTTCGTCCACCATACCAAGCACTTCCTAATTTGTTTTCTTCTCTGTCCATTTCACCTTCTCCATTCTTCTCCACACCCACATTCCGAAAGCTTCCAGTCTACGTCTATCCTACTGCTTCAATGACCACGTTTCCGCGCCGTACATAGCTACGCTCCATATCAAAGTTTTTACGAGTCTTTTCTTAACATCCTTACTCAACGTCCCCGTCATCAACTCCCTTCTCCTTGTGAAAGCCTCTTTGCCTAGCGCGATTCTTCTCCTTACGTCCCTACTACTTTGACCGTGTTGGTCCAAAACACTACCGAGATACGTAAACTGTTCCACCTGCTCTAGATTTTGCCCTCCTACTTTAATTTTAAGCTTAGCCTTTTTCTTTCTAGAAAATCGCATAACCTTTGTTTTATTTATATTTGTTCTCTTGACATACCTATGCTATGCATTTTTGAATACGCTAAGCAGTGATCGTAGTCATTAATCTGAATGTTTAAATCACGGTAGTAATTTATTATTCCGTAATTAGTTAGTGGTTTATCTTAATATGCACGCAGTAATTCTATTTTTCTAAAATCGCAAGACCGTAAATATCTTTGTTTAATTTTCGTCTGCACAAATGTATTTGTTTCGCTATTCGCTCACAGACGAATCGTTTAGTAATATCTTTGACGTTTGAGATAGTGTGTGTGATCAGGTTTACCGTAAATACTATATATGCAACCGTCGTATCAACCAATTTGCTTGGCTCCGGTTTAGGTTTTAAAACGGTAAAGAGAACGATCTTTTAAAGCGTAGAAGTAATGTCGTTTCGCCCATGAGAAAAATGATCGTCTCAGGAACGGGTCGAATATCATCTCTTCATTCGGTCCAGCTTCCGTTCCCGCTTCCAATCGAGGAACAAACCCTTGCACAAGAGATTCGCTGATTGATAGTAAGCCACGACCCCTTCGCTTTTTTTTTCATGCCGAGCGCCGGAAACGATTTCAACTTTCGCCCCGAGAGCTTGTTTTGTTTTTTTTTTAATTTTTTCATTTCCGTCGTTATCTTCTTCTTATTATTTTATCCTCTCCTTATCTCCTCCTCTCTTTTCCCGGCCTGTGATGTCCCGCGCCCTAAACACAAAGAGCGGGGTTGTTGTCGTGGAGACGGGGCGGATGCCAGGGAAACGCGCGGCGAGGATGGTGATGATGACGACGCCTTCCACGTTTTTCGCTGGAATTAATCCATCCTCCCTTCCCTTCCACCAAACTCCCTCTCTTTTTCTTTTTCCCCAACCGACCCCCCAGATGAAAAAGTCTGCGCAGAAATTAACAGAAAAAAAATGAATATGAATAAACGGACGAGATGGAATAATCAAATTGAATCTCGCCGACCGTTTCGTAATCTTGTTTTGGCAGCGGGTGGGATTATGCTCTTAAAACATCGCTTTCTCTCTCTCTCTTTCTTATCTCTATCTCCTTCCCACGCGGCTGCCATTACGAGAGGAGAAGATATTACCCGAACATCCTGCCGTTCTGTCATTCTCCGAGAGGTGAATGGTTCATTTATTTTTGGCGATTCGGTCTCGCGAACGGTTCCGCGATTTGAATTTATTCCTATCGAACAATGGAATGGGAATTCGAGATCAAATCTCATCGGAAGCTAATATCCCGTTCGTTGAATTATAATTATGAGTAATAAAATGTGTTTCGGATTAATGTTTTCTATTTGCAAAGGACTGCATATAAGCAAGGACTGCATATAAGCAAGACGCATTCAAGGTTATGCGGACATATTCCCCGTATGCCTTTCACCAAGGAGTGATCGTGAGTGAGGGTAACGCCTAGGTGTTTAATCGAGTCTACTCATTATATTTCGGTGTTCCCAATGCAGGAGGCAGTCGGGAGGGAATCGCTCTTTTTCTAAAAATTTATCACTACGCATTTTTCTAAGTTTAATTCTAATTGCCAAGTGTCGAACCAGCGTTGTATAGCATTAAGGTCATCTCACCAACCCGTTGTATCCTCAGGATCACGGATGTCACGGTAAACCACAGCATCATTGGCAAATAAACGTGTCTTAATAGTCACTACGGAGCCAATGTCCTTAATCTGAAGTCGGAATAAAAGAGGTCCGATAACATTTCCCTGGGGAACACCTGAGATGGCCTCTAGTGCATTGAAGCTAACTCCATCTATGACTAATCTTCACACCATCCAGGATATTATTACATATACCATATCCTTTTAGCTTTGTGTAGTTTACTATGAGGTACTTTTTCGAAATATTTCTTAAAATGTAGAAAAATCGAACTGAGGATATCATGAGCAAAAAGCGCAAGTTGTCTCTCGCAGGATTTAACCTAACGGAAACCGTGTCCTAAATTTTCACCAATAACTCCCAAATATCGAAATGTCTCTCGATCGTTCGATACTCTCTGTCCGTGTTTGTGTGTATGACACGGAATTTAACGCATGTCCTTCTCCTCTGGAAAATAACGCCAGCCTACTTTGTATGTCCGTAGCTTCTTATATGGGAGCCTCAAAGGGCACTCTGGCTGTCCGTTATGTCCACTCACTGACATCCCACTTCGTTTCCCGTCTGTGAATGGACCTCTTCTCGCTGCGGTTGGCGGTGGGGACCCTCTTGACGGGGCAAGTCGCCCTCGCGTCCCCCCGTCCTACTCTCTCCCCACCGTTCGCACAAAGACCCCTCTTCTTACACACACACACACACACCCCTGCTCCCTGCATTCCGAGACCCGGTTGAATTATGCCAGCAATTTGAGGGGTCATCTTCATCGGAAAGATGGCATTGCGTCCCGTCACGAAGTTTAGGGGGGGGTGGATGGGGGGGGGACACTTTGTCTCAGGGGTGGTCGAAGTGCGCGCCGTGTTGGCCCATCGCCGCGATGGGATGATGCAGCGGCGGATAAGGGGGGCGTTTGTTCCGGTCAAACGGGCTTCGACTCTATTTTGTCTTTTTCGTCGGGAGTAGAGGGATGAAATAATGTATCGTCGCGCATGGGAATGAGTGATCGAATTAACGAGCGGTTCAACGAGCTGTAGCGCAATTTAATCCCGCAACCTCGTCACCGCTCGGTAAATTAGCGAATCAGTGAATGGACTGAAGAATGAATGAATAGATTGCACAGGAATACAGAGATGCGTCTTTATTGGATGCTTAATGGCATCCTTTTTTTTGGCAAAGTAATTTGATAAAAGAATGGCCTCTTTTTTTAAAAGATTGGTTGATTGGATCAATGAACGAATCGGCGAATGGATGGGCTGGAGAAAGAACAGATGGGATCGTTTATGGGAACGTTTCTCGTGGGTTGCGAGGCAAAGTCTATATTTTGGCAATGGAAAGCAATTAATGATAGAGCCGGGAAAGATCTTTTGCTCTCCCGGCGTATCTGTTGAGTGAACCACAACCAAACACCCTAGCAGAGGCTTGCGGGGTACTAAAAAAAATCTAAAAAATAAAAAATACGCCTCTCGGATCTTCCAACGGGTTAGTGTCACAATTGTCGCCGACGTTTCGAAAACCAACTCGGTCAAAGTCCTCAGGGTATCCGAATAAAGCGTCAACAGCAATGGATACGCTGACCCGATCTACTACCTTGATCAAAAAGTTCCCGGAATAACCACCGTGTGGCGCTCCCATCGTTCCGATTTGAGTTCTGTTTTTTTTGTTAAATTGGTACATCTGTTGTTGATATTCCCTTTAAATCTTAGTGTCATAACTTGACATTTGCAAACGTTACGGTCGGTTTTCGGTATGTCCATTAGTGCTTCCTGCGATTTTTCCATTACTTCCTCTCGGCTGCTAAAACGCGTTCCCCGTAATGGTTTTTTAACTCGATTGAACAGAAAGAAGTCACAGGGAGCCAAATCAGGTGAATTCGGTGGCTGTTGGATGGTATTTGTTGCATTTTTCGTCAAAAAATTACGAATAATGATAGCACTGTGCGACGGTGCGTTATCATGGTGCAAAATCCACGAGTTTTCTGCCCACATTTCTGGTCTCTTTCGGCGAATTGCTTCACGCAAACGTCTCATAACGCCCAAATAATACTCTTTGTTTACTGTCTGGCCTTCTGGCAAAAATTCATGATGCACTACACCGTTGTAATCCATGAAAACCGTCAGCATTGCCTTCTTTTTTGACTGAAAACGACGTGGTTTTTTTGGTCTCGGCTCATTTGGTGAACGCCATTCACTTGCCTGATGTCTGGATTGCGTGTCGTACTCATAAACCCACGTCTCGTCTCCAGTAATGATCCTTTTGATGAATGTGGGATCGGATTCAGCCTCGCAAATCATGTCTTTTGCGACGTCAACACGGTCTCTTTTTTGCATGAAATTGAGGTCTTTTGGCACCAACTTTGCTGCTACACGACGGAAACCCAAATCATTAACCACAATGTCTTGGGCGGATCCATAGGCAATGTTCAAGTCCTCCGCTATTTCTCTGATGGTTAATTTGCGGTTATTGACCAACATTTCTTTTACTTTATCAATTTTTTCACCGACTTTCGATGTCGATGGTCTGCCACTGCGTTCATCATCTTCGATTGACTCACGACCACTTCTGAACCGCTCGTGCCACTGGTAAACGACCGTTTTTTTTAGAGAATCGTTGCCGAAACACTTTTTCAACATTTCCAACGTCCGTGCGCCACTAAATCCGTTTTTTACGCAAAATTTAATACAAGTTCGTTGTTGCAAATTTAAATCCATTTCTGCAATTGTAAAAAATCGCCAACACACACAGAGATAGATGTACTCTTGGCTACGTAACTTTTGCAAATGTCAAGTTATGACACTAAGATTTAAAGGGAATATCAACAACAGATGTACCAATTTAACAAAAAAAACAGAACTCAAATCGGAACGATGGGAGCGCCACACGGTGGTTATTCCGGGAACTTTTTGTTCAAGGTAGTATTCTATCAATGAATTTGTGAATCAGTCCATTGATTAAATGGAGATAGGGAATAGACTACATCAGAAATCTATGCATTGTATTCAATCTTGGGGTAGTTAAAGTCAAGCAAAGTCTTATTTTAAGTTATTTCACCCTAACATACCCCGTTTTTTTATGTTCTCCATCCTTGATAATTTCTCTTGTCATTCTCCCTTCGTCACAATCACACCAAGGCATTTCATCCTTCTTGCCTTTCTGTTCCTGAGACTTAATGACATCCTTTGCCTTGAGGCTAACTTTGACCGCCCTCACCCGTGATTTATAGATCTAGTTCTTCCTTTCCCTATCTCCAATAATATTTCTCCGTTTCTCATACATAATATCTGTTTAATACTGATTCAGCCATCATCCATCACCACAATACGTCCTAACCAGCATGGCACACTTCCATGATTCTCCGTTACTGGTCCATCCTGTCCACAGGAAATACGTTTACATATTCCTTACCCCATCTCACTATTTTTACCGGAAACAATCGTGTCATGGCCTCTTATTCGTAAAGTTGATATCATTCTGGTCGTAAGTCGGTAAATATTTCATTATATCGTGTTTATATTTCCGTATAAAAGGGAAACACTTCCGGTGGGAGAGATTGTGTCCAGATACCCTAGAATTCTCGTTTCCAGATGGTTGAAGTTGTCCACAGACATCCACCGATGCAGGAATCAATGGTAATTAGTCGAAAACCCAAGACTGACTGCCGTTCCCCGCTTTCATATACTAAATAGTGCTTTTATTCTTCGGATTTTACACTTAATTCGACATAAATGGACGATCAGTTTATTCGTGCGCTATAAATTCCAAGCACTGTATAACAATTAATGTTAACAAGGCGAGCGTCATGACAATGTTAACAAAACTCTTCATTGTCACATGAATAATAGGCCAGGAAGACTGGAGAAGTGGGGTACTACAATGGTATTTGTGTGTTCAATACAGGAACTTGAAAAGTTCTAGAACCGTCACTTGTACAAATTCATTCAATTGATTTAATCTTTAGATTCATTTCAAATTACTTTAGAAAGCGCATTGAGACATGCCCGGCATCTGTAGGGCATGCGTGTTTTTGGATATAAGATTTTGATTACATTGTGATTGCTGCTTATACATTAAAAGTTGTATTATTTCCTTCGGTACACCTACTACTTTTGTGGTCAGGCCAAAGTTTTTGACGATGATTTGATTAAATTCCTACGACCGCGTTTTTAAAAAGTTTGTTTTCACCAAAAATCTTCCCTTCTCGTAAAAGTTTTTTTTCTCCGATTTTTCTCCATTCAAGCGTAAGATTCTTTTTGTGAACGTGCCCAAAAGTACGGCGTGAATATTTCTTTCTTCGGTGGAGGATTCCTCGATATTGCCTCTAGTTTCATTTTTTTCAACACTGGAAAACCGATAATGAATAAAGGAAATGGTTAAAAATTTCAAGCAATATGACCACGGTAAAATTCCTATCAAAAAAAATACGCATAAACTTCTGACGACCGATAAATTTTTTTTATGTTTGACGGGTTGCGGTGCTTAAAAATTTTTATTAAAGTCGTAAATATATTCGGTGACCTCGCAATTATTCTTCCATTTGATATAAATTATTTTATTGGCAGTAATTTTTAATCTCAAAGACGGAATGCTTAAACCCAAAAATTTATTTTCGATGGCCTCATTGAGTTTAGAGGGTAATCAGAATCTTTCCTAGTTAATAATGGAGAATATGGTCCGATCAGATCTGATCTTGGATTACTTTATTTATAGAATAATTTTAATAACATGCCCCATCTTGGTCAGCGTGTAATATAATCCCAAATTTTAATATTAACTGAACGCATAATGTTATTGACATGCAGATGACAAAACTGTGGGGTTATTACAATGTTGAAAAACACCAAGTCTCTCTGCGAGACATTTTTCAACTCGTAAATTAGTGCTTTCCTGCAGTGCCGCGCCCAATCCTGATTCTTCAATTTATTCGGTTGCTTTTGTTTTGACGTATTATTGTTGCTAGGATCCCCGCATTCGTCATTCTCACAATGCCTTACTTACTACGCATTACTATAGGAGTAAATACCTCACTTTTATATTGCCTAATAGCCGCCTAGTAAAGCAAATATACTTCACTTATCTTTGTAGAATAAACCAAACTGCTTCAATCTTTAATGGGGAAATATCACTATAAGATCCCTATTTAATAAAAGTTACGTCGGCCAAACCACATCATATGGTACTATAATTTCATAAAATAAGTGATTTTTTCCGCACTAATTATTATTTATTAATTGAGGATTTTTTAAGTTTCCTGCTATTTGAAGAAGGATAGTGGTGAGAATTTCACTAGCTGAGACGGCATTCCTAGCAGGTAAACGATCATTCTGAAAGACAGTTTAGATAGTTTAGATACGTTTCGAAATGCATCTATCGTATCTTCTTTACAGATGCAACAAATATTTCTCAAACCCGCAATCGCGTCACTCACTCCACAACAATATGTTTTAAACTCCACAACCATGCGTCACGCAGTCTGCAACAATACACTTTGAGATCGGCGAAACAATGCGTCACAAACTCCGCGACAATGCGTCTGAAATCTTTATGTATGGACATAATTGTTGAAGAAATTTTGAGATTCGTTCTTGTCGGATTACAGGACAGATCTGTGAGTGTGAGAGATGACTCGAAATAAATCTTATTAGCTTACTAAGGAGTCAAGTGTCTCAACGGCATATTAGTCCGATATTTTTTATGCAAACAAAACCTTTTCCGACCGAGTCTGACGTCACCCCTTAGTTACGCTATCCAATGGGAATTATTTCCTTCGGTCTCAAAACGCCACCACCTCAGGATAGGTTTGAAGTGACCTCTTCAACTCAATGATACCATTTTTAGAGACGGTCGAAAAAGTTGGATAGAGAAGTTGGACGGAGAAAGCCTGGATAAGCAAGGGCGCAGTTGCTAGACAATTTTGACGGCGCCTTGTTGCCCTCTTTGAAATTTGAGATGAAGTAGAGCATCGGGGAGATATATGGCGGCGCCCGGAGGGGCTGAATGGGGGGTGAATGGGGTGTGTGTGTTTAAGGGGACTGGGGAAATGGATGGGGCGTGCCTTGCCTCCAAGAATAGTGGCGAAGCGTGTTTTGGACAAGGGATCACGGTGAATTGAAGGTGACTGGGTCGATTCTTGAATGCGCCTGGATTTGGGTTGAGATCTTGGGAATATGTTTATACTCCGGAGGGAACTTCAAAGTGTGCTGACGAGAAAAACATAATATATCACCGGTTTAGTTCTGTCAGTCAATTTAGTCTTTTTTTTCGAAAAAAAAACCTAGACGGTGTCATCGTATGGATGACGCGTTATTTTTTATTAAATCTACTTCTGTGTTTTAAAAAATAAAATTGCTATTAAAATTCTTCAACTACTTTCAGGCAATAATTTTATTAAAAAATTATGATGAAAAAAATCAGAAATAAAAAAAATTAATATAAAATGAATTTCCCAATAGGTGTCTCCTATTCCCTTATCGCTGCTATTTTTTTACGGGAGAATTCCCCTTTTTTTAAGAATTCCTCCATCTTCGAATATATCTTGGTAACGACGGCCACCATTACTTATTTACTAACATCACCACGATTTTTTGTCCAAAAAGCCAGGGTTTACTTCAAAAAGGGATTTTTTTAAATTATCCCAGCTGTTCATTCATGTTTGTAATGTCTTATATAGGTTCCTTGACATTTTCAACTTAGAAAGTTACCAAAATCCAATGGACCATAAAATTTTCTTAAAAAGATAGCCTTGCTGCTTTCTACTTGTCACGTAACTCTGTTTCAGACTGATAATCTTTGAAACTATCTCCGATTTGTGCGTCGCTGAACACGAGGTTAATATCACATTTTTTCCTTATATCAAGAATAATAATATGCCTACATATAATACCTTATTTACTGTAAAGTTACCTAAAAATCTATATATTAATTTTATTTTTTTTAACTGCGTAATACCCTCCAAGCTACCGCTTGAGTTTTTGGCAGGGCGGGATTACGCAAAACTGACTAATTTCGACCCAAAATACCCCTCCCCTTAGGGTGATCGGTTATTCTCATCCGTCATCGTTCGTGGGAGAAAATGACATCTTAAATCTATCACTTCTACACTTAATCTCTCTTAATTTTATTGACACAATCCCTCCTACTCTAGTACGATGGGGGTAATAATACATTTCCAACATCACTTTTAAAGAGACAACCTTATTTCCAATTCATATACAAGAGATTTAATCTATTATTTTTATCTTCGCTTCGTAAGTGATTCCCGACTTAGTTTCTCTAATAATTTTGATCCGCTATACGGCAAATGGTAAATGTAAAAATGACAGCATATTAGGTCACTTAGAGTGTAAAAAGAAAAACACTTTTCCACCCTTAGGGCGGGCGGACAACGCTATTTTTATGTCTTATCGTTCGTGGGAAAAATGGAATCTTAAATCTATCTGTTCTACACTTCATCTTTCTAATTTTATTGACTTTTTCTCGCCTAACGTAGTACGATGGGGGTAATAATACATCTTCAACCTCATTACTAAAGAGACCTTATTTCAAATTCATTTGCGAGAGATGTAATCCCTTAATATAACCTTCGCTCCGTGAGTGAATCCCAGTCTATCTTCTCTAATGCATTGGATACGCTACTAAGTTTATCATAATAGCATTTCACAAATATCTTATACGGTGCAGAGGTCCTCGCATTTCTTATCCAAAAAAATTAAAAAAATACTCGATTAATAATTCATCGCTCGACAATTACCACTCCAAGAATCTGACATAACGTGACAACTAGAGAAATTAAAAAGGACCAAAAAAATGGAAAAGTGTGTTCCAATGAGGAAAAAAAGATTTTTATACGCATGAAAGGAATTTTGTAATGGTGTGTATGTGTGTGACTCTCTGGAGGAGCGGGACCTATTCGCGTGAAATGAGGCGTGCTTCACGCGTGGAAAATCAAAGGTGAACAGTAGAACGGCGCAGGACTTAAGGACATGAGAAGGAAAGAATAAGACTGCTGTTGAAGGGCTTTTGTAAAATGATTATATCTTCCTCTCATCTCTTCATTCCTACACCTTAAAGAGATTACTTTCTACTTTCTTTGATCACCTTCAAACGCCGTGACAGTTTTGGACACTCACTGCAAACAATATGTCGCATACTCCATAGCAATACGTTTCAAACTTCGCAACATTACATTTAAAATGTAAATCCTTGAATTTGGGTTTTTGAAAAATCTCGTAAGATTCTTCCGTTTCTCCTTAAAATGGTGGAATGGCACAAGGCACAACGGCTCGAGAAGGAGAAAGAAGGAGGGCGATTGTTTGAGGAAGTTTGGGAAATTGTAATTTCATCTTTTTATTCCTTTTCCTGGAAGATTTATTTTCATCTATCTCTTAGATGCGTTTCAAATTCCAAATTTGGTACTATTTGTGCCGCAATATTTTACACAACCCTCAGCAATGCGTTACAGGCAGCGCAACAATATGTTTCAAGCCTCACGACAATAATTTTAAAACGGATGTTAATCCTTGAATTCTGATTGTTGATGAACGATGAAGGTTGTCGTTTGTCGCATTAGAAGAGTACCCCGATGGGGCAGTTGGCAACGGATGATTCCTATCGTGTTACTAGTGTGTCACGTGATGCAATCCCATGCTAGTATTCCATGTTATGGTACGTTAACGTCTCTTTCTCAAACGACGTATTCTCTCACCGCGAAAGTCGCAAGACGCCAGGGGGGAGAAATAAGGAAGACTTTTGTCGAAGGAAGTCTTGGAAATCTTCCCCTCTCATCTATTCACTCCTCCTCCAGAGTGATATTTCTTCTTCTTTAAATATCCCTCCATCTTTCCGTCCAAAAGGCGTTTTTTTTAAATTTTTTACAGACTTGTTTGAGCGTAAACGACTTTTAATCCGACGAAATCGCGCGTCGTCTTTCTTTTCTTTTATTTGTACTCTGTAGACTGACTCATGAGGGGGTCTGTCGTCTCCTTGTGGTGCGCTCTTCGCTTTGATTGTGTTTTTATAAAGCCCTCGCGGGAAAAAATTTAAATAGGGATTAGTTTATTTATTAAATGTTTTTTTAAAAATCAAGGTCTTGGATCGTGCTCAAAACGTCGGGTTATAAATGTGATGCATAAATTCACACTCTCTAAGCCGAAATAATGGGAGCACTGAGGGGGTTGGAAACAGGACGCGTTGTCCAGGGATTATTTATTTTAAGGATAAACGAGAATAAACTCTTCCCCGAGCGAATTAGCACCTTGTTTATATTTATATATACAATATTTAAATACTATTAAGACTAATGGAGAAATTACGAGTATGTGGTTTATATTTATTTTTTTCAATTTTGTTTACTTAGTACGTATCCATAAACAGCATTTTTTGGACTTTGGGCATCGTACGTTTAACAATCAGATAACATTTAAGACTTTTACAAACACCCAAACAGTAGTAATGGTAACTTAGGGGAGGTGACTGACAGCTGAGGTCATTTGCGCCATTAGGGATGGACAGGGAAGGATGAAGGGTGGAGAGAAACCCGGCGTCGGCATTAGCCTACTCTTTACAAAAGGCGCCAAGGGGTCCGCAGATTAACGTCCCATCCGATGGACGGCGTACTCACTCAAAGTTCCCTCCACAAAGCATCTCAAGTAGGGATCGAGATACCTCTGAAAAATATTCAAAACCGCCGGGATTTGAATCCGGGCCTTCTGGGTGGGAAGCCAGTCCAACAGTCACCGCACCATCTCGATCCCCAAACACCCAAGCTCTTAAGGGGAGGAGAACCCACCTTGGCTTAGAATCGTACCCGCGATCTCTGGGTTGTCAGGCGAGGAGAATACCCCGCTAACACGGGGTCTTTTGATTTCATTTGTTCCAATTTAATTTTATCATATTGTCCTCTTGAACAATAGATGGCTAAATATTTAGGGTCACGCATTAACCTTTAAGACGATGCGGGTAAAGAAAGAAACTTTGTGCTTAGACTGTTATGCTGAAAGATGATATGAGGGCCTAGAAGAAACGAGGAGAAGTTTTAGAGGCCATTAGAAAAAAATCTCTCCTACTTTCCTTTAACTTTATATGTCAGGTTGGAACTAGATATTTTTTAAATAGTCATTATTATGAAATATTAATCAAAATATGAATCACTATCCCATCTGTTAATGCATAACATGGTAGAGTAGCTCTAAGCTGGGAATCACTCACGGATAGAAGGTTTAATTACAGATTAAATCTCTTGGATAAACTGGAAGGGCATCTCTTTAGCTATGATGTTGAAAATGTATTATTACCCCCATCATAGTATGGTAGGAGAGATCATGTCAGTAAAATTATAGAGATTAGGTGTAGAACAGATAAATTCAGGATGTCATTTTGTACACGAACGATAATGGATCAGAATAACATTGTCCGACCGCGGTCGGGGTAAAAATATTCGGGCCAAAATTAGTCTAGTGTGCACTCAACCCCTGCCACACATCCTAGCGGTGTCTTGCAGTGTCCTACAAATAAGAGAATAGAAGAGGAATAAGGTAAGCGCACTTATTGATATACTCGGGTATCACTCTTTAAATTTTCTGACTAATATGAACGATTATGTTCTTGGGAATAGAAAGCAGAATATCTTAGGTATCTCCTTCTAGCGGCGTCTGTGAGAGGTACAATTACCGCCTTGCTCTTGACCTTATCTCGACTGGTCTCCGCACAACAGCGATTCTTGTCTGAGGTTGCACTCGCTTGCTATACAAATTCTTGTGCCGGTGAGAATGAGGGTGTCAGAGAATCAGCGCGTGCGCTTTAAATTTTTTTTTAACCTTGGGAACTTAAGTTTAACTGATACTTGTGCTATGATTCAAGAGGCATTCAACAATGAATCTATGAGTCGTGGGCAGGGTTTTAGTTGGTACAACTGCTCCCAGTCCGGAGAAACCTCCACCGAGAAAGAATCGAGAAGTGGGCGACAATCGACATCAACAAACGACGCCCACTTCAACAGCGTGAATGATTATGTGATTATAACTGCCAGGGAGATTGTTAATGATTGTTTCTGTTGAAAAGTTGAGCTTATTATAAAAGCTTACCAATCACTCTTCAAAGGGGCGCTCTACTTTACTTAATCGTCTACTTTCACCCTACTCATACTCTCACAAAACTGGACCCACCTTCATTTAAAGTAGCAAAATGTTATAAGTGAATGAGTACCATTGAGTATTGATTGCATTAGAGGAATCATAAGGTGAATAGGTGTTAAAGAGGAGATGAAGGCATATCCTTAGATGATAACTTTGGAGGATGCCAACGTATGCTTTACGCATGGTTGGACGGAGAGATAGGGCGGGCGATAGGTGTATCTAAGGGGTTACGGTAAAGGGGATGTTTTCTTCCCGAAAGGACCCAGATGAAGAGAGAGATAACGAGGGGGTTTCGCACGTGTGGTCCTCTGGCGGGAAACAAAGAGATAATATTCCTTTCGGGACGAAAATAGGAGTGCCTTCATCATTGTTCAAAATATGCTTCTAAAAAAAAGGTCAATCGGCCGAAGGTACCCTAAAATGTGTTGATATAAACCTGCCATTAGTGTTTACGCGCTGCTGTACGAATCCTCAAGAGCTCTTATTTTTAATAAGCATCCTATCATTCGTTCCTTACTGTCTTATGAGACTTTATTCGAGAATTAACTTTACTAGAACGGGTGATTTGGTATAAAACAGCACTTATCGGTCAAGATGAGCATCTGTCAAACTTCTAAGTCATGTAAATTGCTTTTAGATTTCAATAAAAAACGCAATAGATGAATAAACCTCATCCTTAATTCACTAGGGATCTTTCCGTGGATTCCTACATCCTTAATTCTAGGGATTTCGCGACCATAATTTCGGGTCGTAGTGTCATAATATAGTGGATAATAAAGTAACCAGGAAGGAGTTGGAAAGCGAGAAGTGGTCATTAAAATTGAAACGGATATAATAAAACACTGTGTAAGCTATGTATCATTTTGCTATTCCAGTCGTACAAAGCGAATATCAGGTAAGCAAATATGGAGAACTGATGAGAGGGATGTTGAGTGAGTGAAATACTGAAGGCAGTGCCTTGTCGCAATAGCCACGAGTCTCTATTCACTGCTGCTTCTTTCAGTCTAGCTTGTATTATCTGAAGTCCATCTCTTGTTCCATCTACTTCAAAAAAGCAGCTCTGTGACGTCCTCTTGGTTTCTTACCCTACAACTTCTCCTTCAAATATGTTCTGAAGGAATTGGTTACGCCTGAGTAAATTTGCTCTACTTCGTCCTATTGTTTTTTAGAGCGATCTTCACTTCTGCCAACACTTGTTCATTTCTTATTCTATCTATCTACCCAGCTTGCTTTTGTTAGTTTCCTCAAAGTCCACATTTCAATTACCTAAAGCTTTTTTCTTTCCTCTTCCCTGATTGTCCATGTCTTGCATCCATATAACAATACACTCCAAACGAACGTTTTGATAAACTTTTTTCTGGTTTATTTGGTTATATTGACTAGTAAATTCTTCTTGTTTTGAACAGCTTGTTTTCCCAAGGCCATTCTTATCTTAATCTCACATTTATTTAAGTTGTTAATAACACTCCCCAGGTAGGAAACATGTTCAACCTGATTCAAGTTGTCTATTTTTATGTCAGTTTAAACAATTTCTTTTCTCTTTTCCATAACTATTATCTTGGTCTCCTGCCTGTTTATTTTCAATTTAAAATCTTCTAGGTATCCGGATAGTATTTAGAGCATCTTAATTATGTATTTTTAAGAGTCTGCAATTAACGTAAATATCATCAGCAAAGCGGTTATTGTGAATTCTTCTTCCATTCACTTTAATATCTTAAGTCCTTTCTTTCATTTATGTTATTGCTTCTTCGATTAGTAAATTGAATAGATAATGGGGATAGGGAAAAACCTTGCCTCACGCCTCTTTTTTATTTTTACTACTTTCCCGCATCCATTTATATCAATTGCGGTTGTTTTAATCTCCTACAAATTTAAAAATCATTCTTCTATCTTTACAATCAATTAAGTGTTTCGTCAATATTTGGAAGAGTAGTCTCAAGTCAACTTTATCAAATGCCTTTTTAAAATCTCTAAAGGTCACCGATGTCTGCCCATTAATCCTTATCCTCTTCTGTTGAGTGAATAAGAATAGATAATTAAGGACTTGACTTTTATTTGTAGAGAGTGGTTTTTGTACGGCGCGGATACTTAATCGTTGAAGCATGATGATAGACGTAATTTAGAGACCTTTGTTTGGCTGAGGAGGATAGAAAAGGTGGAATGGAAGGATGAGAAAACAAACAAATAAGTAACTGGCATTGTGAGAGATGAGGGGAGAGGATTGTTGAGGAAAATCCAAAAGGGGGAAAGAGAAAAGAGAATACGGAAAGCATTTTAATTGGAAATGGAATGTTGAAGGCTGTGATACTGTGATATATATATATATATATACTATATGTAGAAGAAAAGATGTTAGGCAGGCGCCAAGAAGCTCTGATACGCCAAGATAAGTATAAATTTCGTCTGAATGCAGTGAGGAGTGTGGTAAACGCGATCTATCTTTGCCCGTGTACCCCCTTCCTTCGACCCCGCCCCCTCCTTTCTTTGCCCCCTTCATTAGAAGATCTCTTTGCAGGGCATGTCCACTCCCATTATTTTTCCAATTACCTCCATTACTCATCTCTCTTCATCAACTTAATGCAGCTCCCCCTCGCACTTCACTTTATGGTAAAATATTTTCTTCCACACCCACATCTCCAAAGTCTCTCTATCCTTTTCTCTTTGATCTCAAAGAAGTGGTATGGCATGGAGATTTTGAGAGAGAGAGAGAGAGAAGAGCGGAGGCGTAAATATATATATATATATATATATATATATGTATATATATATATATATATATATATATATATATATACACACACACGCACACACATGCTTGCATTGGGTGATGAGAAATTTAAAAGGAAGTAGCGTAGCCACAAAAGAAAAAGCATATAAGACACTGGTTATCCCTATCCTAGAATACTCCTCCATAGTATGGGATCCATATGAGGTGGGACATATTAAAAAGATAGAAAAAGTTCAAAGAAAGGCAGCAAGATATGTACTTGGAAGGTACAAAAGAACAGATAGTGTCACGGATATGTTAAATGTACTGAAAGGGGAGAGTTTGAAAAATAGAAGAAAAAGGAGTAGGTTAGGCGCGATGTATAGAATTTTTAAAAAGGACGAAGCGTGGGAAGATTTATGGCAAGGGATAGAAAAGCCTAACTTTAAGGGAAAAAACGACCATAGCCACAAAATAAAAATAAGGACTCAAAAAACCAATAAGAAAAAATACTCTTTTTTAAATAGAACTATTATTGATTGGAACCAGCTGCCTGGAGGTTTGTTTGAGCCCTTTCCATCCAATTTTAGAAGTTTTAAGTTGAAATGTAAAGTAGCCACTGGGTAATAAACTTCATTGTAGTTTTGAAAATATTGTTTCTATGTGATGTGGACGGCATTTTGTATGTGATGTGGAAGTTTGTTTGTATGTGATGTGGAAGTGTCATTATGTAAAAATATTTTGTCTCTTATCTGTTTTTGTGTTCGTAAGTAATTTTCGTTGTTAGTAGTTATCTCTGACCTAACCTGACCGTTGCCACCAGGAAATTTGCCTAATTGCAACGTAATTGTGTAAATAAATAAATAAAATAAAAATAAATAAATCCCACCAAACGGCGAACAAATACTCATTTATATAGAAACAGATACAAGGAAAAGGGATAGGAACACACATAAAGGACGAACACAGGCGAGGTGAGGAAGGCGGAATCCAGCAGATCACGAATGCAAAAATATTTCCTAGACCAGGATTTGAACTCCGGATCTTTCCACTTGCCGGGCGAAGGCTCTTAACCACTTGAGCCATCCAGGAAACGTAATTTACTCTGAGATCTGCAATATTTATAAATAAATAAATAAATATATATATATAAATATAAACATAGATGTAGATTTTTAGGCCATGGAGACACAAAGAAAGGACACTCACAAATTGATATATATATTTTTTTTTTGTACGATAGTTTCATGGATGTGATACATTTATACACCTTTCCTAGAAAAAACCTTAGTTTTCAACTCGAAGGTCTAGTTGATAGGCTGTGATACAACTCATCTAGTACTAAACAATATGCGGTGTGTGAAATTCGCACATTGACAGGGTAATAAGAGGGCCAGTTCCTTATTCTTGTGCCGTCTGTGGTTTTCCAGGAAGATATAACATCCCAACAATCACACCCAATTTCGGCGAAACCGAGGGTGTGCCCTTTGGTGCCATCCGAAATCGAACCTGGGACCTCCGGTCGTTAGTCCAGCCCCCTACACACACGACTACCAATTCCGTGCTCTCTTTTTGTTGAGAGGCGTTCCCTATGTTTTCCATTTTCCTTGCTTGTCGATTCCCAAATAATTTCTGGCTGTCCCCTCTTCCATTTTCAAACGTGCTTCGTGCATCTCCTCCCCCTGCCAAACTTCCCCACTCAACACCCTGGCTGCATAACCCTCTCCCTTTCCCCCTTTTTACCGAAAGAATAAAAAACAAGAGATAATAATAAAAGAGAGAAGCGGCGGTCGGCGGCTAAGGCCAGAAGGAGGCCGCAACAAGGCTTGGGCATTCATTTCGTTTTCATTCATTTTATCCGACCGCCGCCGCGTGTCTCCCGGGAGACGGTCGCCCGGGCACCGTCTCTCCCCCCCCCCACCGACTCTCCCTACCACCCACTCCATCCTGCTACACTCGAGAGGGTCGGCGGGGTAGATAGGGAAATACTATATGTGCGTACAGCCCGGATGATGTTTGTGGGCGACGGAGTGCTTTGAAGAGTGTTTATTATTTTTTTTACTTAGTTTCCATAGTGGCGGCCGACGTTTCTCACATGTTTGCACTCGGGTGTTTGCTCGAGTCCATGAACAACTGAGAGTAATGAAAACTCCCCACTGACCACCTCTATTTCGAAGAGATTCGTCTCTAAAGTCTGGGTATGTTGGCAACAGTGTTACGGGTGCTATGACGATTAAAAGAGGCATATCATATTTCAGGAGAGCCATCTCTCAAAGATTTGACGGACAATTTTTATGAAATCTTGCGAAAGTAATTAAAAATTCGTTGTAATGAGACTAAATGAAAGTTATGATAGACAGAGTAGCGTGTGAAAAATATTAGAGGAACTAGGTTGGGAATCAATCATTCACCAAGCGAAGTTTATACCTGTATTACAATTAAATCTCCTGCATATATCAATTGCAAGGATTTTTCTTTAGCGGTGATTTTGAAAATTTATTATTGCTCTCATAATACTACAGTGGGTGAGACCATGTGAATACGATTAGAAATATTAAGTTAGGAACCGATAGAATTAAAATTTCATGTTTCCCAACGAACGGTAAAGGATCAGGGTAATACTGTCCGATTGCGCCAGGGGGAAAAAGTATTTTGGTTCAAAATTAGTCCAGTTTGTTATTCACTCCCTGCCACACACCGTAGTGAAAGCTTTCAGGATTTTAAAAAAGTACTCAACCCTTGCCTATATAAGGTAATATATCCAAATTTTTCCGGACGATCCTTTACACATTGCATTGTACCAAACACTTAATGAATTAAATGGAACTGACAAATATGGGGAAAGAAAGTGCGAATAAAAAATTTTACATACTGTTCAGGAGAATGGGGTGTAATTACTGAGAGGATTATACATCGAGTGTTTATTTTCTAGCTTTGAATTCAGAATCTCTGTCTTACTTCCCCAAAGTTTTTAAAGCATCAGGGCCATCTTTTCTTTATATTTTTGCCAGTCTACGTATAAAATGGGTAGATAGAGATACGAGTAGATACACTTCACATTCTAATAACTCTAAGTAGTAGTAGTTTTTAGGGGAGGCGACCGATAACTGAAGTCATTTGCGCCATAGGGAATGGAGAGGAAAGGATAAAGGGTGGAGAGAAACCCGGCGTCGACATTAGCCTACTCTTTACGAAAGGCGCCAAGGGGCCCTCAGTTCAACGTCCCATCCGACGGACGGCGTACTCACTCAAAGTACCCTTCACAAAGCACCTCAAGTAGGCATCGAGGTACCTCTGAAAAATATTCAACACCGCCGGGATTTGAACCCTCGCCTTCAGGGTGGGAAGCCAGTACGTTAGCCCCCGCACCATCGCGAGCTCCTAATAACTCTAATTTACCTACCGAATTTTTAGTGGCAACTATTTGAACCTGTGGAATTTACCTGCCTTTGAATTGTTGCTTCTCAAAAATGTGGCTGCAGTAATATTCCTTCAGCCGCCTCCTAGAGAAATTTGTTTTCAACCTTGAATTTCGAAAAACGGCTCGGTATAGTCCTTCAGAAAAACTCCTTTTAGAATATTCTGCGAACATTTTTCTTCAAGTGGATACCTTCCATAATTTTACATAAATAAAAACCTCCAGAAATAATACTTCAATCAACAATTAAACTGACTTTCAACAACGTCCCCAGCTGGTTTCAACAAGTTTGCTACAAAACTGCCTTTATTGATGCGTAACAATTTACCTTAACATAACCACCTCCAGCAATTACACTTCAACTAAGCACCTTCAACAATTTACCTTCACCTAAGTACCTTCAACAATTTACCTCAAAATAAACACGTTTAAGTGTTACAGCTCAAAAATGCTCTTCAACAATGGCTCTTTTGAACGTGATACTTTCAGAAGACTGCCTTCTACAATGTACCTTCGACAAAGTTCTGTCAACAATGTGTCTGTGACAATATGACCTCAGTGTTAACTTTTTTCGAATTTCTCCTTCAATGGAAAGGAAGAGGGGGGGGGTAATTATGGATTGATTAAGCTGGCGTGCATGAGTGACCTTTAAGTCATGTCACCGTAGTCGCATCCACGCTCCTGGATTGATATCCATGGAGCCCGATGACATAACAGCCACCGTGCTGCATTTGACAGGAGTTGGGGCGATTGGTTGACGTTGTGCGAATGACACTGGATTTCTCCAAATGCCACGCGCACTGCGGGACGTTCGCGTGACATTTGGCGCGGAAAAAAAGTGCATCACGTGTACTCACCATCGTATTATTTGATGGAGTTTTGCTCCCTTGTTCATTGTTTTTCCTTCAGCAATCAAATGCCTAGCATGCAGACGAACAAGTGTCATGGGAAAAATGCAGCTGAAGACGCGTGCCCAACGTGTTCTTTTCCCCTCCACCCCCCCTTATCCCCATCCCTCTTTTCTTTTGATTGGATTAATTTGAGAAGACGGGAACACTCTCTTAAAAACACAGTCGCTCTAGTCTCCTTTTCGCCAAGTTTTGATAAGAGGGCGGACCATTCATCCTATCAGAGTTCCCTTCATGTGTGTGTGTGTCCGCTCCTGTCTGCTGCGTCGTGGGCTTAGCAATAAATCACGGCCGCGCGTGAACACAGCGCGGATAAGGGCGAATTTGTGCTGCGGTTGTAGGGGAGGGGTGGATGGTGGTCTGTGACGCTTTTAAAGACATAGCAGTTCCTGGGTTTAGACTGTGCGAAAGTTACCAAGGAGTCCTTCAAACACACAGAAGCGTATCGTCGCAGGATACGGTATCATCAGAAAATTTATGTCGGCCAAGCAGTCTTTTGTCTCCCTACACCAATGTGTTCCAACAATGTTCCTTCAAGAACTTTCCGTCTGCTTAGCACGCAGATAAATTTACCTTCAACAATGCACTTTCAACAATGACCCTCAAACAAAGCACCTTCACCAGTGTGGCTCAACAATATTTTTACAATATGTCTTCAACAAAGGTCTGTCGGCTGTGTTGGACCCATTTGGAAATTATTGTAGGCTATGTATCTTACATGCATACAAACAAGGTACGCTGCAAGCCACCGCTAGAGTGGTTGGCAGGGAATGGTTATACACCAGACTAATCTCGACCCGAATTTTTTTATATCCCTACCGCGGTCGGACGATGTTATTCTGTTCCCTTTTCAATCGTGGGAAAAATGACGTATTAAATATATCTGTTCTGCACTTAATATCTCTAATTTTATTAGAATGATCTCTCCTACATTATTACGATGGGGGTAACGATACATTTTAAATATCATTGCTAAAGAAATATCGTTCCAATTTATGCATTAGATATAATTTGTAATTTAACTTTCCCTCCATTGAGTGATTCCCAACCTACCTCGTCCTATCCTATTGATACACTTCTCAGTTTATCATAACAGCTTCTTAACGATCTGCCTTTAGGTAGGAGAACTATTAAGGCTAAGGCAACAAAATATCAGGTCACATTAAAGTCAAAATTGTGATTTACGCTTCTTAATGCAGTAACTTAAGGTGATAAAATATTTTTAATTTTTTTCCTCCTGTAATGGATAAAATTTTATCCTAATGACTAGACACGTAATTTTATTTGCATTTAAACTCTCCGTACACTAAAACAAATGTCCTTACGATAAGTTTCCCTTTTTTTTATAGAATTCGAACTAATTAGCAAAGTCATTCATTTTTTAGTGTCTAAGTTTTCGGAAGAATTAACTTTTCGATTGATTAAAAGTATTACTTTTGTCCTCCTTTTTGTGATTGTCACAAATCAAAATGTTTTATTATTTGTTTTTTTCTGTAGTCTGCAGTATCGTAAAAAATAATGTAATTTTCTTCTTTTCTCTGTGTAATGTATTTACAACCTTATATATATATATATATATATATATATATATATATATATATATATATATATATATATATATATATATATATATATATATATATATATATATATATATATATATATATATATATATATATATATATATATATATATATATATATATATATATATATACACGTGGGTCATCCGGAAAGTAGTACCCGTTCGTGAAATAAAGACACAAAAGTAAATATTAACAAACATAAAAAATTTTATTTGAAAGAGGATACTTTAAACTACTTCTCAACATAATCTCCAAGCAAATTAAGGCATTTGTCATAACGTGTGACAAGTTTCTGTATTCCTGCTGCATAGTCCTTCGCCGCCAGCTCATTGAGATACGCGAGGGACCCATCTTGCACAAATTTTTGCATAATGCAGATGGTGTTTAACAATTTCATGAACAATTGTTCGAGAAACATTGGGAAAATGCTCACAGATGTCATCAATTGTGACGCGCCGATCGTTCCTCACGAATTCGTCAACTGAGCTCACCAGTTGGTCTGTAATGACAGACGGTCTCCCCGAACGCTCATCGTCGTGTGTGTTCCCCCTCCCCATGTTGAAGTTGCGACACCACCGCCGAACAGACGACTCGTCCATTACATTGTCTCCATACACCTCCTTTAATTGGCGATGAATATCACATGGGCGAACGTTTCTTGCATTGAGGAATTTAATCACTGCCCTCACTTCACAACTGGCGGCGTTCTCAATTTTTTTAAACATTGTAAACAATCACAGAAACAACACAGGCAATGCTAGCGTCACGCAACTTGGATCAGAGAAGGCAGACAAGCCACTGAAGCTATCTGACCTCGTCCAGCGGCTACTCGCGTCGTCAGCACTTCATGCGGCACGAACGGGTACTACTTTCCGGATGACTCTCGTATATATTTGTATATATATATATACATAGAAACATTGTATGCATATTTATCATACTTAAAAATATGCATTCTTCAACGTTTTTTTTAGAAGTAGCTGGCGATTTCTGTGCACAAACGTAGTCAAAGCTTATGTCTGTGTCCGAAAAGCTCAGACGTAACCCTCAGAATGGTTTTTACTTGTCCTAGCAAGTAAGACGTCTTACGTCACACAGAGGTCACTTATCCTAAAGCACTGTACCGTGAGATCACTAGTTTCGTGGCCAAGGCTTTGGGGGTCATTCAAATCTATCGCGACACGCCATATCACTTTTCACGTTTATTTTTTCTTCCTTTTATGAAATCCAGTGGAAACCTGAATAACTGAACTTTAAAAAAATATTGGTCCAATTTTAAAAAAAATGGCGTCGCATTTCTTCATTCCGAAATATCATATATAAAACATGTTAAACATATGTTGCCATCATCTCTTTAAAACTGGAACGGGGTTGAATGCAGTAACCGTGGTAATTGGACAATAAATGAAACGTATGTATTTTTAAAGAATTTCAAGAATCTTTAAATTAGTCGAAAAAATATGTACAAATATATATATATGTATTTATACATATATATATATATATATATATATATATATATATATATATATATATATATATATATATATATATATATATATATATATATATATATATATATATACATATATACATACAGGGTCGCACCCAAAAGTGGCAGGACTGATTTTTTTACAAGAATTTTATTGACGATATACTTACATCGACTTAATAATCTTCAAAGTATGCTCCTTGAGATGCTACACACTTAGTATTACGTTGCTCCCATTCCCCGTACGCCCGCTCGCAATATTCTTTGGGGATGCCGTTGATGACCCTCGTCGAAGCCTCTTGAACGGCCTTTATCGAGTAAAAACGTCGTCCCTTGAGCTGTCTTTTCATCAGGGGGAAGAAGAAGAAGTCCGGTGGTGCCAGATCGGGAGAATAGGGCGGGTGCGGCAACGTGGCAACGCCGTATTTGGCCAGGAGCTGTCTGACGACGAGCGCGCCATGGCAGAATTTTCGGCACCATCTTGGCGCACACCTGGCGCATGGCCAAATCCTGTGAAATAATTCGTTGGACGTTGGATGCAGACAGACCCAAATGGTCTGCAATTTCTTCACTGGTTAAGCGTCGGTCTGTGTTCAGCAGTGTCCTCACTCTGTCCACATTCGTGTCGATTCTTGCCATCCGGAGCGATGGCCGTCTTCAACGAGCTCCCTATCCTCTTTAAAGAACTTGTGCCACTCAAATACTGTGGAGCGGCTTAAGGCAGTGTCCCCATAAGCCTGCTTGATCATATCGAGGGTCTCAGTAGTCGTCTTCCCGAGTTTCGCACAGAACTTCACGGAATAACGTTGCTCTAAATTCAGATTCATTTTGTTTTTCGACGCGGACAAAAAACTTGCCTCACTAAAAACGATGTCCTCACTCAACGACAGCCCACAGGCGACTGAGGTTGGTGTCGGTCTGTTGCTAAGAGCCCCCTCCACCTTACCCTGCCAGGCAGACCCCCCTCCACCGCTCTGTTCGCGCCAGAGGAAATCAGTCCTACCAGTTTTGTATATATCATCATTTGTGGGTATAATTATGTATACGTGTTTGTATATTATTAAAATATCGATGACTGAACATCAATCGCCATGGTAAAATATGGTCAATGGTGTATGATTAAGAGTTGGATAGCAAGGAACCGTGAATGACTTGGGATATATGTGTATCCCCTTAATAGGCCACCTCCGAATGTCAAAGCAATTAAGGCTGGACTTACAGCGAGGCGCCTATTAGTGGAGATAGGGAGGCGTCGCCGAATCAGCTAGCAAGAAGACCAACCCAAACTAATTCCTTAATGACGTCATTCAGCACGTTTTCTCGTCCATTTCCTCCCATGAGGGTCGGGATTTGAAACGAATAATAAAAATCGTTCCAAATCAGGCAATATAGAGGTCACGTGCGGCAATAATAGGAAGCCATTGAACGTTTTGATTCGGTAAGTTCGCTCGCAACAATGCCTCCGCCTGTAGTGCCTGACTTCACTCTTTGCAAACACATTGGTGGGAAACACATAAGATATGGTTTCAAACTCCATAGTATATTGTAAATTAATTATTTTAATTTCATGTGTCAATCGTACGTCTCTATGAGCATAAAATGTTTTATTTTATTCTTATTAATAAATGATAGACTTGCGTTGTAGCGTGCCTAGATATTGTACAGACCCAAAGTAGTTACCCCTAAACTTCTAATCTCCGCACAACGAGAGACATAAACCGAAAAGCATAATGATACGGGGAATATGTGGGCAAAATCGCAAAAAAATTAGGAATTATTAGAAGAATGCTGGAGAAATGTAATGATAAGATCAAAGAGAAATGTTATATTTCGCGGGCTAGTCATCAATTAGAATGCCGAATTGGATCGCGTGCAGCGTAGAGGAGCTAGATTTGTAAAATGTTTCTACGAAAATTTTGGTACCGTATCCAATACATTAAAGGAGCTGAGCACGGAATCACTCACAGAGCGATGGTTAAATTACAGATTAAATCTGTTGCATATTAATTAGAAATAAGCAGGTCTCTCTAGCAGCGATGTTGAAAAAATTGTTAATACCCCCTATCGTACTATGGTAGGAGAAATCATTGAAATATGTTTAGAATTAGTGTAGAACTGATAAATTCAAGATGTCATTTTTTCCACACTTGATGAGCGATTGGAATACCGTTATACTACAACCGCACTATAAGGTATAAGAAGTTAAGGTCAAAGATAGTCTGTTGTGTTATACACTCCCTGCTATATACTCTAGGGGTGGCTTGTTGGGTACTAAGTAGTACTAAGTACTTAAGTACTACTAAGTTGTCTTGAAAATTTATTATTACCCCACCGTACTACGGTAGGAGTGATCATGCTGATAAAATAAGAGAAATTAAGTGTAGAATAGATAGAATTAAGATGTCATATTTTCCACGAACGATATGGGATCATAATAACATTGTTCGACCGCGGTAGGGTCATGTTCGGGTAAACTTATTCTGGTAGGTACTCACCCCCTGCCGCATACCCTGGCGGTGGCTTGCAGGGTGTATATATAAGTATAAATAAAATAAAATAAGTAAAATTAAAAAAATGAAATAAAAAAGTGAACAATTTTATAATCATAGTGATTTTCGCTCGGTATGAAAATGCCCCGACGAATTGACTACCCTTAGAAGCTGTGTACCATTTCCATGAGGTACGGAATAAATGAAAGTACTCTCGAATTATGAGGCATTTAGCCATTTTTTTTAGTCGCTCGATTTTCAAAGTGTTTTGCGAAGGTTTTGGAATCCGGACCACCACCAAACATTCCAGTGAGCAACAACGCCGGAGGACATTTACTTCGAAGCACACATTCCAGTCTCAAAAGTGGGTGGACAATCATAATTTCTGGCTCGGTCGACCTTCCCTTCCCCCCCCATGCCCCAGGGCTATTTTCTCTGAACTTTGGACATTGTTCCGCCCTCTTTCTCATCCCACCCTTCCATTCCCCTCGAATTATCGCCTCAACTCTGTAATCAGCCTTCATCTCTTGAAACCTTTCGAAAAATATACGTACCAAAAGTAGAATTTTTTTAAATCTCAATGTAATCCTGGTTTGACTTTTACTAAATTCGTAGGTTTATGTGCATTTGTATGTCAATTGATGCTACATGCATTTGTATACGTGTGAGTTAAAAAGTTATTCCCGTAACTATATATATATATACCTCTGTAGGTGTACATTTGCGTGAATTTGTTGGTTTTGCATATTTAGTTTTATTATATTTTATGGGTGATGGCTTAGCAACCCCCGCCACACGCCCCTACGGTGGCTTGCGGGATATTATGAAGATCTAGATGTATGGTTATAGGACTTATTTCATCGGTTTAATTTGTATCGATTCAAAACTAATAGAAGATAACCTAAGTATACAGTTGTTTATAATGTTTTCCAAATTTCTATCTTTTCCTCTTTTCTTTAAAAGTATTTAAAAAAATACGATCTTATTGAGGTCGCATTTGAATGGCTGACTCATCTTCGCTAAACACGCTCGAGAGAGTTTGGGAAGAAAGTCTTATTCAGGAATTTAAAGTATAATTTCAATTGAATATATATTTTAATGGTATGCATTGGATTATACCCCTAAATCTAAGTACCTTTTTCCTTATTTAATGTCTCAAGTGGAGTTTGGGAATAAAAAAATGGAAATCGTATTTCCATTCAGACCGGTGTACCTATCGTAAACAAAATTAGTCAGAAGAATATATGTATTAGAAGAAAAGTGTTTCTATAATTAGCACGTGTTCTCAGCTGTGCCCTTGGGTCATATATATTTATATACATAATATATAAAAAATATATATATACATAATATAAACATAAAAACATATATATACATATATATATATAGTAGAATTTATATATATATATATGTATATATATATATATATATATATATATATATATATATATATATATATATATATATAGTAGTATACTGCTTTGTCCGTGAGACTTTCAAAAAGTGTTATATATATATATATATATATATATATATATATATATATATAACACTTTTTGAAAGTCTCACGGACTTGAATAATAATGTATAACACTTAGCACCGGTGGTCGTGGCCACCGTTATAAAGGAAGAGAGGGACAGAACTGTCCCTCGGGGGGATCGAGATGGTGTGGCGGCTAACGTACTGGCTTCCCACCCTGAGGGCGCGGGTTCAAATCCCGGCGGTGTTGAATATTTTTCAGAGGTATCTCGATCCCTACTTGAGGTGCTTTGTGGAGGGCACTTTGAGTGAGTACGCCGTCCGTCGGATGGGACGTTAAACTGCGGACCCCTTGGCGCTTTTCGTAAAGAGTAGGCTAATGCCGACGCCGGGTTTCTCTCCACCCTTCATCCTTTCCTATCCATCCCCTATGGCGCAAATGACCTCAGCTGTCGGTCGCCTCCCCTCAAAACTACTACTAGGGACAGAACTGTCCCTCAATTCTGTCCTGTCTCAGTTGATAAAGGTGGCCACGACCACCGAAAATTCGAAAAATAGTGAGTCTCTTTTTTGTGTGTTTCTGTGTTTTTGTCTGTGTCCACCAGTGCTAAGTATTATATATATATATATATATATATATATATATATATATATATATATATATATATATACATAAAGATGAAAGATCTGACTTAAACCTAAGACAATGAATGCCTGCATTGTTTCGTCCGCACTTCAGCAACAATGTAATCCCATTTCCAAGTCGCCGTATCTGGATATAACCCTAGTATCCTTATTCCTCCCTTCTCCTCGGGATACCCTTATATTTGCCTTCCACCTACGTGCGAATTCCTCGTTCGCATCCTGTACACGTACGTCCGCATCATTCGTCTAGAAGATACGTAAACGAATGGCGTTTTTTACCCTCACCATACCCCCACCCCCCCGTGCGAGAGATACATTTTCGCTCTCTCTCTCTTTCTTATCGCAACTGTCTCCGTTTTCCATACTGCCCAGTTTCAATTTATCGAACTTCTTCCTCTCTTCCCCGTTTCGTTTAATCGGGGCATATATTTTTATTTCTCCGTCCACATCTCTCTATCCCTCACTTTGTCGACCATCCTTTTCCTTTCGAATAACAAAACGGTGTGGCCAACCTTCTCCTTTCTTTATTTAAACCATCGTTGGTACTCCTCGTCAATGATATAGGGTGGGTTAATCTGTTAAAAAAAATAGGGAGCTATTCCTTACAAGAAGAGGTACTCGCTCACACAGAAAGAGCACTTTACAGTTTAGTTTTATTTTAAAACGCATATTATATTCATGTTTAGAAGAGTCCCTTTGGATTAGAGTTTGCATTTTAGTTGATATTTTCAATAGAATACTGTTGTCACCACTCACCCTAATGATTTTACTACTAATGCGAATCCGAGGAAGCCAAGCTTCGGTTTCCATGGTTACGACGGTGATCGGAAACAATGCGGAGCGTAATTGTTTGTGGGATCTCTTCTTTTGTTGCTATGTCGCTAAGATCTTCTTCTCCCATTTAAATGAACGCCTATTTTCTATTGATTCAGGCTTCACTTCGTGGAAGTATTAAATATACATACTGTAGAAAATTACGAGTCTTTTTTTAGTATGGATGATAAATTAACGACCATTCTAGCTTGAAAATTTCAATTGAATTTTATTCATAAAGAGTCATTTTGACGGCGAGTCTTGACTCCGTCTAAAATGGCTGGAAATGCCACTCAAACAAATTATATCGGCATTTACCTTACGTATGGTTAGGGATTTTAGTTGTTGTTACCTAAATGAATGCTTTTCCGTTTAGTTTCTGTTTAATTCCGTTAATCCGACAGTTTTTCTCTGTTTTTTGAAAAGATTTCCTCTCCATGAGAAAATAATATGGAATTTGTGGAACCAAATGTTCGGTCACAGTTCTTTTAATCCGTATATTTTTTGATAAAAAGTTGTACGGGGTGGGTATATCATACTTTAACTTTAATTTGTCTTTCCTCTTAAAAGGCCTGTAAATATACTTACATTAATACTAGTTAGGACTTGGATTCCCAAGTCAACAAGGATATCTCCTATTGTCATCAATTTTAACAATCGTTTGTTTGATAATGCTCTCCAATCACCTTCTCTGAGAAACTATCGTTGAAGAAGGCCGAAACTCAAACTATCTACAACGTGAATGTCCTTTTAAGTGTTATCTATGTTATTTGTGTTCTATTGTGCCGTATATATATACATATATATATATATATATATATATATATATATATACACACACACACACATATACTATATATAGAAATATATATATACATATATGTATATATATATATATGTGCGTGTGTTTATGGGTAGTCCAGTAATAGAGGGTCGGACTACTGCCCGAAGGGCCTTGGTTCGATTTCCTGGTAGGGCCCTATGGGCAACCCCAGGTCTACTCGGGTGTTAGTTCTAGGTAAACTCTACCATCACCTACAAAACTGACCTTCTCGTTGATTATTGAGTTTATATATATATATATATATATATATATATATATATATATATTTATGTGTGTGTGTAAGTGTGTATATATATATATATATATATATATATATATATATATATACATGTATTTCTTCTCTTAAAATCGGTCTTATTTGATTTCTTTGATGTTGTTAGCTTAGTCCTTCTGGATACGTTTCTATCGAAGACAATCTTAAAACATGGCATGTAGTCACCTATAAATGAGTCTAATTTGACTAAAATTATTAGCTTAAAATGTTTATGCGGTGTACTTATTAACTTAACTCTTGTATTTAGTTTTCCTAGTTGCATTTATTATATAGGCTCTTAGCCACTAGCCACTCTCCTTTCAATGAAGTAGATTAGGTAATATCCGAAATTTCGCTTTGAGAAATATAAGATGTGTCGTTTTTTCCCCCGAAATTCAAGCCATTTTCACCCTCACATAATCAGCAAAAAAGAAATGTATACATTTGAGTTAAATGAAGCCAGAGTGGTTTGAGTAGGTATATCGGCTAGTGCTGAAATAACCTTGGATGGCCATGAGCTAGATTTAGATATCTCTCTTTCTCTCTCGCTTCTTTTTATCTTTCTTTGAGAAAAATATCCGGGGGAGCAGCAGCCCTCTTCAAAGGAAGGGTAATAATGTGTCCCTAAACCCTCGTCCTGCACCCTCGCGTAAAATGGGGTTCTTGTCGTAATTTTTTTTCCCCCAGGCTTATTTTTTTTTCCTTCCCCCTTTCATCCCGTGACCTATGTACCTCGTTGCCCTGGGATACCTCCTTACCCCTATAATCCTTCCCCTCAGCCCCCTCCCATTCGCTTTCGGTGTCGTGCGACCCAGATTGTTGCATCGAGAGAGGGGTGGAGGTCTGCCGAAGGGGAACTACTCCGTTGCTGATTAAAGGGCTGTCGCACCCTTCCCATTCCCCTCTTTGAGTGCCCTCGGGTGCGGAGCTACCCCTTTCGGCATGGCCTCAAACCCCCCCCCCCCCCCACCCAGTAACCACTAGAATTCCTGTGATATGGGTAAGCCGAAGTCGTTTGAGAAAGACGTTGAATGACCACGAAGAAGGACACGTACTCGAGAGAAGTTTTCGTGAAAATGAGGATAAAGCAATGGACAAACCATTCAGCCAAAGCCAGTATCCTAAGTATACGAGTGATATAAAAATTTGACAGAGCTCTTCTATGTCCTAAATAATGTGTCACAAAACATCCTTAAACACCACCCACACTATATATTACACTAGCTCATTCTATAGACTGCAACATTCTTTCTTGGGATAAAGTAATTGACATGGTTTCCAATGGCAAGGTTTTTTAACGTGACACAATTACTCAAACGGCACTTCCGCTGAGGCCAAACGTCTTTTGCAGCCAGCTCACTAAGGAAAAGGCCTTACGCGGACTACATCCCATAAAGCAGTATCCCGAGAGCTTCCACTGGGGGGAAGCTTTCGTGGCGCTGGTTACATAGACTCCGGTCATATCTCCCTCTCTCTCTCTCTCTCTCTCTCTCTCTCTCTCTCTCTCTCTCTATATATATATATATATATATATATATATATATATATATATATATATATATATATCAGAGAAAGCTGACATCTTAAACTTTCTGAAATATGTCTTTTGCTTGTTTTCTATAAATATTTTTTTATTTTACTGTGCCATCCAAATGTTTAAAATGTATATATATACATTATATATATATATATATATATATATATATATATATATATATATATATACATGTTTATATATATTATATTATATATATATATATTATACATAATATATATATATATTATATGTTATATATATATATAATATATATACATACATACATACACACATGTAAAACTAATCAAACAGTATTTTATAATAAAATTTGGACAAGTAAATTTGTTCGCTGGTCGAGTACTCGTTAAATTAGGGCACAATTATTTTTACTTTGAACCTTTAAAGTACTTAATATAACTAAATATCATTTACTTACAGTAAAATTGTCGGGACGATATTAATTTTTTTGCGTGACAGCTGATATATGCACCCCTTGTATTTGGTGTTCTCCTCATCCTTGTTTCTATTCGTGTGTGCCCCCACCCCAATTAGCCTCTCCATCTCCCCTTTACTTCCCCGCTTCCCACCCTCTTTGTCACTTAATCCGAAATATCAGAATGGCCGAAACACCTACACCATGGCGACCGTATCGCGAGGCGCCAAAGGTGCTGGTGTTGCACCCGAGTGTGTGATTTACTTAGGGGGGGAAGAGGAGGCGGGAAAATGTGAAGGGGAGGATGGGAAGGGATGAGGGACTTGGCCTTTGACACTTAGGGGAGGGTGGGGTGTTTAGGAGGCTCCGGCTCGGACGTGGTCACCGGACGGAGCGGAAGTGACGCGTCGGTTGGAAATAACGGCCCGCGTGATAAGGAGGGATGGTTTGAGGCTCTGCCCCCATTGGTTCGAATTGAACGGATAGTCTTTTTTTCTTTTCATTTTTAAACCCCTCTCGACGTCACTGGGCGGACATTTGGATTCATCGCTCAATTGGTGATTGCGCGCCAGCTGAGACATCTGACGGTTGAAGCGACGAATAATAATTCACCCGTGGGGGATAATTGTATTTTTTTTTATCCGCTCCATCCTACGAGACGTTTTTTTAGCATCTATGGGCTTTTAACATGTACAGGGATGCGGAGGTTAACTGAAGGATACCTTTGGTTCAAACTGTATTCCATGAGTCCCTCATGCACTGTTTTTATACTTTTCCGAACAGAACCATAACATTTTCATTTTCATAACATAACATTTTCCCAACAAAAAACCATAGCTATCTTTTAAAAGCGGAAAACTCAAAATATTTGAATTATCTACAATTATTTCATTAATATTCTGCCTTTTCGCAAATTTTTCTTCGTATTTTAAGCTGCTTTCTATTTTTTCATAAAAATCCAACATAGTGGATTTTAAAAAATAGTCATAAAAAAGTCATAGACGTTGTCTCAATCACTTTTTTATTTCGTTAAATTGCTTACACTATGAATAAAAGCGCATTTAATTTAGAACGTATTACGGTACCGAGTTATTAGGCGTAAATATAACGGGTAGGTTGTAGGCAACTCGACCCGAATTAGACAGCCCTGAAAATTTATTTCATATTTTCAGCGTTGTTCCATATACGTTTTTACTTTACCCTATGGATAAAAACTTTTAGGAATGTTTAAATCGGGTCGAGTTCAAATCAATGGAAATGAGATTCTGGATATCCAGCCTATTTTTTATAGACAAAATCTCGACGTTTTGCACATATCCAATGGCGACATGGGTAGACATTTAAGTGTACAATTCAATTTATTTAAAGATATCAGTTCACAATACTTTTTTCCCACAATGGTTTTTTTTCCATTTTCACACTCGAACCAATTTTTTCCCCAATTTAGTATGTGATTTTTTTTTAATTTTCCTATTATCCAATAATAAATGTAAAAAAACTTGTACACTCTTTATTATAATGATTGTATGCGTACCTATGCATGTTAATGGCGAGGTGTTATGTGGAAGAAGGGACAATTAAATATCAATCTCGCCTCAATAAAGACGTTTGATTGTCGTTATTAAAAACGTCCTGATTCCTCCTTTGGACTTTGCCCAATAATCACTTACCCTCCTACACCATGCTTAAGCCCTTACGATTTTTCTTAGAAGACTAGGCTTCATATGTTTTCCTTTCTGTTCACTTAAACTTCCACAATCTTCTCCACACCCATATTTCAAGAGCCTCCAATTTACGTATGTCTATCCTCCTTCTTCAGTGACCACGTTTCCGAGTCGTACATAGCTACGCTCCATTTCAAAGTTTTAACGAGTCTTTTCTTAAAATCCTCACTCTATGTACCTGTCATTAACTTCCTCCTCCTTGCGAAAACTTATGAATTATATGCATTATGATTAATTTATGAACTTCTACACTAATGTTAGACAACCTCTCTCTTTCTCGAAAACCACATTATCTTTTTTTTTTTGGGATGGAGATGGTGCGAGGGCTAACGTACTGGATTACCACCCAGAGGGCGCGAGTTCAAATCCCGGCGGTGTTGAATATTTTTCAGAGGTATCTCGATCCCTACTTGAGGTGCTTTGTGGAGGGCACTTTGAGTGAGTACGCCGTCCGTCGGATGGGACGTTAAAATGCGGACCCCTTGGCGCCTTTCGTAAAGAGTAGGCTAATGCCGACGCCGAGTGTCTCTCCACCCTTCATCCTTTCCTGTCCATCCCCTATGACGCAAATTACCTCACCTGTCGGTCGCCTCCTCTAAAAACCACTAGTACTCTTTTTTTTGCGAAGGAAGTATGTGGAATCGGAATAGGATTTATTTTAGTGTGGGTGTCAAGGTTCTGTCTTGGTGGGCAAGGCTATGAAATTTATTTGAGTTATTATCTGAGTCCTAGCTTAAACGTGCATTTGGCGAATGATATCATTCCAACGTATGATTAGAGTGTGAATTATTCGAGGGTAAGATAAAGGTGTCTTGATTGAGTGTGGTAAAAGAGGTTAAAAGACGAATAGAATTAAAACTCTTCGATAAGCAGAAGATACTGCATCAATCAATGTAGTGAAAAGTACCGAATCGGCCCAGAGGGAAGCCGACCAATCCCACCCCAACAATTCTCATCATATTTTAGAAAGATGTAATTTTAAAAGATATTGTACTCAAGAATTCAGGGCACGTACATGTAATCTACAATGCCACACATAGGTTATGCATACTTACAAGGTTTGAGTAAGAAATTGACCATTATGAGCACGCATATGTCTGAGTTTCGATAGGGTAAATTTAATTGTACAGGACAAGAATGAGCGCGACAATCCTGCTTTAAAGCAACGATAAAATTCCAATCGACCACCTATATAAGGGTGGCAAAAATCCGAGTCCCTCATCTTCGACCTTAAGACGCCAAATGCAACTTCGGCGAAACTGTTGTCAGCATCAAACAACGACGCGGTGAAACCCGAGAATGCAAAATCCTTCTCTCAAAGTCCTCCAGTCTGCGCCTCTCGTCCTGCTTCGACAATGAAATTTCCATTAAACACCACGCACCATATCAAACTCTTCACGAGTTACTTAGAAAAAAGAATTAAATATAGCTTTTACATGCACCTCCATTTTCGCTGAAGTTAGGTAAAAAAAAGTCTCGAGTGTATGAAATGTAGACGTTCCAAAATGACAAAAAGAGTCATCCAATTATGAGAGTTAGCTATGCTCGCCCCCCTCCCCGCTCCCAGCAGGAGGTCATCGTTCAGTCCGGCGCGTATTAGTAGGAGTGGGCGGCCGTTATAATTTCTTCAAATAAATGCATTATTGCTCGCAAGAGGACGTCTCAATTTCTACCCAATCTTCTCTCCTCCGCATGAGAAGCCATCCTCCTTTCCCTCCTTCCCCCCCTTCCCTGAATGGAATAAGAAAACACGCGCCATCATTCGGTCGCCTAATTCATTCATAAGCGGTGAGTCATTCCGTCTTTTCTCCCGCGGTGGTCGCGAGCCATTTGCTATTCCAATTCCTTCGTCCCCGGGGGCGTCTGGCCGCTGACCTTTTCGGTCGGACGGTGGGCGCGGTCAGTGGGATCTCCCGCTTCGAGAAATTATGCGTAAAAAGTGCGTAGATCATAATCGCCATCACTGTATCTTTCGAAAAACATGAGTGTTAGCTCTGGATGAGTCTTGAATTATTGAGAAAAGAGGTCGACGTTGACATATAGGTAATCATTCATTCATGGTACCCTGAAAGCCACCGCTAGAGCGTATGGCAGGCGGTGATTACACACCACACCACAATTTTGACCCGAATATTTTAACCATTACCGGAGTCGGGCAATGTTATTCTGTTCCCTTATCGCTATTACATCTTCCATGGTTACCGTGGAAATTGTGAAAAGTGGATAGCTAAAAACTTTATAATTATTATTTAATTTCGAATTTGGAAAATAATTGTGATTAGGCCGTGATAAACTACGGAATAAGTGTTTTTTGGAATTTGAGCGGAATGTTATAGTTAAAAAGTGGTGAATTAGAAAATATGAAAAATTGGATACGACGATTTGAAAAGGATGCTTTGCCAGCTTCCGTTGTTTCTACGCAATGACTAGCCAATCAGAGTTTGCAATGACGTTGAGTGAGGAAAAACCGTTCATTTGGGCCAAAACTAATCAACGAGGAAAGTATTGAATCCATCACGCATTTCTGGCCAAGTGAACTGATCACATTTCCTCGTTCTATTTGGCTGGCTGAGGAATACCTCGTATTCTATTGAAAAAAACAAGCAATTTCGACAACATGATGTTTCCGCAGGAGGAAATGAATTCGAAATATCTTCTTACAAGGAAAGCATTCATATGAAAAGGATAAGGTGTCTTCTTGAGGAAGGGAAGTCACTGGAAGGGGATGCACAATGAGATAACTCACGGTCGAAGCACGGATTCCTTAGGTCTCACCCAGTACGTGCTCGCTTCACGAATGACGCATTTCCAGGAATCTCACGGAGCAATGGGAGCTATTCATTGGATATAAAATTACCCCAGGATTTTTTTTTTCAAATTTCCGTTCGCTCCATTTTCTTAGCATGCCTTATTCTCACGTTTTACCCTTTACCACCCCGAAAAATCGATTCTGTTAGAAGAAAATTCGTTCGACGTCATGATGCGTGGGACGTTCTTATAATTCCTTGGTAACAATTAGAAAAATAAATTATTTAAAAAAGATTGTTTTTTATATTTTGCAATATAATCTCCTATTAGATTGATACACTATTCCCCAACTTTTTTAAGCCGTCAAAAAAGTAGGATTTCGGAAGGTTCTCTAAAGAGACATCTGTGTTGGCAATGTCCTTATGGTTCGTTCGGCGTGATCCATATTTCACCGGGCCATTTTTTCCAGATTGGTATTAAAAAGTCACATGGGGTGCCAATATTGGTAAATACGGTGGTTTTTGCAATAATTCCAACTTGTAATGTCGTAATAATTACGTTGAATTCACCATGGAAACTTCGCAAGTATGCATAGTACTCTACCATGTATCGTTTGTCCTTTTATCAAGTAATCTATTTATATATACATATTTTGTTCGTAGTTGAGTATTCACCCATTAACTCGTCAAGATTTCGACGAAAAATTGCACTCGTCTCGCCGAAATGTTTTCAACAGCTAATTTTTTTGCGTAAAATTGAAAATATTGTACCAGTTGACATTTATTTCGCGAATTTTGATTGGTCGATCACTCGCAACAATATCGTGGATTTTTTCAATCGTTTCCGATGAAGTCACTTCCACTGGATTTACAAAACGATGTTCACCATTTGCGGACGTACGGCCACATTTAAACTCAGTTGCGTAAATTCCAAGAAATTGCGGGAGATGCCGCAACAATAACATTTTAACGCAGTCAACCGCTAATACGCATTTCAGTGCAAAAATACAAAATTTCAGCGCGGTGCAACGCAAAACTTCAGATTTTAAGAGGACCCTTCGGTAGCTTAACTGGTTGAAGAACTCGGCCGGACATCGAGGCATCCGGGGTTTGAATCCCGGTCAAGACGAATGATTTTTTACGCTCTGAAATTGTTTCATGTACTCAATTGTAAACAGTCGCAAACACAAGAGCAGGTATGCCATCACCTTCATCCAACTCAGCTTTGATCCCTTTCTGTGTTAAGTCATTTAAATTTAAGCAGTGGTTAATCACCGCAAGGAACTCATTTTTTCTATTTTTCTAAAAAACCTTTGTTTGTTTCATTAGTCGATTATGAAAATAAAAACCATGAGATGAATATGGCTGAAACTTTAGCAGTAGTCTAATGAGAGATGAGACTAATTGAAAGCAAACATTTTGCGATACAACAAGCGACATCTCTAGAATTCACTTAGGAGTCATTTAACGAAGTACTTCTATCGGAAACAAGTTATTATAAGTTTAAATCACGATTATTACTCAAATGAATCCGCGCGAAAAGTATTAGTGACTTAGTTGCATTTACTTTTAAAGAAGAACTCATGATAAAATATTTTGAAAAGAATATTATATAAAAGGCAACCTAAACTTTACATTGCGCTTAGCGCGGTGTTCTTATTTTTTTTTGTGTACCATGGATCACTTTGGAACTAGCATGGAGTTTTTGGAATATTTTCCTTTTTCCCATATGGAATATTACCCTACTCCCCTTGGGCTCGCAGAAATAACTACGAGTTAATTCAATCATATAAGTGAACTAAACTAATCAATTAAGTCAATCCTAAAGTGTTTACCGGAAGTTGACAACTCCTGGTCAATTGTCGAGGGCCACGTGGCATTAGTATAAAATTTAATAATGGCGTCGGCGCCGCTTCGGGCAACACGTGGCACATTTTTGAATTTTCTTAGCTCCATGGGAATATTAGAAGTCTCATGAATAAAATAGAGTTGATGAAAATGTTGGACGGAATCAATATTTTTATTTTATTTATTATTGACTAGCACCCAGCAAGCCACCGCTAGGATGTGTGGCATGGGGTGATTACACGCCTGACTATTTTAGGTCAACATTATTCCTTCCCCCTCTAGAGCTATCTTATCTTATTTCTTACCCCTTATTCTTCTTGGGAGAAATGGCATCTTAAATCTATCGTTTTTACTACTGATCTTTCCAATTTTATTCACACAATCTCTCCTACCGTAGTACGATGGGGCTAATCATACATTTTCAATATCAATGATAAAGAGACGTCCTTACAATTTATGTAAGAGATTTAATCTGTAATTTAACCTTCGCTCCATTTAGTGGTTCCCAGCCTGGCTCCTCTAATGTTTTGCATACGCTACTAAGTTTAACATTACAACGTTTTACAAATCTACCTCCTCTACGCTGCACGCGATCAAATTCGGCAATCGATCCAACTCCGTAAGGATCCCAGTCAAAATAAGTGTAACTCGTGTGTTAAGAATAAGATTCTTGTGAATTGTCACGTCAAATGATTTAATTAATTTCTTAAACGAACAGACCTATTCTTGTTAATTGCGATCTTACCTTTCGAATCGAAAGGTTTATTTTGAGAGAAACGAGAATTCAATACGAAAGCAATTTTAATATCACATGGGGAAGGTTTGTAGGAACGGACCTTCGATGCTCTCAAAACCTTTTTTATCTTTTTTAGTGTCTCCCAGTTCACGAATCACTTGCGCTCGTTACAGTGTTGGAGAGGAAGTGGGATTGATTCATTGAGGCAAAGAAAAATGCACTCAGTTAGCGAACTGAGTGCATTCGCCCTTGCACTTATGGTGTCTCACGTTACCGCCGCTGCAGTAACTCAACCTCGAAATGAAAGATAATGAATGACCCGTTGGGTCGAAATAAGTGCTAGAAAGCACAGAGAACCCCGTTATCCCGTTATCTCCCTTTTTTTATGAGTCCGACCGACTCCCGGAAACATTGTTTTTTGTTGATTCAACTATATTATTTCTCCTAAAATGGAGACATAAGTTGTAAGCCTTTTTATATCAAAAATTAATGTTTAATCAGTGATCATTTTTTAGTTTTACACAAAAGAATAGATGACATTATTGAGTTGATGATTATAAAATCGTAGACCAGGTCAATAATCAATGAATAGCACTTACTGTTTGATAATTATTGATGTGAGAATCAATGTCAACAAAGTTGAAGCCATGGGGTGGTCGAATAAGAGTCGAAGTCTGAATTAGACGTTAAAATATTAAGGCAAAAAGTGCGGTTGGTCAAACGCGTGTTTCCCTACCTTTAAAGTGTTTTGTACCAAGATGTCCATAGTAGCTGGTAAGTTGGAAGAAGAATAGACTTGGGCAGAGAAGCTTTTACAAGGAGGAGAGAATTGAAGAAGGGAAGGTTGAGAAAGGATATTAAAAAATGGCTCGTCTAAATTTTAATATGGAGTGTAGTTTTGTACGGCGCTGAAACGTGGCCATTGAAGCAAGATTATAAGCGTACATTGGAAACTTTAGAAATGTGAGTGTGGAGAATATTTGGATGGAAAGGGTGAAGACATTTTTTAAAAAGGGAAGCAATTCCAAAAAAAAGCTTCATTTTTTTCCGTCTGCCACTTTCAAAAATTAATTTTCCCCAAGTGATAATTGTACTTCTTCATTTATTCTTATTTTTTGCCGTAATATCACCAGAAATCTTGAATCCTATTTATTCCATGTTGACCGAAATCCATGAATGACCTCCATTTTCAAATGCCTACAATCGACGTGAAACGCGATTGTAGAGGGATGCAAATGAAAGATATCGGTCTAGTGTGAAGCTAACCTCGAGTTTTTTTCTGCGTGCCTGAAATTCCTACATTTGGTCCATCCAATTAAATAGCAACATCTAGGGTCGAGTCAATTCCTGGATCTGAAATTCCGGGTGCGATTCGAATGGGAAGAATGCAGGATAGCTGTCCAAATAGGAAAGAGATAAGAGAATGATTATGGTAATATAAGCCTGGGAGAAAGACGGGAATAGGGGATACGGGACTGGGAGAGAGGAAGTGGGAGGACAGGAGCATTCTGCGATGAGGCAGGAGCTGGCGATTGAGGATATTCACGAGAGACACGCCCCCACTGCTCGCTTCTGCTTCCAAGGCGTCGGTACACAAAGACGGCCTTCACCGAGGCGGTTTCCCTTCGTCGTCTTGGATGCGGCTGAAGTTTTCTTTTTTTTTGTTTTTGAAACCGATTTATTTTTGTTTTAATGACTCCATTTTCCGTTTTTAAAGGCATCCATTCAAACGCAAGTACCCGCCTAATGACGAAAACATTCACACAAATACGAGACACCATTTTGGACACCATCTTGGTGTCTAAGCGTCTTCGTACGCATCCTATGTGTATATATATATATGCACACACATATATGTGTGCATATGTATGTGTGTGTGTGTATATATATATATATAGTTTAATTTGGCATGCCCATTGAAGGAGTAATAATTTTTTGCCCTAAAAACTCTCGGAATCAATTGTACAAACCATTGTACTACTACCTCCTGTAGACCTCAATGTTTGTTGTCCCATACTGCCTTTTGGTCTCGACAGTGGATTCACAATGGTAATGACGATGAAACAGCGTTTGGGCGGTCGGTCTGATGTGGAACTAACTTAACAATGTTTGATTTTCATTGTAGCAAGTACGAACTAGCCTAAAAGTACATTGTACCAAATATCACATTGCTCGAATGTTAATGCTTGCGAAAAAAACTGTTTTTTCTATTTTCCTTATTGAAATAGTTGACTTTATAGTCAATTTTTTTTCTCCTCTTGTAACGTCTACTAGGAATTAAAGTATCTTGAAACCCCTTTATTTTCTGGTTATGCTCTGACGTAATTTTGATTCCAGTTACTTTTTAGTGTTATATTTTAAGTTCACAAATTGTATCTTTAATGATTTTGCGTCTAAATTTTTTTCGATATTATTTTTTCAATATTTTGTAATCTTACGATCACATTTTTTATTATTTTTTCAAGTTCCGCTCGAAATTGCATTTCAAAGCAAAATATTCATTTCTATTGTTTATTTTGTGATAAAGATTTGCAACTCCATCGACTATTTTTCTAAAACAGTTTCGACTACGCCAGACTTCCCAGTGTGGCGTGTGGAAAATGTAAATTCCAATCGATGGGACCGCAATGTGATGGATGCATCTCTCTCCTTCGCCTTTCGAATAAAAATTTCATGTAAAAAAAATTTTTTTTTGTCAAAGGATGTCGATCTGTGAGTTGAGTGATTAATACTTTTCATTTCACTCCTTCCTCTTCAGATTTAATAAAAAAAATTTTAATATCTTTATTTCAGATCGTTAGATCCATATTTCATGCGGCATCACAGGGTGGGGGACATTTCCCCCTCCCGCTCCAAACCCACTGCGATTGATCTGGCCCCACAATTTTTTCCCCAACGGAGAGAGGGATGAGAAACGCCAGAATATTTTTTAAAAATGATAAAAAACGAACAAAAGATAAAAAACGAAATGTATTGGGAGGGGTGGACTAAGATTTTTAAAAAGGGAAGGGGGACGCTTTGGGTGAAGGGTGTCTGGAGTGTTTAAGGAAACTGTTAAAACCCCTTCCCCCGTCCTCTCTCGGAGTCGTAAAAGAATCCATGGAAACGTGCTAAGTAGGAGTGAAAGACGCTGGTTTCCATAGAGACGATTGGGGTGAAAGAAATAGGATGCCGTGCGTGTGAGTGTGTCTTTTAATGGATACCATCGAAAGAAGATTACAGATCAAGGAATAGAGTGGCTGTAGCCAATGTCTCTTGCGATGGGAACCAACCAATTGGAATGCATTTTAAATTCCTTTCCAAGTTTTATTTATACACCACAGTAGAGCACATTCATACCGATATCTCAAGTTACTAAGATAAGGTTTTAAACCCCATTCCAACTGTTATTTATATTTGCGTGGGAATTTTTGCCTATTATCCAAGTATTTACTGTTAAAACGGCGGGAATAAAACATGAAATAAAAAAATATTGACAAATTTGTGTAAGAAGAAAATGTCAATCATTCATCAATACGATAAATACGCTTCTATTACGGTCAAACGATCAATTTTAATTTTTTTTAGCGTTGTATTTACGAGTGGACATTATTTCAAACTCTTGTGATTCAAGTGGGTTTTAACATGATAGTTAAGGAGATGGGATAGTGACTACTTTTCCACCTTACTAACTGTTTTATGTGACAGGCCATCATTTCCATGGTTTCATTGTGGATTTGCTGGGCATTGTAACCTTTCAAATGAAGGAACTGAAATCACACCTATCTTCTCCAAACTGTGAGTTACTCAAAACTACAGTATTCCTGTAGGAAGGACAATAAACAGCAATAGTTGTAATTTACAGAATCATGTAAATAAGGATTAGTTAACATACAGAATACATTTTTATTCAAATATATCGGTTATTTCATAGTAATAATTACTTAAAAAGAATACCCGCTCGTTCAACGTTGCAACAATGCATTTGCTTATATCATCTTAAAAACGTAAGCCACTTTTCAGCTCCGTATACTTTCTTCCTCCCTTCATCCCGTCCAACATTTCTATCCTATTTCTTCCCAACTTCTTGTTTCCCCAACATTCTTCCCTTTATTGCAGTCTTCAAGATCCCTGTGCCGATCAATATGCTTTTCATCCATTTTTCCTGCCTCCTTATGATTTATCCCAACAAACCCCTCTCCTCCCCTTGCGGATACTTAGCACTTCTTCATTTGTTTTTCTTTCTTTACACTTCCTCTTCTCAATCCCTCCCCTCACCCACATTTCAAAAGCCTCCAAATCTACTTCTATCATCCTGCTTTAGTGACCATGTTGCCGCGCCGTACAAACGTAACTACGCTCCATATCAAAGTTTTTACGGGCCATTTCTTAACATCCTTAATCAACGTCCCTGTCATCAATTATCTCCTTCTTTGTGAAATATTCCTTATCTAGCGCTATTCTTCTCCGTATGTCGCTACTAACTCCAAAGTTTTGGTCCAGAAAACTTTCACTTTGGGTACGTCATTCCACCTCATCTAACGTATTGTGTGACTCAAACATTTTATTTCTAATACGTATTTAGGTATTGAGCGAAAGAAGATAGCAGTTTCACGGGATCAGGCCTGAGACGCCTTAATAGAGATGTCCCTGAGGAAACATGAAGGGGCAATTTTCAGGCAGGGGTCGTCCAAAGGGGGCCTTTGAGATAAAGGTCCGCCATCAATTGAAGGGGATGGATTCATCCAGGGTACCGAATCGAGAGATGTGTGGACGGGGGTCGAATTTAGAGGGGTGCGGATGGGGGCGGACTCCGGTAAATTGAGAATAAAAGGGTTCGCATAAGGGTCTTGAGGAAAGGATGGGGGAAGCGGGCGAGGGTGCAATAGGTAGGGTTTGAGTGTCTTATAATGGTTGGGCAAGGAAACTACTTTGGAGTGAGTCGTGAGTCAAGATGGCCAGATTACGTGCGGAGTGCTTTATTCACGGTCCTCTATTCTCTTCTTGTTTTTCCGGTGGTTCCGTACCTTACCCGCCTACCTTCACACACCCTCTCCCATTCTTGTCCTGCGGCCCTAAACCCTTTTCCATCTCATGGACCTCTATCAGACCCACATACCGCTAAACCCCCTTTCCGTCACTCCCGAAATCCCATTCTGGAAGAAGCCAATTCTCGTTAACCTTTCCTCTTTGATGGCTCTGTCCAACATTACAATATTCCACGTATGCACTGATAAGGTAGATAGAAAGTACAGACATGAAAATGGCGTGTCTGTATATGTATTTATATATATATATATATATATATATATATGTTCCTATCCATTTTCCTTATATCTATGTATATGAATTCATATCCATTTGTACGGGTATATAAATAAATAAATAAATATATACATATATATATATATACACATATATATACATATATATATATATATATATATATATATATATATATATATATATATATATATATATATATATATATTGGTTATTACTTCTCTATCTTCCGATAAAGACGGAGTAGAATTCCGTCGAAATTATCAAGAAATAACGTGTGAGTGATCTTTTTTTGTGTTTCTATAAAGTTTGTTACTGTGTAATGTACTATTCGACACTTCCGTGTTACGTCGACGAAATCATCTATATATATATATATATATATGTATATAGATTATATATATATATATATATATATATATATATATATATATATATATATATATATAGTACATTACACAGTAACAAGCAATATAGAAACATGTACTGTATAATGTAATATGTACTATTCGACACTTATATATATATATATATATATATATATATATATATATATATATATATATATATATATATATATATATATATATATATATATAAAAGGTCTAGATAAAGGGAATAATATATGATATTACACTCATCTAATATTGATCCAGATTCTTTCGTGAGGAAGAATAAATATTTCTGAAAATAAATGTATGAAATTCATTTCAACTTGAGACATAGTGACGGCATCATTGTTGCGGTGAAAGGGACATTTTCACGTCTCCTGGCGACCGGGTGTCGCAACGGCAAAACATAAGCACACACCCTACCGCTCGCCTCGTAAGAAAGGAGCTACCAACATCCTTCAATGTCAAATCCACGTCGTCATTGGAAAAAACAGTCACCCAAGGGGATTATAGAACAACAATGCTGGTAAGTCGAACTAACGCCTCGCCGTGTCATGAATTCGGGTTGCAATAAAAAAACCCATGATCTCCTGTTCGGTTTGCCGACCAAACAGGGTATTAAATCACTTCACCTGTGGATTCATCCGTCTGTTTATGCAAATAGTTAACGACAGAGTAACGTGGGTGGTGGGTAAGTTTACAATATTTCCCCTTTCTTTTATCCTTTGATTCGATCGAGGTTCACCGTTTCTCGTGAATGTAGCGGTGCTTTTAAGCCAAAAGTGAATCCGATGCTATAATCCTTTGATACTTTTAAATAATTTGTCATACAACAACAGGGCGTGTTTCAGGAAATGCCCCGCTTATTAACACAGCCTTTAATAATTTCGTTAAAGTTTCTACCGTTGTCCTCCATCCTTGTTTTTTTATCGCTAGAGGAAATTCAAAAGAGACAAAGAAATGGGTGCAAAGCGTTTTGATTGGCAATAGAAAAATTCTGTTTCTATCGATGAAGTCATGCATCGTGGACTGATTCAGTGTTCAAATGACTGAACGTACTATTCAAGAAGTCATCTCGGGTTTCCCACCGGGTCAGGTTGCAGTACACCGACGTTTCGATAGCTGACTCTGCCATCGTCTTCAGGTTGAAGTTCAGAGCATAGTTTCAGTTTTAAAGGTTTTTATTTCCGTAAAGCACAGTTTTACAAGGATTGATAAAATATACATTGAAACATAATAAAAACAAAGAGCAGAGCATAGTTTTTTTAACAGTTTTATAGGTTTTTATTTCCGTATAAGAACAGCGTACAAGAAATATATAAAATATAAAGTGGAAACATAACATAACAATACGGAAACCCCGTTTTAGGATATGCTCCTCTTCGGGGTGGAAAAATTAAATAAGGAAAGGCTACAAAGATGGTAGCGTTTGCGGAAAATAGCAGAGCATAAAAAAGGCCTGGTATTTATACTCTCCGCCAAGCCTCAGGTGTGCCCTGATTGGTCGGAAGCGTTAACGTGCTCACCTACGGCCAATCGGGTGCGTTCCCGTCCTTTTTTTATTTCCTTTAGTACTGTCTTCCAAGTGTTACTGATTTCGAAGCCGTTGAAAGTATTGGTGTCTGGTCGGATTTCAACGGCTTCTTTCACTGTTCTATATTTCACAATGAGGTAGTGTAGCACGCAGAGTATAGGCAAACTGCATTATGTATCATTGAACGCTAACTTAATGTATCGTATAGTACATAGTATAACATATAGCGATGTATTCGTGTATGTGCTGAAGGGTTTTTGAACGTGTATTTTAGATGAACTATATAAAATAAGATTTCACTTGGCGGAGGAAGTTGACGACAGGGATTTTTAAGTAAGGATGTTAAGAAAAGGCTCGTTAAAACTTTGATGTGGAGGGTATTTATGTTAAAATAAAGTTTACGCGGTTTTCCAGAAAGAGGAATGCTAAATTAAACGTTGAAATAGGAGGGAAAAAACTAAACGTATCTCGGAAGTATTTTGGACCAAAATGGTCAAAGTTGGAGGTCTTCTTCCTTCCTTCCTTCGAGACCAACTGGGAAAAATTTTCCCAGTTGGTCTCTTTCTGAGAAACGACTTTTTTGGTAGTGATTACTACGCTCTACGATGAAGAATTTCGCTAGGTAAAGAGGCTTTCTCAAGGAGGAGGGATTTGATGATAGGGACGTTGACTAAGGATATTAAGAAAAGGCTCGTAAAAACTTTGACATGGAGCGTAGCTATGTACGGCGCGGAAACATGGTCACTGTAGCACCATGATAGGCGTAGATGGGAGGCTTTTGAAATGTAGATGTGAAGAAGTATGGAGAGGGTGAAGTGGACCGTAAGGAATACAAACAAAAAAGTACTAGGTTAGGTGGGGAAGGAGAAGGGGTTTGTTGGGAGAAATCCTAAGGAGGCAGGAAAAATGGATGAAGGGCGAATTGATTAGCAGTGGGATGTTGAAGACTGTAATAGAGGGGAGAATGTTAGGCAAACGAGGAAAGGGAAGGAACAGGATAGGAATGTTGGACGGGATGAAGGGAGGAAGGAAGTACTCAGGGATGAAGAGGGACCTGATGTAGTGTTAGATTATCAGGTTGTGTTTTGTTAGGAGCAACAAGGGAAATTTTGCTCTACCGTTTGGTAGCTTGTGTCTATTCAGAAACTCTATCTAAATCTATCCGGTAAATTACAGATGGAAATAATAACTCCCAAAGACGGCTTGCTGCACTTGACGTTATCTCCTGACATGTCATCCAAGTACGGATGAAGATATCTCTGAAATATCTTACCATCGCCGGGATACCAACCGGGGCCCTCCTCGGGCTGGAAAAACCAGCACGCTAGCCATCGCTTCAACCCCATCGATTCTCGATGTCAATAAAACTGGAAGTTCATTAAATAATTCCAGTGCGTTAAGGTAATTACTCAGGACGATTAATTTTCTTTCCCTCGAACAGACGGATTTGCTTTAGTACACACCCCAAGCGCATAAGCATCCTACCTAGAGCATCGTGGGCAGGCATTAAATTGACCTGGGATGCGTTTTAATACGACCTCTCTTCCGATTGAACATGAGGGAAGGCCATTTATCGGACAATAGGGAGAATGTAGAATCAACACGTGCCTCAGACATAATAGGAGCGATCACTACGATGCTCGTCGACACGTGCTGCCATCTGCTTACGTGTAGGTTGTGCTTTGAACCGATCGAAGCAATTGTCTCCAGGTAAATGTGAAGGCACGTGGTGGCGTTGCGAGCGCTTGTGGAATTCGGTGCTTTTTCGATAATGTCTGTTATGCTGTAGTCTGAGGTCAATCATTAGCTGTCAAATAATAGGAAATATTTCGATCGGTTTAAAGAATACGCCAAATAGTCCAGATATGAAAAATAAATGAGAAATTACAATGCCACAATTTCAGAGTGTGAAAATTAAAAACCTGGATTCGATTTCAAATCCCGGCCAAGGAGAATAATTTGAAACCGAGTGAGTTTCCCTTCTTTTTTTGTGTGTTTCTGTGTTCTGTCTGTGTCCACAAGTGCTAACTTTCAAACTTTATATATATGTATATATGTATATATATATATATATATATATATATATATATATATATATATATATATATATAACAAACTTGGACAGCAACAAACAATATATGAACACATAAAAAGATCACTCACACGTTATTTCTTGATCATTTCGACGGAATTCAGCTCCGTCTTCATCGGAAGAAGTAGAAGTAATGAAAATCATTCATGTTACTTCGACGAAACCATATATGTATATATATATATATATATATATATATATATATATATATATATATATATCCATACAGGTAGTAGGGAAATACATGCGGAAGTATGAAGTATCTGGAATTTAAAATCAGTTTATGGCAAAACGTGGTTTTAATTTAGTACAGTGTTACGCGCGGCTTAGAACGATAGCAGTTTTTGTTCCCTAGGTCCACCAAAAGCTACATTTCATCCGCTGATTACTTGTAACTGGAACAATTTAGATCAGGCGAAACTTTATTTAGATGCGCGCTGTTATGTTTTTAGCCTACTGTTTAGGACAGGTTTAAGTGTTGTATGTTTGTGTTTAGTCCATGGGGGTCCTTTAAAACCCTACACTAACCGGTGGAGTAGTCAATTATAACAATTTAAACTAACAATTGTAACTTTAATTGTATAATTGAGTGATTAGCACGGTAGATGATGTTAAAACCTCATTTCGCTCGTGGGTAAACAATATCGGGGGCATATGTTGTTGTAACGTTGCTCAGTGATGCATTGAAACGATGTGTTTGCACTGAACCCCATGATGTAGTGTTTGCTACCTTGTCCCCTCTCCCTTAAGCCCTTAAAAAACTTTAATATCGCGTCTTTAATATCCTTCTTTCATTCCTCCTTTCACCCTTATTTTCCCCCTATCTTCCTCTTCAACGGAAACAGCACGCACTGCCTCCCCCATCCTCTCTCTCTCTCGAGTTTAGACCGACCCAAGCTCGTCTCCGTCTGGGAACAAGGGAAAACAAAAGAGGAACGAAATGAAACGCGAGCGACCTTTTATGCGTCGGCATACCCTAACCCCCCGCCCTCACTAATGGATCATTGCGGGGGTGGGAGAAATCCTTTCACCCGTATCCTCAGACCCTTGCCATAAAAAAGGATGCCTACATACAATCCACTCCCACCTATTCCCTCACACACACGCATACCCCCAGACAAGGGTTTTTTTCGTGCGTACACAGGGTTACATATGGCACGCGTTAAACACGCGGGCCTTACATCTAACCACACCAACTCGTATTATGAAAGACTGCGTCAAACGTACCAGGTACTCGTTCAACGTTTGGAAAAGGGGGGAAAACAGACAAATAACGTCGAGGGATGCGTTTATTTTATTAATTTATAAAAATTCTGCCATAACTATTTTAATCAAGGTGAAAAAAATTACCCTTCGCACGTAGAAAATTGATAATGTTAGGAATAATGTAAGATATAACCTCCCTCAGTGTATTAATGTGCGTCTCACTTATTTTAACTGGGATCCTCACTAAGTTGTATTGATTCCCCAAATTAGATCGCGTGCAGCGTAGAGGAGCCATATTTGTAATACGTTGTAATGAGTAGCGTATCAAAATTATTAGAGGAGACAGGCTGAGAATCAGTTTCGGAGCGAAGTTTAAATTACAGATTAAATCTCTTTCACATGAATTGGAAGGATGTCTCTTTAGCAGCGATGTAGAAAATGTATTATTACACCCATTATATTACGGTAGGCGAGATAATGTCGGTAAAATCAGAGATATTAAGTGTAAAACACATAGATTTAAGATGTCATATTTTTGTCGCAGTTAGTTCCGAGGGAAAATACGAAGAAGGAAGAAGAAGAGAGTGGGACAGTTGGACAGCCCACCAAAGTCAGGTATACTTTGGAAAGAAAAGATGAAAGAAATATGAATCAAAACAAAATGTAAGAATTTATCGCAATGCGCAAAAGAAAATACGAGTTGTCGTTGAAGACCATCTGAAACGAGCGATTAAATATGGGGAATATCTAAAATGTAATTACCTTGTCAAATATTTGTTTTTTTTAGCCACAACTGGAGTTATCCCTCGTATTTAAGTAGTCAATATTTCTAATTCTTGATTGCCTACTAGGCTCCGTGTAATATATGTATATATATAACGATTGCACGGAAAAACTCACACGAGCGGCACAATAATGGGCTGAGACAATATAACACAAATAGAAAAGAATAGACACATTTAAAAGAACACTCACACGGTAAATTGTTCGAGCTTTCGGCCCTCTCAGAGGCCTTCTTCAAGAGAGACTGAAAATATGCTATGGATCAGGAGAGGGGAAAGAGTTATGGGCGTGGAGGGGAGGTGTGGAGGGGAGGTGTGGAGGGGAGGTGTGGAGGGGAGGTGTGGAGGGAATGCTGGGAGGGAAATTAAATATGGCGGTTAAGGGTGGGAATTTTAAAGGAACGGAAGGATAGTATGTAGGCGGATTCACGAGTTCTCACCTCTATGTTGGTAGCTGAATCAGGTAGGGATTCTAGGATGCTGAGGGAAAAACACTGGTCGAATGAAAGGTTGTGGGAATTGGCGTGTGAAGGGATAGGAAGAGAAGAGAGTGAGGCAGAATTGCAGGGGTACCGGTGATTATTCATTCGGATGGATAAGGGGGTAATGCATTCACCTATGTAAAAGGAAGTGCAATGCTTGCATGATAAAAGATAAATAATATTTTTTGAGAGGCAATTAGCGTGGGAACGAGGTGAGTGAGCTATGAGGGGATGTAGGGAGAGGGGAGTAGGCATAATAAGAGGACAGGTTTTACATCGGGGGCGGTTGCAAGTTGGGGAAATATTGGGAAATTTGTCACGGGGGGGCGCCAAAGGGTTGGTCGATCTCAGAAGGTTTTTGAGATTGGCGGGTCGTCTGTATGCGATAGATGGGCATTGGGGTAGTAAGGATGAGGTCGCGTCATTGTCATGTAAAATTGGAAACAGTTCTTTAAGGAGGGTTTTCAGTCTGTGTGATCCGGGGTAATAGGTGGTGCAAAGGTTGAGTCCTGCGTCAGATGTGGGCTTGTTATTGTGTGGTGTGTTTGGTCGGGTGGAACGGTGGATTTTATTTCGTTGCAACTTTTCTGGGTAACCGCGTTTGAGGAGTGCAAGGTGTAGATTGGCAAGGTATTTGTTGAGAGTGGCTGTGGTGTTGCAAATTCGGTGTCCGCGGATAGAGAGAGAGTTAGGAATCGAGCGTTTCGTGTGTTGAGGTGTGTTTTATACGTCTCCTTATCGAAAAAGTTTCCAAGTTACCAAGTACTTCCTCATTGGTATGGTGGGCGAAGAGAGGGGTTTGTTGGGAGCAATCCTATGGAGGCAGGAAAAGTGGATGAAGGGGGTGTTGACCGGTAGTGGGATGTTGAAGACTGTAATAGAGGGTAGAATGTTGGGCAAAGGAGGAAAGGGAAAGAACAGGATAGGGTTGTTGGACGGGATGAAGGGAGGAAGAAAGTACTCAGAGATGAAGAGGGATCTGATATAGAGTAGGATGATGGATTTTGTGTTTTGTTATGAGTAATAAAATATTTGTTTGGTAGTTGTGTCCATCCAAAAACCTACCTTAACCGGTAGATTACCTTAAAAAAAAATATATATATATATATATATATATATATATATATATATATATATATATATATATATATATTTACTTGATTAAGAATTACGGGAATCCTGATGTGGAAAGCGCAGTTGTTAAAACTTCTAATGCTGAAGCTTTCTCTTTATCGATGCTTCAGCAAAGTAATCTGAATATCTGTATTTCAACGACTTGCAGTGGGTAACCGTCTCCGGACGATGTGAGTCTGATCGATTTTTCGTAAATTTCATGCGACTCGATTTGTTTGTGAAATATTTCCTGTTTATCCTTCATATTGTACCCGACGTCAGGAAAATCCAATACTATCATATTAAGGCACTATTTACTCTATTAACATAAAGTTAATTTTTTTGTCAATGGTGAGGATATGAAATCTGCGATTAAAAATACCAAAATACGCAACAATGTGTTTGCTGTTAAATATATTTACTTAGCATTCTCGTGCGCGATTTCCATGTATTAGTGTGCTCTGCTAAACCATATTTGCATCTTTTGTCTCTGTGTCATGCAAGTTCGCTTGGAAGTAATTTCCATTGATGGGTCGTGGAGTGGGAACTTCTCAGTGTTACGTTGAACTAACGACTACTGAATACTCAACGATGCGGAATTGTTTACGCGTGGCAAACAACTCCACGCTTAACTGCCAGTTAGAAGTTGATTCTAGATAACAGGGAATTTAATCAAGGATACTTTGGAAATACTGGCTAGTGATGTTTATTATATATTATTTCACCAATTTACTGAAATGATATGGCATTTGATTTTTAAAAATATGAAGCAAACTCTTCACTTTCCATCTGAAAATAAATCTTACAAAATTCTCTCTTTCCTTCCCTCCCCTCAGTCTAATTTTAAGGATATTTTTTCTGTTATTAGCTCTTTATCCTTTGACTTTTTTTAAATGAAAATCAGCTTGTCAATTTGTTCGTAGCTTTTTACCTTTTGTAAGGGTACCCGATTTTTATAATAATAATAATAATTATTATTATTCGTAGACATTGTGATGTCCCTCAGAAATTTTTGCGTATAAATACATAAGTTTAATTTTTAGTTTTTTTCGATATACAATAAAGTAACAAACGAAAAAAGTAAAAGAAATCAATATTCACATTTAAAGATGGTCAACAAAACTATTAACCCTTTTGGTAGGCGATGGCAGAGTTCACCCAGTACTAAGTTCTATTTTTTTTTAAGTAATTTGTGACTACTAACAAAACACAATTCAGCAACCCTTTCATATTCATTTTTTTTCTATTCGAGTCATTTTTCGACTTGCCGCAATGGATGGAAACTCTTTAGGGAATATTACGTGGGAATAACAATACGGATTCTTAGTTGGAAGATTAGAATGATCCCTAATACCTATACATTGTTCTCCTGCAAAAAATGCCCGTATAAGGAGGATATTAGTAGCAGGAAACGGGTGATACTTTTTTATTATTATTTGTTTTTAATTTTTTTTGCTATGTGCCAATTTTTTTCCTCAGGATTAAGTATGGGGATAGGAATGGGCGTGGTCGGGGAAGGATAAATCTCTCAGGTGCTCGCGGTTGCGAAGAAGTTTCGACCGAAGTTAACCAGGTCTCCGGGAAATTAGAATGAATGCTTTCGGGTGTGAAATGATCCCCGGCCGTAATTAATCTGCCTCGATTCGATGTTCCCTAGCAACGATCGCCTCCGTGCATTTATACTAGGTTTGTGAGTGTGTGCCCGTGTGCATATTTGAACGGGCGAACACATTAACCCCTTTCTCTCCCCAACCCCCTTCTCGTCCCCCTCCCCGCGTGGGGAAATAGATTATCGCGCCTGCCTTCCTCCTATCCTCCTCCGCCACCCACCTCCGCCCCTCTTGCCTTATTGGATCGCCAAAAACCTTTTTAAACCCCCCGAGGGCTAGACATCTAATGCGAATGGATGCCCCGCGCGATGAACACGGAACGCCCCTTCATGGCCAAGTTGACGTACAATTTACCTCCACCAACCCCTCCCCCATAAAGCCATTAATTTTCCTACTTGGGATGCGAGGACGAGTGATAGGTGGTGGGATATTTGGTCAATTTTCTGCAAAATGAAGCCACGCAATCATTTTAGAAATGCCGGTGATATATATATATTAAACACGGATGTAGATTTGTAGAATATAGAGACTTGAAGAGATCTGAAGACGACAGCCGAACAGCCGAGATGTCGAAACGTCAAATAATATATTGTGAGTGTCCTTCCTTTGTGTCTCTATATTCTACAAATCTACATCCGTGTTTTTATGTATTTGTGCGTCGCCGAAGAGCGTTCCATTTCGAAGATATATTATACATATATATATAGTATATTTACATATATATATATATCTGTAATATGTATGTATATATGTATAGTATGTATATATGTAAACTTCTATATATATATATATATATATATATATATATATATATATATATATATAGAAGTTTACATATATACATATATACATACATATTACAGATATATATATATATATATATGTAAATATACTATATATATATGTATAATATATCTTCGAACGTAATATATATATGTAAACCATAAACACAGTAATCAACCCGAAGGTCGGTTTAGTTGGTGATGGTAGAGTTCACCCAGTACTAAGCCCTATACGGCGTGTGAAATTCACACATCAGGGTAGGGGGGGCAGTTCCTATCCCTGTGCCGGTTATGGTTTCCCAGGAAGACATGGTACCCGAAAAATCACTTTGGCTTGGGTGGAGCTGCAGTTGCCCAGAGTGCCTTGCCTGGGAATCGAACCCGGGACTCTCCGGTCAGCAGTCCAACGCTCTACCCACTGGACTACCGCAACCCGTCTTCATGTACAGGGTTCGTCCGGAAAATAAGTGTACTGACTCCTGGGCTGGGCGCGCCGCTCCAGGCGCGCCCAGCACCGCTCTGACGGGCTGCGATTGGAGGGGGGTATATTGGCAAGCGACGCTGAAAAAGGCAGTTGGCTCTGAGCTGTGGTGTAGTGAGGAGCTCTATTAACGCGAACCTCCACGACGCACCGACCCACGTCACGGAACGCGATGCCGAAGTTTTTGGAGCAGCGTTATTCCATCAAATTTGCGGTAAAGCTTGGGAAATCGTCTACCGAAACTGTCGGTATGATTAACCAGACTTACGGGGAGTCAGCCATGTCCAGAAACATGATCTTTCGGTGGCACAAGATGTTCGTGGAGGGCAGAGAAGAGGTCGACGACGAGTCTTCGAGAGGTTCCTGATGATGCCTTCGCGGGAGCGTTCCAGGAATGGGAACGCCGCTGGAACAAGTGTATCGACTCACAAGGGTCCTATTTTGAGGAATATTAGCTTAAGATATGTAAAAGTGTAATAATTTTTTTTCCTGAGCTCAGTACACTTATTTTCCGGACGAACCCTGTATATATTGTTCATTTATTCACTTGTTGTAGTTCATGTATTATGGTATCAACTTGGTCATATTTGTTCGAAAAAATGTATTTTTAATATTACTAGCTGCTTCACCTACCAAGCCACGTAACAGAATTGGATGTCCATTTATTGTTGTATGAATGTTTAATGAAACACATTTTAATTACTTCAATTTTTTATAACTATAATCCTTTAATTACATTAATTAAAAACTTTATGTGATGGTTTTTAAATTAAATGTTATAATAATGGTTATTTGTATGCAGACAGCCTTGGGTGAGTTCAAAAGAAAAGCACCCTACTCCATTTTCCGGCATCGACATAAATACCAAATGATCCACCAATACGGTGTGTGGCAGAGGGTGCAAGCCACACTAGGTTGGGAGGGTATAGTGAGAAGAAATGATATGGGAGAAGAAGGGAAAAAGAAAAAAAATGTTCTTTAAAAAAACTATCGAAAAAACTGCAAACTTGTGTACATTGTGAAAGAAGACCAAATCCAAAGCAAGGGTTAATTCACCTGACAAACTAGTTGCTTGTTATCCGAAAAAAATGGAATAAAAATGGAGCAAAACCATTTGTTCGACAAGCTACCACAAAAACAAGGCAGTTTATGTAGAACTGTAAAGTGAGAAGGGGAAATTCCGCTATCATCAGGATTATATCCCATCCCAAATACATTGGTTGGGATTGCGATACACCGCTACAAGCAGTGGAGGCGTCTCCCCCATCCCCCCCTCCCTCCACAGAGAGAGAGACCAGGGATGGAAGGAGAAGCTTGAATACAACCAAGAAGGGCAAGCAACATTATAACGAGCACTACGTTCATTATAAGGCAGTCCTATGCGGTCGTATAGGATGAGATTTGACGACAAAACACTCGAGATATACTACCTTGATCAAAAAGTTCCCGGAATAACCACCGTGTGGCGCTCCCATCGTTCCGATTTGAGTTCTGTTTTTTTTGTTAAATTGGTACATCTGTTGTTGATATTCCCTTTAAATCTTAGTGTCATAACTTGACATTTGCAAAACTTACGTAGCCAAGAGTACATCTATCTCTGTGTGTGTTGGCGATTTTTTACAATTGCAGAAATGGATTTAAATTTGCGACAACGAACTTGTATTAAATTTTGCGTAAAAAACGGATTTAGTGGCGCACGGACGTTGGAAATGTTGGAAAAGTGTTTCGGCAACGATTCTCTAAAAAAAACGGTCGTTTACCAGTGGCACGAGCGGTTCAGAAGTGGTCGTGAGTCAATCGAAGATGATGAACGCAGTGGCAGACCATCGACATCGAAAGTCGGTGAAAAAATTGATAAAGTAAAAGAAATGTTGGTCAATAACCGCAAATTAACCATCAGAGAAATAGCGGAGGACTTGAACATTGCCTATGGATCCGCCCAAGACATTGTGGTTAATGATTTGGGTTTCCGTCGTGTAGCATGCCAAAAGACCTCAATTTCATGCAAAAAAGAGACCGTGTTGACGTCGCAAAAGACATGATTTGCGAGGCTGAATCCGATCCCACATTCATCAAAAGGATCATTACTGGAGACGAGACGTGGGTTTATGAGTACGACACGCAATCCAGACATCAGGCAAGTGAATGGCGTTCACCAAATGAGCCGAGACCAAAAAAACCACGTCGTTTTCAGTCAAAAAAGAAGGCAATGCTGACGGTTTTCATGGATTACAACGGTGTAGTGCATCATGAATTTTTGCCAGAAGGCCAGACAGTAAACAAAGAGTATTATTTGGGCGTTATGAGACGTTTGCGTGAAGCAATTCGCCGAAAGAGACCAGAAATGTGGGCAGAAAACTCGTGGATTTTGCACCATGATAACGCACCGTCGCACAGTGCTATCATTATTCGTAATTTTTTGACGAAAAATGTAACAAATACCATCCAACAGCCACCGAATTCACCTGATTTGGCTCCCTGTGACTTCTTTCTGTTCCATCGAGTTAAAAAACCATTACGGGGAACGCGTTTTAGCAGCCGAGAGGAAGTAATGGAAAAATCGCAGGAAGCACTGATGGACATACCGAAAACCGAATATAAAAAATGTTTCGAGGATTGGACCAAGCGCTGGCATAAGTGTGTTGCAGTCGATGGGGATTACTTTGAAGGGGACAATATAGATTTAGATGAATAAACTTGTATTTTTAATTTTCTGAATAAATTCCGGGAAATTTTTGATCAAGGTAGTATGTCCGAAGTTCGGTCAATTGGACCACCAGGTTCTGGAAGATGACTGTCATCCCTTACCTTAGCATATCGAAAAATTTTTTTGGGTTTTATCGACGCTAGATTGCTTTTTAAATATTTCTGAAGTTGATGATGAAGATACCCAAAATTACCATCCCACGTATTCCCACGGAGAGATTTTAATCAGAAAAAAGTTGGTTCGCATTCAATGGACATTTATTTCCGAAGTTTCAATTGTTTATTTTTTTATAACCTACTTGGAGTGAACTAGCAACCAGATTAATCCAAAGATAAAAAAAGAGAAAGTTTAACTGGATGGTAAACTGAAGAAGATTCCCAACATTAAAAAAACTAATGACCTTGGTTTAAAAAAAACGGTTCCAATTCATTCGTGTTAGAATGACATTTCTTCCGTTTTATGATTTGAAACATAACATTACTCCCACGTGAAAAACTCACGGATTAACTGCTTATTCGCTATTCTCGTGCGTTGTAATTTTTATTAGTCGTTCACCAAGGGATAGGTTTTTATTTATTTTTTTAATACTTAATCGATTCATTTCCCTAAGTTTTATGCGTCGTGAAATAAATAATAAATAAAGGGTACTTAAATTTGAAATAACTTCTTCGGGCATTATTCGCTTGGAGACTAATTTTGTCTCCTGAACAAGGATATTACGACGCGCATGCCGTTAAAAAAAGAATGAAAGTGGATGAAGAATGACTAAGTGAGGCATTAAGGACAATAAAAAAAACTCTTTCAATTCGGTTAATGCATAACAAATTGCACCTGATTCATCCTCACCAAACGTTAACCGGGCACTTTCATTTCAGCTAATGTAACGCAACGGCGAAATTACGTGTAAATACTTAAATAATGTACGTCAGATAGATTATATTACCCGCTCCATATCGAGGAAAGGACAAAAAGTAAGGATCAAATTAGTAGGTACCTACGAAGATGAATTGCATTTCGCAAAGTAACTTTCACAAGTAGGAGGGAATTAATGACAAGGACTTTGAGTAAGGGTGTTGAGAAAATGCGTGTTAAAACTTTGATATGGAGCGTGGTTATGTACGGCGCCCAAATAGGAAATTGATCGTTATAGTTACATGATATGCGTAAAAGCTTTCTCCTTCCTTTCATTCCGTTCATAAACCCTCTCCTATTCCTGCCTCTTTATCGTTTTCCTAGCATTATCCTCTCTGTTTATCACATTCTTCAACATATATACATAGACATACATACATATATATATATATATATATATATATATATATATATATATATATATATATATATATATATAAGAGTCTCACTTGAAGCTCGAACAATTTACCGTGTGAGTATCCTTTTAAATGTTGCTATTCTATTCTATTTGTGTCATATTGTGTATACAGTATATATATACACATACATATATTTATTTATTTATATTTATACATATATCATATATCACATTCTTCTACATATATACATAAACACAGTAATTAACCCGAAGGTCGGTTTGGTAGGTGAAGGCAGAGTTCACCCGGTACTAAGCCCTATACAGTGTGTGAAATTCACACATCAGGGTAGGGATGCCAGTTCCTTTCGTTGTGCCGGTTATGGTTTCCCAGGAAGATCTCGTACCCGAAAAATCACATAGCTTGGGTGGTGCTGCAGGTGCCTGCAGTGGCTTGTCCGGGAATCGAACCCCTCCGATCAGCAGTCCAACGCTCTACCCCATGGACTACCGCGACCCACACACACACACATATATAGTATATGTGTGTGTGTGTACAGGGTTGTACCCAAAAGTGGTAGGACTGATTTTCTCTGGCGCGAACCATTCTCTGGTGGTGGGGGGTCTGCCTGGTAGGGTAAGGTGGAGGTGGGCTCTTAGCAACAGACCGACACCAACGTCAGTCGCCTGCGGGCTGTCGTTGAGTGAGGACACCGTTTTTAGTGAAGCAAATTTTTTGTCCGCGTCGAAAAACCAAATGAATCTGAATTTAGAGCAACGTTATTCCGTGAAGTTTTGTGCGAAACTCGGGAAGACGGCAACTGAGACCCTCGATATGATCAAGCAGGCGTATGGGGACACTGCCTTAAGCCGTTCCACAGTATTTGAGTGGCGCAAGTTGTTTAAAGAGGGCAGGGAGCTCGTTGAAGACGACCATCGCTCCGGACGGCCGTCGACGGCAAGAACCGACACGAATGTGGACAGAGTGAGGACACTGCTGAACACAGACCGACGCTTAACCAGTGAAGAAATTGCAGACCAGTTGGGTCTGTCTGCATCCAACGTCCAACGCATTATTTCACAGGATTTTGGCCATGGGCAAGGTGTTCACCAAGATGGTGCCGAAAATTCTGCCATGGCGCGCTCGTCGTCAGACAGCTCCTGGCCAAATAGGGCGTTGCCACGTTGCCGCACTCGCCCTATTCTCCCGATCTGGCACCACCGGACTTCTTCTTCTTCCCCCTGATGAAAAGACAGCTCAAGGGACGACGTTTTGAGCATACTTTGATGATTATTAAGTCGATGTAAGTATATCGTCAATAAAATTCTTGTAAAAAAATCGGTCCTACCACTTTTGGGTGCAACCCTATACCCTATATATATATATATATATATATATATATATATATATATATATATATATATATATATATATATATATATATATATATATATATATATATATATATATATATATATATATATTTATGTATATATCTATATATATGTACTCTATCATAATAAATGTACCCTCTACTCCATCTTTCCTGCCCCCTTATGATTTCTCCTAACAATCCCCTCCCCCATCATGCATCATTTCCTTGTTTGTTTTCTTTTCAGTTCACTTCACATTTTCCACCCTTCTCTACACCCATATTTCAAAAGCCTCCCCATCTTTGTCTATAATCCTGCTTCAGTGGCCATGTTTCCGCGCCGTACATAACTACGCTCCATATCAAAGTTTAACGAGCCTTTTCTTAACAGTCTTTCACAAATTCTCTGACATCAATTCCCTCCTCCTTGTGAAAGCCTCTTTGTTTAACTCAATACGTCATCTTACAAGTATGTCCCTACTACGAGTACTTTGATCAATTTGGTACAAAATACATTTGAGACAGGTTGATGGCTCTGTCTGCTGTCTGTGCATTTTATGAAAGGACATCACAGAAAATTTCGCATAGATTCGTGTCAGATGTGTTCCAAGACGAAATTTTTTACGAAAATTTGACTCCGCTTATGTCACCGATTGGGGTAAATTTTTCAGCCTTAGAAAATGTCCACCTACCCTGAGTTAACCCTGCTTCGGCCCGGAAACATCAATGCCCCCTTGATTGGCATTGATATGAATTGTTAGATGATGCATACGTAGATGGAGCGTTGAATGAATGAGGGTAGGACATAACTCGGAGATGTTTGAATGGAGATCACGTGATTTCTTGAGGGGTGGTTCCCCTCCGTTTCATCACCAGTGAGGTCTCTTAAAGTTTCATCTCGGGGACCTGCCGGAGGTTCTTACACGCGACGGGCAGGTCAAACGGCGATGACCTTATTCCTCTATCGTGCCCTTTCCTCGCTCCTTATTGGAGACCGCCCTGAATTTTCCTTCCCCACCCCAATAGTCCCTCTCCACGGAAAAATGACGTGATTCTCAACAGATGTTAGCTTCCAAACTCAGTCCGCCATTTCAGACCTCGGCATTGGTGTCGCTATTCTCTGTATGTTCATATATGAACCAAGTTCTGGCTTGAAACACCTGATGTCATTGTTGTTGCCCTTTCCAAGTAATGTAGTACTTACTCATAACTTGGCAAAAAGGTTACCTTTATTTATGTATGTTATCTTTGGCTGGTTTGGCCTCATTTAGAATATGCTGCTAGTATTAATGGGATCCTCATGAAGTCGGATTGGTTACCGATTTGGATCGCGTGCAGCGTAGAGGAGCTAAATTTGCAAAACATTGTTCAAATAAACTTAGTAGCGTATCTAAAATATTTAGATGAGCTAGGCTGGGAATCCCTCCATTGAGAGAAGGTTAAGTTACAGATTAAATCTCTTGCATATGAATTGCAAGGATGTCTCTTTAGCAATGATGATGTTGAAAATATGTAATTAGCCTCAGCTGATCCTGTAGGAGAGGTGATATAAATAAAATTAGACAGATTAATTGTAGAACAGATATACTATTACCCCCATCGTACTTCGATAGGATAGATCAGGTCAATATAATTCGAAATATTAAGTGCAGGACGGATAGATTTTAAGATGTCATTTTTATCACGAACGATAATGGATCAGAATAACGTTGCCCGACCGCGATAGGGGTGAAATTGTTCGGGTCAAAATTAGTCCGGTGTGTATTCATCCCCTGCCGCACACCCTAGCGGTGGCTTTCGGGGTGCTAAAAATACTAATGTCATTATTTGAATTCTAATTTGGTACTTAATGAATGAATTCTTAATAGAATTTCGTAGGTTATGTAAGTTTGCAGAAGAAAACTAATGTTTTAAGAAAGTGAGCAGTAGTACAGCGTCTCTAGTAGCATTCATAGACGCAATAATAATAGACTAAATACTTTGTATTACCTTGTGGTAAAGAATACAATTGTGAATGGTTCTTGCTAGATACTTTTTTGATCTTGTTTCAATTAAGTTATATTTAGATGGATCCACTGCTCTGATCCTAGAACATCTCTGGATGTTACACTGCTGAATAGATGATCAATAATAGAATTAAATGGGAAAAAAATACTGTTGAGGAAGGCAATAGGAATACCAGTTCAATTTTTTATTCCTTAATATTATATTCTTTGGGCGTTAAAATTTTCCTAATTAATGATGTATTTTAGGTGAAATATCATATTGTTAAAGCATGTCTCATGCTAAATTAGTTAAAAATTTGTTTTCAGAGTCATCTACATTCCGTAAATGTTATTATCATAATTGCATATGTGAAATGTAGATGACTCTGACTTTTGCACGCTTTTCTGAGCCAATGTGTTGGAAGCAATAGGTATTCGGTCGGAATTATCCGTCCGTTAACTTAAATTGAACATGAAACGGTTGAAGATTGGATTTCCATATCGCGTGGTTATTGAACTCGACGTTCGTTGAATGAAGAAATGTTTAATTTTGTTCTGCCTCGACTGCATCAAGTTCAATGGATATAAAGGCCATTTTCAGCGGGTCACGTGTATCTTATTAAACGTTGATTTGTGTTAACAAAAGATGCTACTGAAGGATATATCTTATAATTCTGAGAGGGTTAGTTGATGTAAGTGTGATACGTTTTGGCATAAATACACACAAATTATGTATATATATATATATATATATATATATATATATATATATATATATATATATACTATATATATTGGGACGGCACAATAGAACACAAATAAAATAGTAGCATTTATAAAGACACACACACGGTAAATTGTTTGAGCTTTCGGCCTTCTCCGAGGCCTTCTTCAAGTAAGACTGACAATGTGCTGGAGAGGGGTAAGGGCTTTACCTATATATATATATATATATATATATATATATATATATATATATATATATATATATATATACCTGTATAGCTTTGACAGCAACAAACATTAAAACATTATGAACACATTACTTCTATTTCTACCGATGAAGACGGAGTTGAATTCCGTCGAAATGATCAAGAAATAACATGTGAGTGATCTTTTTACAGGTATGTAATGGGATTCAAGAATCGGAAAAGAAATAATTAGTGTACTCCTCATTTCATTACTGGGAATCGAATTCTACTCATTTGTTGCATTTTACCCCTTTCCCTGCCCTCATTGTACACGATACATATTTAAGGAATCTTATTTCGATCATGAAATTAGCGTCTTGTGCTTCCACTTTAACTAGATTTCATTCGACCACGTTGTTAAAATAACCGGTAGCCCGAACCCATCCATACACGTAGATATCTCAAGCCATTCATATTCAAGACAGAACCACGTTTGGGACTCTTCGGAGACGCCCGAAAATATTTTTCTCTTTCCTTCCTCGAGTGAGTGGGTTTAACTAATTCCTTCATTCGCTCGAATGATGAAGAAATAACCGTCGCCATGACTCCCGGAGACATCGCGACGAATTTCCCTATGTAATTATGAGATTGATTTCAAAAGCTTATCTTTGATAGTTGTACTGAAATTTGTATGATAATTTTGTTAGTGCGTGAATAGAAACACGTTTCAACGATCGAGCTAAGAGCGGCACGATTTTCGATAAAAATTAGGTCGAAGAGGTACACACACGTCGAGCGTTTCTACGAAGCTTAGGGGTTTATCATCCATTTATTTACAATGAGAGACGTTTGGACAAAAAATGCACGTTTTTGATTTTGAAATTTGTTCAAAAATCGATTTTCGAAGGGCAATTTTTTTACAATCGATATCACTAACTCGATTTCGATTTGTATTTTCCTTAGTTCAAATCTATTAGGTCGAGTGTCATGTTACGAGTATACATATCCTTCATTCAACGTTAATATCCGTTTTCACCCCTCCCGTTGTCTAGATAGTTGCGATCTCGATTAGTATCGATTATTTGCATGGCTAATATCGATTTGAAAACAATATTTGTGATTCTTATTAGTTGAGAATGAATCAAACAAATGACATTACGTTTAAGACGGTCGATTTCACTTCCCGTTAAATGAATCGATTCTGTAATTCGAATTCACAGTCTCTAAATTTGGATCACCACAGTTTCTCAAGGAGATAAACGAGAAAAATGTTACCTGGTCATTTCTCCTTCGTTAATTTCACGGTCATAACTTCTTATGGCAATCTTCTTCCCCGTTTTCCTCCGGTCTCAATATATGCCTCCTTTTGTAATTAACTAGGCGTAGCAGAATTTAGATCGCAGATAATTGCTTGAAAGCTGTAGTCCTGAACTTGAACATATTAGAACTTAAATCGTTTAATTAGAAATTAATAATTAACCGCAACTAATTTAAGAACAAGTGAAAAATGACAACCGCAGTCCAGCCCTTGCAGAAGCTTACTGTTGTCGCAACCGGTTCCTATCACAAGACTTCTTCTTCACACCAATAGAAACAATGACTGTTTGGCAACTAAGGTAACCGTAGTTAGATTCGGTCAGGGAAGTCATTGTTGAAGTCGATTCCAAGAGGGCATTATATTGTTACCTTAGTAACATCACAGCCACGGCATGAATCATGGCTGTTATGTTACTAAGGTAACCGTAAGTCTACTTACGAACAACATGACTCGTGGCTGTTAGGTTACTAAGGTAACCGTAAGTCTACTTACGAACAACATGACTCGTGGCTGTTAGGTTACTAAGGTAACCGTAAGTCTGCTTGCGCACAACATGACTCGTGGCTGTTAGGTTACTAAGGTAACCGTAAGTCTGCTTGCGAACAACATGACTCGTGACTGTCAGGTTACTAAGGTAACCGTAAGCCTGCTTGCGAACAACATGACTCGTGGCTGTTAGGTTACTAAGGTAACCGTAAAACCTCTCCGCGGGGGAGGTATTGTTGTGCATGGTTGAAGGGGGACATTTTTTGTGTGTCCGATCGAAGTTGTGCGATTCGGCTCGTCTAAGATGCTATTCCTAAGACATTGTTTCGTTCCGAACGCATTTTATCCCTCCATCTTTGCCCCTTTCCAACGTCCCACCATATTTCTTCATCTATTTCTTTCTTCAAAGACCTCCTCCGCTCCCGGCACGTGGGCGTCTTTGACCCTTCGCTGACCGGCATTCTCAAAAGGTTTTCTGGACCGAAGCGGCGCACGGCGATTGCTTTTTTTTAATCCTCCTAATGCGATCACGTAATTATATCAATTATTTTACTGCATTTTTTCATCATCTCTTTATTTTTTTCCACACCGTCACCCCTTCCAACGGTAAGAAAAAAAATTGTTCCTTCAATAAAATTCTCTCTCTAGAGAGAAGTCATGAATGGGCCTGGTTACGTCACCAGGGCGTTTGCTCCCCCCACCCCCCCGACCCCGCCGCCCCACGAGGGTGGACTATGGTTCTGAAAGAGGGAGCGGTTTCTTCCCTCCGCGACGAACTCGCCTGCATGCCCTCTTTCGCCCTCTGACTTAACCACCACCATCGCTGCGTTCTTGTTTCTTTCCGTTTTAATTCATATATTTGACGTACTCCGCCGTTCGATTTCGTCACTTCAATTGAATAGTACAGTGGTTCAAAACGTTTAATTTTATTTTTTTATTATTTTTTTGACTCGAAATTTACAACTCAACCGCTAAAGTTGACGAAAATATATGCTCGAAGTACACCATTATCTTAAGGCAGAAGGATGACTAGTGGTGTAGGATGCATTAGTCTCAACAAGAATAACGACGTAGACTGTCTATAAGGAGAAACAAATACTAGCGGTTGATACTATGAGGGTAGTAGACATAAGAAGTCGATTCATTATAGCGTATGTATTGGAGTATAGGTTTTTACGGTTGAGTCACGTGTACAATAGAATAGAATATTGAAGCGGAAGAAACTGCGGTGCTTAAGAAGAATGGTGAAAAGAGATTGAATAGACTGAATAAAAAATGAGGAAGTATTTCGAAGAGAGTGGATGAGAAGCAATGGATGACACATAGCTATTAGTTAGCAATTTTTGTACCTTGCCAGCTACCTCTAGGGTGTGTGGCAGGGGGTGAATACCCACCAGACTAATTTTGACCCGAATATGACCCTACCGCGGTCGGACAATGTTATTATCGGGTAGCGAGTTAATTTTTTTAAATTTATGTCCCTGGATGCCACCGTTAGGGTGTGTGGTATGGGATGGATAACACAATAATAAATTTTACCCGAACATGACGCTACCGCGGTCGGATAAATGTTATTATGATCCCATATCGTTTGTGGAAAAAATGACATCTTAAATCTATCTGTTCTACTCTTAATCTCTCTAGTGTTACTAGCAAGATCTTCTCCTACTGTAGTACTATAGGGGAAATAATACATTTTAAACATCACTACTAAAGATACGCTTTTACAATTTATACAAGCGCTTCAATCTGTAATTTAACCTTTGCTCCGTGAGTGATTCCCAGCCTGGTTACTCTAATATTTTGGATACGCTACTCAGTTTATCACAATAAAGTATAACAAATCTAGCTCCTCTTCCCTGCATACAATCCAATTCGGAAATTAACCCAACTTCGTAACCCCATCCCATATACTCGAGACATATTCTAATTGAGGCTTAACCAGCAAAATGACATTACAATTCTCTTCGACCTTTTCATCACATTTACCAAGTACTCTTCTAATAAATTTTAATTTTTTGTTGGCTCGACCACACATTCCCCGTATGTGTTTCGCCCAGGAGAGATCGTGAGTGAGGGTAATACGTCTAAGTATTAAATTGAGCCTACACATTCCATTTCGGCGATCCCAATGCAGTAGGCATTCGGGAGGGAATTGCTCTTTTTCCATAAATTTATGACAACGCACTTTTTTTAAGTTTAATTCTTATTGCCAAGTGTCGCACCAGCGTTGTATAGCATTAAGGTCATCTCACAAACCCGTTGTATCCTCAGGATCACGGATGTCACGGTAAACCACAGCATCATTGGCAAATAAATGTGTCTTACTAGTGACTACGGAGCCAATGTCCTTAACCTGAAGTCGGAATAAAATAGGTCCGATAACATTTCCCTGGGAAACACCTGAGATAGCCTCTAGTGCATTGGAGCTAACTCCATCTATGGCTAATCTTTACACCATCCAGGATATTTTTTATATGCCATATGCTTTTATCTTTGTAATAAGTTCACTATGAGGAACTTTGTCGAAAGCCTTTATAACAGATGAAGTAACTTCTACAGCATTTGGGCAATAAGAAATAGAATGAGAGAGATAATTGGCCACATCCTGAGGCAAGATATTTTACCAAAGATCAAGCGCAGGCGAGGAACTACAGTGTATGTGCAAATGAAGAAATCGGTAGATTGGAACAAGATAATAATTTGGAGAGCTGTGATGAACCAATCCTTCAGATTTAAAATTGATGAAGGCTCTAACACTGAATTACCTAGGGGGGAATATTTTTGCAAGAAAATCATTAAGGAGAAATCAATAATCTCTAATGTTTCCTACCTATAGGGTCAAAGTGCATGAATCTTACGTGGCGTGCATATTAAGTGTCAAGGTCTTTTTCTAAGTACATCGTCCAGTCTATGAGTATGAATGAACGAATAAATCGATATCACGAAATATTTCCGGTTTGAAGTTTATATTATGAATGCGCAATTATTTATTTAACAAATATTTTCGTTCTTTTCAGCACCAATTGACTTTAGTCAAGGAGATAGGATCGGGGGAAAGGTTATATTACAGATTCAATATCTTGCATATGAATTGGATGCATCTCTCTAAAGTAAAGCACCAAAATTTCAGTGTTTAATAGGACGCCTCGATAGCTTAACTGGCTAAAGCACTCGAACGGACATTGAAGGATTCGGGTTCGAATCCCGGTCAAGGCGAGTGATTTTTGCACTCTGAAATTGTTGCATTGAAATGCACGTTAGCGGATGACTCCGTTAAAAAGTTACTGTTGCGGCATCTCCCGCAGTTTCTTTGTAATTTAGCATTGATAGTGTTGAAAATTAATTATTAATCCAAACGAACTGAGGTAGGCGAGATCATGTCAGTTAAATCAGAGATATTAAGTTTTAAGTGTAACAGATTAAGATATAAATTTCACGCTTCTCACGTACCATAAAGGATCAGAATGCCGTTGTGCGACCGCGCTTTGGGGTAAAATATTCGGGTCAAAATTGCCCTAAAATGTATTCACCCCCTGCCACACACCATTGCGGTGGCTGCCAGTGCGCCATGTACGTATTAACCAGTGACTTTCTCCGTCTACCCCTAACATTCTTAATATCTTGATTCAACTGGTTCACCATGTAAATATCGTATTGCTAAGGATTCTCCACTTGAAAATACTTTAATTCCTTTCCGAGGTATCCGCAGATGGTAACACATCTTGAGAATCGCTCACGCAACTATTATTTTCTCCGTCAATATATAAATCTCGGAAGTATCACTCGTTGTATTACATTAAGACGACTTTTCGTTTCTCAGATAAACGGGCTCAAGTGAGATAGCATTGGGTAACGGTTGCGATGGGTACGAAAGAGAAACTGAGGGACATAGTGGAGGTCAGACAGGCATACTGGTACGCATAAAAAGACTGCCTCATTGAGGGGTGGGTTTGGGGGTGGGAGGAATGCAGCCGAACTCACCCGTGACCCCTTGACTCCCTCCCGCCGTTGGCCTTTTCCGTACCCTTCGCGAGACGAGAGAGAGAGAGAGAGGGGTCAATTGGAACAAGATGACCCCGATGACCCCTCCCCAATGGGACTCTCTCTAGCTCTGCGCGCAGAATATATCCACTCTCGCACACCAGAGCCAGTGCCCCCCGTTCGTGCGAAACTTGCGACGTGATGACGTCGTTGGCATTGTTTGCTACATGGCGTCGCTGTCATCGGCAATAGTTACGAAACGCAGCAACAAAGAATTCAACAACATATGTCCGAAAGCGCGCGTGTCATGGGCAATTGCTGTTTTGCTCTTTGAGATTTCAGGCGTCCTTTAAAGTGGACATTATTTATTATTTTTTAAATGGAAATATCTTTATACGCTCCATTAAAAATTGTTTTTTTCATTTTTTCTGTCGGTTAATAAAACTTTATTTTGCCCAATATTTAAAAAAAAGTTGTGTTCATTTTGTTAAAAGGGTTATATTAATTTTCATTGTCGTCGAATGAAGTTTTCGGTTGTGGTTTTGTGACGAAAAAACTACGAACACTAAACTGTTAGGTCGGAAAGATTATATTTTTTGGTATGTTTCTGTTTTAATCTTGGAGATTATATTCTAATAGACTCTCACTATTATTATTACAAGGTAATATACCGGTTAAGGTAGGTTTTTTGGATGGACACAAATACCAAATAAAACATTTTGTGACTCCTAAAAAAACACAAAATCCAGCATCCTACTCTACTTCAGGTTCCTCTTCAGCTCTGAGTACTTTCTTCCTCCCTTCATCCCGTCCAACATCCTAATCCTGTGCCTTCCCTTTCCTCGTTTGCCTAACATTCTCCCCTCTATTACAGTCTTCCACATCCCACTGCCAATCAATACGCCCTTCATCCACTTTTCCTGCCTCCATAGCATTTCTCTCAACAAACCCCTCTCTTCTCCCACCATATCATTCCCAAGATTAATATGATCGACACGACACTCTCATATTATTCTGAAATGCCTCGGACCATAATTCTTTAGTCTTAATATTCGACGATGGTGATACTCTCATACCAACGCCTGTGGTAGGCGAAATTCAAGTATTCAGTAGAATAATTATGTTCATAGTTTTTTCATATGCCGGCAATAGTAACACTGGAAAATATGGTACTTCGAGAATCACGCCACTTGAACTGGGTAATGAACTGTGGGGACCAAAGACATCACCAATATTTGACTCTCCCAGAAAACTTTCTTCATGCTTTATTCTTTCTCAAATTGTTCTGCGAGGTACCCTTAAAACTATCGCTTGGGTGTGTGGCAGTAGGTGATTAGACACCAGACATGCAACATCAAGGATATATTTCTCTCAACTTTTAATTAATTCATATTTTGTAAATTAATTTACATAAGGCTGATGCTATGGCTATTAACCCTAGGGTATCTAAACGAGATATACTTCTCTACGCTTGTGATCAGATCTGTTGAGAAGAAGGAGGATAATAAAATAATAAATTTAGATGACATAAAGACAATTTAATGGGCTGCTTCGAATGAAAAAAGAAAAAAAATCAGTTTTCCCAACTCCTGGTACGGTCATAAAGTTTGAACTATTCCCTCGGGTGGGAAATAGCAGGGAAAAGTAAATTAGAAAGATGCGTGAATGTAAAAAGATATCCTCCGCAACGGTGTGTGGCAGGGGGTGAATGCACACCCGACTACATTTGGTACTATAAATACTTTCTCACACCCTAGCGCAGTCGTATGAAGTTATTCTGAGTGATAAGAAAAATGGCGTCTTAAATCTATCAGTTCTACACTAAATCTTTCTATTCCAGAGAAAAATCCGGGAGATGCCGCAACAGTAACTTCTTAACGGAGTCATCCCCTAACGTGCATTTCAATGCAACAATTTCAGAGTGTAAAAATCATTCGCCTTGACCGGGATTCAAACCCGGATCCCTCAAAATTCATACTTAAGAGGACCCTTCGATAGCTTAACTGGCTCAAGCACTCGACCGGTCATTGAGGAATCCGGGTTCGAATCCCGGGCAAGGCGAATGATTTTTACACTCTGAAATTTTTGCATTTAAAACTGTCTAATTTTTTTACATGATCTCTCCTACTGTAATAAGATGGAGCTAATGTAAAATTTTCTTCGGTAACTGAAATCTGTAACCTATGATATGTCCAACCACCCTTAAAGAAATATGAATTTTTTACATAAAAATACTGAATTTCCTTCAATGGGGGTCAGAATATGAAGCGTTTTTTCTCCGAATTTTGATTTTCCCTAATTTAATCTGAGATACATCGGCCAATTTCCCATGGCATATTCATATTTGCATTCTGTTAATAATTCTAACGCATTGATTTCCTCTTCTGTACTAGTCATATCTACGCATCTATTTTTGTCATTTTTACCTGCCGCTCACGTTCAATTTGTCAGTCCTAGACAACACAGAGCTATTTCAGGATAGACCAGTCTCAGTAAGACACAGTATAAGGCTCATAAATTTCTGGCAAAAATAATCCGGTCCCATTTAACAATATAAAAACTTTTCACTCCATATTTTTTTTCAAAGCAGTCCCCTCTCAACGAACGCCTCTCCTCTCCTCCTGAGACAATTGAAACTCACAAAGCGGGCTTTTGTGTTTCTCCGAATCCGATACAAATATTTTTTTTTAATAGCCATCTGCCCTATTATCTCTCCCCGACGTCTTCCTTCCTTCCTTCCTTCCCTCCTTGCCTGCCCTTTACAGAAGTGACCTTTTTATTTCTCAATCACAGCGATGGCGGCGCCTACGTATGTCTTTGACGTAGGCCACCTCCTCCTTCTTAAGAAGGCAGCTCTGATTGATTTGATGTCGGCCCTTCGTCCTCTTACACGTCCTTAATCTTACTATATTTAAGACTCATTTTTACAAATTTTTTGAAGAGAAAATTTTATTTTTTATGCCTACATGCTTCAGAATGGGTGCGGATATTATATCTTTTGGCTTTAAAAATGAAATGTAGGTCATAATAATAATTGAATAGGAAAATGTGATGGAGCAATTTAGGTAATAATTAAAATTCAGTGCTGACAATTTGGCATTGTTTGAACACCATTCATGTAATACATTGTTTTCTGCTCTAGAACAATACACGGTACGAAGTCGATAATCGATAATATTCTCTGGTCCACGTGATCGCAGGCAAACAATCGATCTACATTCAATACAGTCATCGGCGTCGAAACTGTGGTAGCAGTTATAGTATTTAGGGGAGGCGACCGACAGCTGAGGTCATTTGCGCCATTAGGGATGGAGAGGAAAGGATGAAGGGTGGAGAGAAACCCGGCGTCGGCATTGGCCTACTCTTTACGAAAGGCGCCAAGGGGTCCGAAGCTTAACGTCCCATCCGACGGACGGCATACTCCTTCAAAGTGCTCTCCACGAAGCACCTCAAGTAGGGATCGAGATACCTCTGAAAAATATTCAACACCGCAGGGATTTGAACCCGGGCCCTCTGGGTGGAAAGCCAGTATGATCATATGCCCTTAACCGGCATTATTAGCTGTAATAATAATTATATATATATATATTATATATATATATATATATATATATATATATATATATATATATATATATATATATATATATATATATATATATCCCTCCCCGGACTGCAACCTTGACGTGGTGGAAGGGCTTGTGCGTTCCGATGACCCCTAGAGCTGTACTGGCGGGAGTAATAAAAATTGCTCCTGGTAGGGTCACCCATGCCAGATAGGTCGAAGGTTAGGAGCCAGACGAAAGGTAGTCCACGCAGCGTCTGTTCCTCAGTGAGGCGGCTGCAATGGCGTCTGACCCCAGTGGGGCGGCCAGTAAGTGATGGTGTCACGTAAAAACACTATTGAGGAAGGCAACGGGAAACCACCTCAATTATCATTCCCAAGAAAAATATGATGGACTATACAGATATTTTGAGTCCTGGCAACCACGGGGCTCGGCCCAATCGGCCGTGTGTCGTGCCCGGCAGCGGGGGAGGCAAGGCTTCCGCGGTCGTCATCTCACGAAACCCTTGCAAGGGAAAACCTGCAGCAGCAGGACAGAAGACGCAGGAGAAGAAACCCAAATTAGTTAGAATAGGAACGTGGAATGTTAGGACAATGATGAGGACAGGGAAATTGGAGAATGTTAAGCGAGAGATGGAAAGGGGAAATATAGATATTTTAGGTCTATGCGAGGTGAGATGGAAAGATAGCGGGGATTACTGGAGTGATAAGTATAGAATAATATACAGCGGCGGGGACGAGAGCCAACGAGGGGTTGCCATTGTATTAAATGAAGAGGTAGCGAGAAGCGTAGTCAACATAGAGCAGGTAACGGATAGAATACTACTAGTGGAGATAAAAGCAGAACCGACGAACTTAGTTATTATTCAGGTATACATGCCACCGAGCAACCATAAGGAAGAAGAGGTCAATAGGATATACGATCAGTTAGAGGACATGATCGCCTGTGTTCCTGCAGGGAAACATTTGATAGTGATGGGGGATTGGAATGCAACGGTAGGCGAAGGAAGAGATGGTGATGAGGTGGGGGACTACGGTTTAGGCACGAGGAATGACCGCGGGGAGAAAGCAGTTGAGTTCTGCAGAAGACAGGGGTTAGTCATCACCAACACTTGGTTTAGACACCACAAAAGACGCAGGTATACATGGAAAATGCCAGGTGACTCAGGAAGATATCAGCTAGATTATATCCTGGTTAGACATAGGTTTAGGAATAGTGTGATAAATTCCCACAGCTTCCCGGGAGTGGATGCGGACTCAGACCACAATTTAGTTGTTATGAAATGTAGCGTACGTTTCAAAAAGATAAGGCAGGGGCGGCGAGTTAGAAAATGGAATGTAGAAGCGTTAAATGGGTTGAAAAGGAAGGAATACAAACAGGCGGTAGAGAAAATCATGGAGGATGGTAAAGGGCTTAGTACTATCGAAGAAAAATGGGAAATGATCAATAATGGGTTGTCTAAAGCCGCAAAAGACACTATTGGAACCGTTAACGCTAAAAGGACTAGGAAACCATGGATCACGGATGAGATGATTACAAAGATGGATGAGCGGCGAAAATGGAAGAATATAAATACAGAATTAGGCAAAATGAAGTACAAAGAATTGAACAATACATTGAGGCGGGCAACAAATAAAGCAAAAGAAGCATGGTGGAAGACGCAGTGTGAGGATATGGAAAGTCTGCAGAGGAAGGGTGAAATCGGTGCGCTGTACAGCAAAGTTAAATCGTTATCGGGAAGTAAGAAAGGAAGAGCTAGGCTAACAGTTAGAGATAAGGCGGGTAAGGTAATAGTTGACGCAGGAAAGATCCAAGAGAGATGGAAGGAGTATATAGAAGAACTGTATGGTAAAGAACTCAGACCAACAAAGTTAGACATTGAAAAAGAAAATGACGTAGAGGAGGACAGCTTAGGTCCAGGCATACTAGACCATGAGATAGAAAGGGCATTAAGGGAGATGAAACTAAATAAGGCCGTGGGGGTAGATAACAAGGTAAAGGCCACGTCATGTGAGGACTATAGGACAATTAGTTTGATATCCCACGCAGCTAAAGTTGTTCTCAGGATCATAAACAAAAGGATAGAGTAGGGCAAATGATTACTTAGGGGATGATCAGTTTGGGTTTAGGAAGGGGAGAGGTACGCGTGATGCCATTGCAGTAATGAGATTATTAATCGAGAGGAATATAGAACACAACCAGGAGGTATTTGCCTGTTTCGTAGATTTCGAAAAAGCGTTTGATAGGGTGAATTGGGAAAAACTAATGAGTATATTGCAGAAAATAGGAATAGATTGGAGGGAAAGGAGGCTAATCCGCCACCTGTACATGTCTCAGACATCTCAGGTGCGGGTGGGAAACGGGGAGTCAGGATGGGCATTGTTAGGAAGGGGTGTAAGGCAGGGTTGCCCATTATCACCGTTGCTGTTCAACCTGTATGCAGAGGAAATGATTAAAGAGGCATGGGAAGAACTCGAGGTAGGAATGAAAGTGGGCGGGGAATTCGTAAAATCAGTTTGGTTTGCTGATGACCAAGCTTTAGTTTGTCAGTCAGCCAAGGGGCTGCAAGCATTGCTGAGTGAATTGGAAATTCAGTGCGACAGGTATGGGATGAGACTCAATATTAAGAAAACAAAGGTTATGCGATTTTCTAGAAAGAAAAAGGCCAAGCTTAACATTAAAATAGGAGGGCAAAAACTACAGCAGGTAGAACAGTTTACGTATCTCGGTAGTGTTTTGGACCAACATGGTCAAAGTAGTAGGGACATAAGGAGAAGAATTGCGCTAGGCAAAGAGGCTTTCACAAGGAGGAGGGAGTTGATGACAGGGACTTTGAGTAAGGATGTTAAGAAAAGACTCGTAAAAACTTTGATATGGAGCGTAGTTATGTACGGTGCGGAAACGTGGTCATTGAAGCAGGAGGATTGACGTAGATTGGAGGCTTTTGAAATGTGGGTGTGGAGAAGAATGGAGAAGGTGAAATGGACAGAGAAGAAAACAAATGAGGAAGTACTTGGTATGGTGGGCGAAGAGAGGGGTTTGTTGGGAGCAATCCTATGGAGGCAGGAAAAGTGGATGAAGGGGGTGTTGACCGGCAGTGGGATGTTGAAGACTGTGATAGAGGGTAGAATGTTGAGCAAAAGAGGAAAGGGAAGGAACAGGATTGGGATGTTGGACGGGATGTAGGGAGGAAGAAAGTACTCAGAGATGAAGATGTACCTGATATAGAGTAGGATGATGGATTTTACTTTGGTTAGGAGTAATAAAATATTTGTTTGGTAGTTGTGTCCATCCAAAAGACTACCTTAACCGGTAGATTACCTTAAAAAAAAAATATATATATATATATATATATATATATATATAAATATATTTATATATTTATATGCATATATAAATATTTAAATTTATTTCATAATATTAATATTATCATTTGGCTATGCTATCTTTAGCCATGAGTAATATGTATGTGCTAAATAATAGACTGCATTCGTATTTCCTATTAAGCCAATGTTTTTTCTATGTTGAAGGCCTTTAACGCATTCCTTTTTTTCTTTTTAGGTAAGTTCTCCATGGTGGAAGGAGGAGTATGGTTGATGGCCGTGTGAATACGTGTCGGAAGATTAATGGTTCGTGTCTTGCACTTTATTATTATTACTGGCTCATTTTCATCTTCGGTAGGTTTGAAGTTTAATTAAGCTACCGCCAGTTGTACAATAATTTAATGACCCATGATCCATTGCATTATTATGTTCGCGTACTATTCTATAGCAGTCGGTATTGGCAGTGTTGGTCGTCCACCAGCAACATTGGCTCCGAGCGTTTTGTTGGTTAGTGATATGAACTTTCATCTGTGAATTGTCATTATAAAAATCTCAGTCTACTTAATCTGTTGGGAGTTATGAATATACACGTTAATTTCGGATTAATTTGTTAGTTTTACTATTTCTCCATATTCCTTGCTTTACAGGCATACAGCTGCGTACATAAGGTTTTCATTTTATTAATAACTGGCTACATATCATCATATTTACTTATGAAGTTTCTCTCAGCAATTAAAATAACTGTGTGTGTCAAAATGTTTAATAATGAAGCCATGTACATCTTCAAATTTTTTTAGTTTCGCTATTCATCGTTTAGAGTTTTGCTTTCTTCCTGTCGAAATTCCTGCGTCAGAAGGGCCGAGGCAATTCCAGGTAATGGTTTGGAAAATGTTTTAGTGCTCAATTAAAAGTCCTCAATCCAAAAGAATGTATGTATGCGCGTTTTACAGATCGCCAATCGACCAAGACCATCCAATTCAAGAATAAGATCAGAAAATCAAACCTTTCTTATCCTAACACAATGATGGCGACGTTATAATTGGTGGACATTTCAATATCTATTGACTGAAGCACATATACTCGTAGTTTTAAAACGAGAGATAAAGACAAATATATCTGCGAATCGCTATTGAATTCATTTACGTCGAACTCATTGCATTTACAACTTGTCACGTCACTTACTAGGGGCGATAATATATTTGATTAGTTAGCAATGAATATTCCCGAAAAAGTTGGATTAAAGACTTTTTGAATGGTCGAGTTCAAAGAGTAGTGATAGATGGAGTTGGCTCAAATGCAGTGGAAGTCATTTCAGGTGTTCCCCAGGGAAGTCTTATCGGACCTCTTTTATTCATACTTTACGTTAACGGCATTGACTCCGTAGTCACATGAGTTCAGATGGCGACGTTGCAGTGGTTTATCGTGACATCCGTCATCCCGAGGACACAGTGGTTTCATTAGATGACCTTAATGCTATACAACGCTGTTGCGACACTAAGCAGTTAGAATTTCGCTTAAAAAAGTGCGTAGTGATAAATTTTTGGAAAAAGAGCAATTCCCTCCGCAACGCCTGCTGCAATGGGAACATCGGAATGGAATGGAATGTGCAGGATTAACCTAGGCTTTACCCTACTCACGATCTCTCCTGGGTGAAATTACATACGGGGAATATGTGGACAAGCTAACAAAAAATTAGGATTTATTAGAAGAGTACAGGGTAAATGTGATGAAAAGGTCAAAGAGAATTGCTATGTGTCACCTCATTCAGAATACGCTGCAAGTATATGGGATCTTCACGAAGTTGGACTGATTGCCGAATTGGATCGCGTGCATCTTAGAGGAACTAGATTTGTAAAACGTAGTTATGATAAACTCAGTAGCGTATCCAAATTATCAGAGCAGCTAGGCTGGGAATCTCTCACGGAGCGAAGGCTACAGTACAGATTGAAACTCTTGCATACATTGGAACGTAGTCTCTTTAGCAGTGATATTGAAAATGTATTATAAACCCCATCGTACTACAGTAGGAGAGATAATGTCAATAAAATTATAGAGATTAACTGTAGAATAGATGGATTTAAGATGCCATTTTTTCCACGATCGAAGGGTATAATAATAATATTGTCCGATCGCAGTAGTGTCATGTTAGGGTAAAAAAATAGTCTGGTGTGTATTCAAGCCCTGCCACAAACCCTAGTGGTGGCTAGCAGAGTGAATAAATAAAAATAAATAAATTTTAAAGCCTAAGAAAAGTTTAAGTATCCATCTTTATACCATAGTCATTGTGTCGAGGTTCTATCGGGCTAAGTGGGATCTCGGATTGGTATGGTCTGCAAAACTTTGGGAAACAATGGTTTTGGTTTTTGTGTGTGTTTGTTATAAATTAACTTTCAATTGATATGTTTTTGCATTACACCGCTTGTCAGTGGAAAACCTAAATGAAGTAGAAAAAATGAGACATACATCCTTTTATATCCCTTTTGCAAATGCATGTACGTTTGAAAAGTACCTTAGATATTGGCTGAATGCGAAAAAGTTTTTTTGGATGAATTTCAATTTTAAATAAATGAACATTTGCCATTTAATCCCTCCCAAATGCAATACTTTCTCCCGGGGTTATTCGAAATTCTATTAAAATATTTGTAAATGAAGCAAATATGGTGGGACTTAAGGTCTAAGCAGAGGATGCTTTGTAATTAATACTTAAATACGCAGGAATGCTATCGTAAAGTTCCATTTTTCCCATCCGTGGAAAATTTCATGTAATCGAAATCTCTCAAGTACGTCCCAGAACGCTCTTAAAAAAAGAAGTCATTATGCGGCAGAAAAACAAAAAAACTTCTGACTGTTCCGTTATTTTCCATTCACTATTACCCCATGGATCAAATTTTAATCATAAGGTCATGTATGTAATAAATCTTTAAGTACATACTAGTCTCACGAGGAATGCTTCACACACACACAGTCCTATTCCCAAACGGCCGGTCTTTTCCGCGCAAACGACACTCTTGCCATGAATTTTACGTAGCACATAAAGAGAGAGAGAGAGAAGTAGCGAATTTCACACAATTGGCTTCCTTTCCACGGGGATGATTAAATCTTTGTAGCATTGTTGGAATTGACGCGACAATATTAACAATTAAATCCGCGGAATCCCATCGCAACGCCCAATCAAACCCAACAATGATTCCGGCGTTTGTTGACGTTAAAAAAGGTTACAGAATATGAATAACGTTGATTACAGGAAGCAATGACTATTAAAATCCCTATCCTAAAATGTAGTAGTTAAACTAAACGAAATTTCTAAGTTTATTTTCTTGAAAAAGGTGCTTGTTCAAGCGTATTTTTAATGAGGCCTAACAGATGACCTTTTCATCACATGTACCTAGTAATCTTATAATAAATCCTAATTTTTTATAGCTTTTCCACATATTCCCCGCTTGTGTTTCACCCAGGAGAGATCGTGAGTGAGGGTAACGCTTAGGTATAAAATTTAGTCTACACATTCCATTTCGGTGTTCCCAATGCAGTAGGCGTTCGGGTGGGAATTGCTCTTTTTCCAAAAATTAATTACTACGCACTTTTTAAGTTCAATTCTAATTTCTTAGTATGGCACCAGCATTGTATGTCATTAAGTTTATCTGACAAAGCTGCTGTGTCCACAGGAGGACGGATATCACGGTAAACCACTGCATCATCGGCAAATGAACGTATCTTACTAGTGACTACGGAGTGAATGTCGTTTACGTAAAGTAGGAATAAAAGAGGTCCGATGACGCTTCCCTGGGGAACACTTGAAGTAACTTCTACTGCATTTGAGCCAACTCCATCTATCACTACTATTTTTACCCGACCATTCAAAAAGTCTTTAATCCAACCCCGCATTTTTTTTATTTATGCCTCATGCTTCTAGCTTTGCGAGTAGTTTACACTGAGGTACTTTGTCGAAGCCTTTCTTAAAATATACAAAAAATCGTGTCCACTGGTACATTGCTCTCTCCCGAAGTAAGACTATCATGAACAAAAAGCACAAGTTGTCTCTCGCAGGATCTACCTTTTCGGAAACCGTGCTGATTTTTCATTAATTACTCCTGATGATCGAGGTGTCTCACGATCGAACTAGTAACTATATGTTCCATAACCTTGCACTAAATAGATGCGAGGGAAATAGGTCTGTAATTGCTCGGTTCCTGCTTGTCTCCGTTTTTAAATATTAGAGTTAAATTAGCCGTTTTACAATATCTGGGAAACCATCTGTGATCTACCAGCGACTTCTCAAATATTATTTCTAGATACGACGCAATTTCCGAGGCTAGATCCTTAAATATACGAGCGGGTATTTAATCTGGCCCGGAGGGTTTATTAGGCTTTATATTTTTCAGCAAAACCTTCTTATCCATTATATAGGATTTCAATTTTGGGCATCGGTTGGCCGGCACGATTTGGTATATTTGGCGAATGGAATTAAACTGGGAAAAGTGTCTGGTGATGATTGTTTGGAATATTAGTGGTTCCCTTCCGGACACCAACTACTTTGGGATCACCGACATAGAAATGGAAAGTTTGTACTCGATTAAATACTTAGAGATGCATTTCCCTCACTCATGACTGACTCCTAAGTGGACAAGCTAACAAAGAACAAGGATTTATTAGATCATTGTTGGATAAATGTCACGAAAAGATTAAAGATAAATGTCATAATCTTTCGCTCGTTAGGCCTCATGTAGAATATGCCGCTAATAAGAGAAAAAGTCAAAGAGAAATGTTATCTGTCGCTGGTTAAGCCTCATTTAGAATACGCTATAAGTAAATGGAATTCTCACGAAGTTGGATTAATTGCGGAATTAGATCGCATGCAGCGTAGATGAGCTAGATTTGTAAAACGTTGTAATGATAAACTTAGTAGCGTATCCAAAATATTAGAGCAGCTAGATTGAGAATCACTCAATCGAGCGGAGGTGAAATTACAGACTTTGCATATGAATTGGAAATAAGCAGATCTCTTTAGCAGTGATATTAAAAATGAATTATAACCACCATTGTACTAGAGTAGACGAGATGATGTCAATAAAATTAGACAGAATAATTGTAGAGCTAACAGTTCGTCTCTAATACTTTGAGAAGTACTCTATCTTCCTAAGATACCGTAGTTCATGAACTCGTAGTTATGTTGAACTGCATAATTTGAATTATTTTACATGTTCACGTAGTATAACTAAATATTAAGAATATAAGAATATTTTTTTTATGCTGCATATGCATGTTTTATAATTACACCCTAGCTCACACTCAAGCAATGGCTTTCAGGGAACCATGTGGGTAGAGATATTGATAGAAATAGACCCAAAAATGGGTGGATCTCCTCATCGATCCCTGCCCCTAATTTCCCCTCCTCTCCACCTTCCTTGCTGGAATAAATACCACCCCGCCTCGTGATTCTATCCTTACCTTTTATCAGCCGTTATCTATACTCTCTTCGGCGCGCCTCTTATCGACTTCTTTCCTGCCTTTCGGCAAGTTAAATGGCCCGTTAATAGCCTTTGTTGTTCGCCCAGGGTCTTTGTCCGGGGTAATAATCCACCCTCTTCTCTCTTCGGAATGGCTTCCGTGGAAATAGTCACCCTTTCTTTTCGCTTGCCCGCATTGACCTCTTCTCCCATTGGTGCTCTTATTTGAGGGAAGGAGAGACGCAGCAAGGTCCTATATTCGAATATTTTTTGTTATAGGTTTCTTGGGAGCAAACTGTCTTATGAAATCGATTATCGGAAATTGAATTTAATGGGTAAAAGCCCAAAATCGATCGCGCGCTGAATAATCGCAGACTACACTACACTATCGATTATGGTAGACAATTTATCTAATCTATTGAGAAAACCTCCTCAGGCCTTATGTATTATTTCAGATTTGGATACGTGTTTTTCAACATTTCATGAATTGGCGTGCCGGACATAAATCCTATGTTAAAAACTAGATGGCGTTTGTATGTATATGCATGTATTTCGCGTCCCTTGTTGACCATATATATATTTTGTTGTTCTCATCGGTAAAAAAAGGAAAAAAAGGCTACATCATGTGAGTACTATAGAAGAATAAGTTTGATTTTTCCCATGCAGCTAAAATGGCGCTTAGGATCATCAACTAAAGGATGGAGAGCTGGGCAAATGATTACCTAGAGGACGATAAGTTTGGGTTTCAGCAAGGAGAGAGGCACGCGCGATGCCATAGCAGTAATGAGATCACGAATAGAAATTGTATAATAGAATTGCGAAAATACATACTGATGGTAGAATACAGTCAGTATTTATATGTCTATTTCGCAGATTTCAAAAAGGCTTTAGATAGAGTGAATTGGGTGGCAATGAAGGCAATGAAAAATTAAATCTCTTGCATATAAATTGGAAGGATATCTCTTTAGCATTGATATTGAAAAATGAACCATTACCCCCATCGTACTACGGTAGGAGAGATCATATCAATGAAATTAGAGAGATCAAGTGTAGAACAGGTAGATTTAAGATTTTTCCAAGAACGATAAGGGATCGTAATAACATTGCCCGACCGCGGCAGGGTCATATTCGGGTCCAAGTTGTTCTGGTATATGTTCAACCCCTGCCACATACCCTAGCGGTGGCTTGCAGGGTACTTGAATAAATAAAAATAAATAATTTTGAGCAGATTTAGGAAAGGTCAGGAAAAGGATAGGATTGATGTAGCCTGAGATGAAGGTGGGAATGAAATACTATGAACTAGAATTGAAGAGTGACCTATTGTAGTGTTTGTGATGTCAGATTGTGTCTTGTTGGACGATGCCAACAATTATGGGTGTGACAATCTGTTGCGTTCATCCAAAAACCTACCTTAAACGTAAGACTATGGAGTAGTAATACTCGTTAATCGTTTCAGGGTTTCAATTACAATTCTGCAACGATGGTTTGCAATGTTCGATGCCTGATTAGAAAATGGCGGCCAATATCCATTTTTAGAATCTTTTTATCGCTTTACAGGATCCCTATGTTCCTTATACCTATATACCTGTAGGATCCATAGTAAAGCTCCAATTTCAAACCAAAATCTTGTAGTCAGGGAAGAATTGAACTTAGGTTGGGAGCCACTTGAGATGTTATGATAGCAAGCGAGACTGAGACTTTTCGAAAGGTACAGAACAAACGAGTGTAACAATGACACTAAAGGAATTACAATGGCATTATTTTCCCGGACATTCAGGAATAATAATAGAAAGAAACCAAAGTCATTATAGAAATAGTAAAGATATTTGATTTGCGAGTCAGAACAAGATAAGTCGTTAAGTAGACATAAGGTATATTCTTAGGTGCATATGTATGTTAGTTAATAACATATGTATTTGCATATTTGTAAGTTATAAATGTTTTCGTATGAATATATACGATTTTGTTGGTGCGGATTGGCATGAAATTTCTGGGTTTTGCTTACACTTTTATTTTTAATTTCGGGTGATGACCAAAGACCCCCCGCCACACGCCATTGTGGTGGCTTGCGGAGTGCTACGTAGCTGTAGTAGAAATATTCTCGACGTTAATGGTATGGCCTGATGTAATGTTGAAGCACCACGTCCCATTTATGTACCTCTCTTTACCTCTACAGATTCTCCTAATTCAGTGGTAATTGAATTCAAATCTTCTTCTCCACCCTAGACTTATTTACGACTACCTGTGTGATTAGCTGGTTTATCAATTCAACACCGTACCGCAAAATACAGCACACCCTTCTTCACAAGATGTTTCCATGTTTTCTTCGGCTTTGCCCTTCCCTTTCCTCTCTCCAACTTTCAGATATATTACCTCTTTCCCAACATGGATGGTACATCGGACGTCTTTTATTCCTTCTTCACGTAAACGACATTAACTCCGTTGTCACTGGTAAGATGAGTTTATAGAGCGACTACAGAGTGGTTTGCCGTGATATCCATGATCTTGAGGACACAGCAGCTTGATCAGATGACCTAAATGATGTAAAAAGTTGGTGCAGCACTTGGCAATTAGAATTTCACTTAAAAAAGTGCGTAGTGATGAATTTTCGGAAAAATAGCAATTCCCACCCGAACGCGTACTACATTGGGAATACCTAAATGGAATGTGTAGACTCAATTAAATACCTAGGCGTTACCCTCACTCACGATCTCTCCTGGGTGAAACACATACGGGCACTATGTGGACAAGCTAACAAAAAAATAGACTTTATTAGAAGATTACTAAGTAAATGTGCTTTAGAATATGCTGCCAGAATAAATGGGATCTTGACGAAGTTTGATGAATTACCTAATTGGGTCGCGTACAGCGTAGAGGAGCTAGATTTGCAAAACGTTGTTATGATAAACTTAGTTGCGGATCCAAAATATTATAGGAGCTATGCTGGGTATACTCATTGGAGCGAAGGTTACATTGCAGATTAAATCTCTGGCATATCAATTTCTCCGACCGTGACAGGGGTCAAAATTAGTCTGGTGTGTGTTCATCCCCTGCCACACACCATAGATGGTGGCTTACAGGGAACTAGAAATATATTCCCTCTTCAAATTAACGCGGTTGATAGGGGACCTTGAATGAAATTCCCTTCCAAGCACTAAGGTAAAAAAGTGAGATTATTGCTAATGGAGAGGAGAAGGACACTAGCTTTTACCGATGTGCCGAAGAAATGATAACATCACCAGGTTGGACCATTTGGTTGGGATAGTGGCGGTAGACTGTAACACCAATAGATCCATCGTCTTCCCTCTCCTCGAATGACCCACTATCACATCAAAAATAAAACCGAACAACAAATAAAACTACGGTTGATGAGCTGATACTTATTTATTTCATTACTGAAGTCTGGTGAGCTGATACCATCTGCCACACACCTCCCGGTTTTCTTGCGTGACACGGAGTAGTCGTATGTAGCAGATATGGCTGTACTATCTCATACTGTGATGGTTTTCCCTTTCTGCCACATTAGCGAATATTAAATGTCATCTAATGCTGCCATTGCGGAATCTAACTACTCAGCTTACACACTTTGTCTGAGTATACTCGTAACACATATATTCACCGGTATTTTCAACGGCAAACCATGCGCCAGTCATCATAAAGGGTTCGTCCGGAAAATAAGTGTACTGACTACTGATTTTTTTCCCGCCGCTCCAGGCGCGCCCAGTACCGCTCTGACGGGCTGCGATTGGAGTAGTAGTTTTGAGGGGAGGAGACCGACAGCTAAGGTCATTTGCGCCATAGGGGAAGGACAGGAAAGGATGAAGGGTGGAGAGAAACCCGGCGTCGGCATTAGCCTACTCTTTACGAAAGGCGCCAAGGGGTCCGCGGCTTAACGTCCCATCCGACGGACGGCGTACTCACTCAAAGTGCCCTCCACAAAGCACCTCAAGTAGGGATCGAGATACCTCTGAAAAATATTCAACACCGCCGGGATTTGAACCCGCGCCCTCAGGGTGGGAAGCCAGTACGTTAGCCCCCGCACCATCTCGATCCCCCTGCGATTGGAGGGGAGTATGTTGGCAAGCGACGCTGAAAAAGGCAGTCGGCTCTGAGCTGTGGTGTAGTGAGGAGCTCTGTTAACGCGAACCTCCACGCTCGACCCACGTCACGGAACGCGATGCCGAAGTTTTTGGAGCAGCGTTATTCCATCAAATTCGCGGTAAAGCTTGGGAAATCGTCTACCGAAACTGTCGGTATGATTGACCAGGCTTACGGGGAGTCAGCCATGTCCAGAAACATGATCTTTCGGTGGCATAAGATGTTCGTGGAGGGCAGAGAAGAGGTCGACGACGAGTCTTCGAGAGGTTCCCGATGATGCCTTCGCGGGAGCGATCCAGGAATGGGAACGCCGCTGGAACAAGTGTATCGACTCACAAGGGTCCTATTTTGAGGAATATTAGCTTAAGATATGTAAAAGTGTAATACATTTTTTTTCCTGAGCTCAGTACACTTATTTTCCGGACGAACCCTGTATAGCATCACCATAACATAATGGTGGTTCCCATTGCCTTATCTTTTAATTGTGTTTCATCCTCCTGTCACAGGTCACCAGCTACAACATGATATGCGTTATATATGATACTTTAAACCCATGATAACCCTTACTGCCAAACCCGAAAGCCCAACAACGTTAGAAATTCACTCATAAAGCGCCGACAATCAAGCACTATCGCAGGCTCAACAATTTCAAATTCGCATGCTCTGCAATTTACAATACTGAACCACAACAGAAGGCCCAATGGCAATGTTGGATACCAGTTTTTTAAATCACGTGGGCATTTCCGATACTTCAACATAGAGGCGCCTTTAATATTTCCTCTCTACGGGCGCCGCTTCGTATTTGTTTCCATTCACTCGAGTGTGCGGTACGAACTGAAATGACGATCGGGCTTTTTCGTTACCCTCTCCACCCCCTTCTGCCACTCCTTCCTTTTCCTTCAGCCCTTAAGCGGCAACGGTGATCTTTTTTTTCATCCCTCTGGCGAAGTGACCTCGTAGATAGGTAAATATTTCCCGGAAGCCTTTATGAGCAAGCCTTTTCTGTTGTTTCTTTTTTTTTCGTCAAGAATAAAAGGACCGCCGGTAACGTTGGATGTTGGCAACGTGTGCGTATATCTCGTGGAGGGGGCCCCATCGGGAAACGACTTCGTGAAAGGGTTAACATAAAGGGGATGGATAAAGACAGGTGACGCGAGAAAATCGTCTTTTGTCACGTGAAAAAATTGCTCGCCTCATTTAGAAAATGAGCGGCGCCACTTTCGAAGTGGAGTAATTTTCCCTCGGAACCATTTACCTGCATCGGTTGAAAGGTCATGCTCAATATACGTGTGAATGTTATCGCGAACATATTACACAGAAGAGCCTTCTTCAGCTTAAAAAAAATCATTATTCATGTGGTCAATCCAATTTTTAAATGATTTGTTTGGATAAATTCTTGAACCTATCTGTCGTATCACTGCGTACAAGTATATACTAATAAGTTGATACACACACATACATATATATATATATATATATATATATATATATATATATATATATATATATATATATATGCAGATCCACCCAAGCTGAAGTGATTTTTCGGGTACCAGGTCCTCCTGGGAAACCATAACTGGCACAGGGAAAGGACCTGGCCCCCCTACCCTGATGTGTGAATTTTCACACGCCGTATAGGGCTTAGTACTGGGTGATCTCTACCATCACCTACTAAACCGACCTTCGAGTTGATTACTGTGTTTATGGTTTATGTATATATATATATATATATATATATATATATATATATATATATATATATATGTGTGTGTGTGTGAATAGCTTATGTGGGCCTCTCACGAACGTGAATAATAATGTATATGAAGTTAGCACTAGCGAACAAAAACACAAACACAAAAAAATAAAGAAAATTACTAGTTATAGAATTTTCGGTGGCCAAGCCACCTTTCTCAAGGAAGAGAAGGAAGGAACTGAGGAGAAGATTATAACAGAAGGGGTTGGAGATGATGGATGGAAAGGAAAGGTGGGGAAAGGTTTGCGAGGGGAAGACTTGGGAGGGGAATTTTTAGAAGTGTGGGAATAATATGGAATGTGTTGGGAACGGAGGGGGGGTAATAAATATGTGAAAATAGGAGTAATTAATGTCTAATATTAAAACCTGGCTAATGCCATGATTCCAGTAACCAGATAAACGCCTGCTCTATTTTTTCAGTTTCAGTAGAGAGTCAGAGGGTGGGAGGGATGCTAAACCATTTTAGCATCCCTCCCACCTTTATGCACTATAGCATTTATCAAAGGAAGTATTGTGTTCGGAGGCGTGTTTTGGGATTGGGAGCATCCCAATCAGGGAAGAGTTCTTGCATGAGGCCTGGTGGTTATTAGTTCTAATATTTAGGTGTGTGTCACACTGTCCAATATAAAAGGCAGGGCAAAGTTGGCACTTCGGAAGGTATACTACATAGCTGGAAGTACATGAGGTATAGGAAATTAGTGGCAGAGAGTTAAGAAGCGAGTGGGAGAGGGATGTAGATCTAGTTTTGAAAATAGAACATGTTTTGTATCTAGAATTATTGCAGGGCATGGGAGTGGCTATCGGACGAGGCGGGGAGTTAACGAGTGTATTGGTTGATTTGAGGAGATCTGATAAGTTGGCGGGGCGTTTGAAATTAACGGAGGAGCATTTGGAAAAAATGTTGGTGGTGGAATTATGGTTTTGGAGGATAGGGTAGATGTTTTTCAGGATAAATTAATCTCAGATACCGTAGGCCAGGGAAGTATGTGGTACAAATTAAAAAGGTAGGGTTTCTGCGGTGGAGGAAGGTTTGGGAGTGTAAGCATGTCTTTGGATTCTTTTGTTTATCAGGGATTCAGGATAACCTCGTTTGAGGAGGGAATGGTGTAGATTTGAGAGGAATTCATCAAGGGAGTCGGAATGATTGCTGATTCTGTGCCCTCTTATGGAAAGGAAATAACGAATAGAGCGTTCGGTATGATATGGGTGGCAACTGTCGTAGTAGTAGTTTTGAGGGGAGGCGACCGACAGCTAAGGTCATTTGCGCCATAGGGGAAGGACAGGAAAGGATGAAGGGTGGAGATAAACCCGGCGTCGGCATTAGCCTACTCTTTACGAAAGGCGCCAAGGGGTCCGCGGCTTAACGTCCCATCCGACGGACGGCGTACTCACTCAAAGTGCCCTCCACAAAGCACCTCAAGTAGGGATCGAGATACCTCTGAAAAATATTCAACACCGCCGGGATTTGAACCCGCGCCCTCAGGGTGGGAAGCCAGTACGTTAGCCCCCGCACCATCTCGATCCCCTGGCAACTGTCATAGTGTAAATATTGCTGTTTGTTGGTTGGTTTTACATGTACAGAAGTTTGGAATTTTGGTCTATTAATGATACGTTTACATCTAGGAAGGTGATTTGGGAGGAGACAATGATAAAATTGCAGGAGACAGAGGTTGAAACATTGAGGTTGGAAATGAAGGTTTTCAGTGACATGCTTATGCTTAGTATCCTGATTTTTTTGGCTGTAATAAGTGATATTAAGATGAGGGGAAGAGGTATAGGAACCCTACGTATCATAATGGAGGTGGTGGGGTGATAAAATGAAAGCCAAATGTGGCCTACCGTAATTTTAAAGATCAAGCCCTGTGCTGTCGTAAACCATCCTCTCATTTGGAATGTCTGTGGTTCCACCCCCAAGTTCTGGCGCACACGAATCGTAAAATAAGACGTTGAATGCCTCCATGTCGACCGGTGACGTATTCGCGAGATACTTATCCTCTCGTCTACCTTCTTGTTTTTTTTATCAGCCTCACTCTCTTGAGAAACTTCCTGTTTTCAATATTAAACCCGGTGTTGACGTGGTTTCCACTTTTTCTTTTTGCTCCGCGCAATCGCTTGTATCCCTCGCCGAAAGACCGACCGAGAAATGGGTTTCATGTGACCCTTTGAACATTCTCTCATGTGAAATCGATGACTCGCCCATGTTCAAGCTGGGAATTCGTGTGTTCGCTCGAAACGAGACAAAAAAAGCACCCACTATGTCTCCATGTTTTCCATGGATTGGGAGAAGTTGAAGGGAGACCTCACTCGACGGTTTGTGCGGCGGGTGGACCCGAAAGTAAAAGTTTAAAGTGCGAAGGCGTAATTCGATGTTTTGCGTGGAAATAATTCTATATATTTGTGTGTGTATGCAAGTGTGTGTGTAGACATATATATATATATATATATATATATATATATATATATATATATATATATACACACACACACATACACATGTCTACATCATCCATGTATATATATATATATATAAAATATATATGTAAATGGATGATGTAGAAGCACCCAGAGAGTAATATAATATTGGGCCACCACAATAGACCCCCATACCCTGATGTTTGAATTCCGCACGCCGTATAGGGCTTAGTATTGGGTGAACTCTACATCATCACCTGCCAAACCGATCTTCGGGTTGATTACTGTGTTTTTGGTTTATATATATATATATATATATATATATATATATATATATATATATGTGTGTGTGTGTGTGTGTGTATGTATGTCGGTTTATATTATATATATATATATACACACTCAAATAAATAAATATATATATATATATATAAAATAAATACACACACACACACTAGCACAAACATGAGATGATTGTACGAGTTAATATACCTCGTATATTCGATGGTAAGCCAGGTGAAATACCTGTATAACACTTCGCACTAGTGGACACAGACAAAAACACAGAAAAACCCAAAAAAGAGACTCACTAACTTTTGAACTTTTGGTGGTTGCAGCCACCTTCATCGAGGAAGAGAGGGATAGCATAAAGTAAATAACATGCTAAGAAAAAAAAATTGAGAAAAGGCTTGTGAAAACTTCGATATGGATCTGCTTGATTTTGTACGGCTCGGAAACTTGGTTCTTAAAACAGGATGATAGGCGTAGGTTGTAGAATTTTGTGAATAGTTAGATGTGGAGAAAGATGGAAAAGTTTAAGTGGACGGAAAGAAAAACAAATGAAGGGGTGTGAGGCGTGATGGGAGGAGAATAGAGAGAGAGAGAGTGGATTGTTGGTAGGAATCAAAAAGAGGTAAAAGAAAGAGGGATGCAGAGAGCATTTTGGTTGGCGATGGGATTTTGAGGATTGAGCTATGAAGTTTTGAGAACGATAGGCAACCGATGGAGGGACATGAAAAACAGTCGTTCTTCGGTATAATTATCTTATTAAGGATATTCCATAAAAACAATTGGAAATCTTTGAGCGAGTTGAAGGGTTAAATTCGCTAATGTTCTCACATATCCAACAATTTTCCTTCCTACCAAGTAAGTGATATCTCCACCCGGTTTTTGTCTTTTTTTTCGTCTGCATCCTCGAAGAAAAGAATAAGACTGAAGGAGTTACGACCAGACTGTACAAACGACTGTGCTATCGGCTCTAAACTTCAGGGGAAACAGTTTATTAAGGATAAGGAATGAAAGACATGCCCGCCAGTTGTTTGTATATTTTATTAGAGGTGGAGGAAAATAAGATCGAATGGGAAGTGGAAAAAAAATTTACGTCTAGTAACCATTACTGTTTCTTCCCGGACTGCGTAAATATTTACTCATTCCCGGTCTAATTTCCTTAGTGATATCATGATGACCTTTTGGATTTAACTCTCCATTCTCAGTTCTGCATTAATTTCATATAGTAATGGTCCAACTGAAATATGCTATTACGGATGAAGGGATATTTTTATATCTCCGTATTTACTCTGAATCGAATGATTAATGTTTTTGTTGTCTTTTTCTCGAGTTTACTTTCTCTAATTGCGTTTTAAAATTAGATTTATGAACCCAACATTTTACTTTGAATAGAGTCTTAATTTATAATTGTCTATTATCTCTATCATTGGAGTGCTACAACCGAGCTTCTGTAAAACCAGATTCTGTTCTTCTTCCAAACATGACCGAAGCAGTGAAAGACAATAATTTCTTTACATTACTTCCAGTATTTTTGATGATAGTTCTTTAGTCACCCCAATCAATTCCACTGCCCTTATCCCTCTTATGTTGTATCCTAATCACATTTAATGTTATCAATCCACACCCGCCCCATTTGTTCGACATATATTGTTATCCTCGCATACCCGAGTTTCGTTTCCGTGAGGTAATTTTGGGAGGAGTACGTCTTATTACAACCTCTTTTTCTGTGAATTGGGCATTTATTTCTTAGATGTTTCAAAAACCTGCAACAAGCAGTCTTTCTGTCGAAATTCAAACAGTCTCCTTATCTATCCTACTATATCTCAAGAAGATGCTCACAAGATATGCTTAGGGTCTGTTCCAAAATTGAGTAGGATAAATGCGGGAAAACATTTTACTGCAGTTCTGAGTAAAATCACTAAAATTCTTCAATAGGGCACCCTTGTGCGTCGACACACCGGTACCCACGCCTATTGCAGTAGCAGTATGCTTCCTGGAAAGCGTCGAAGGAAACCTCGTTATGGTACCTTGTCACGGTCTCTATGACGTTACCCAGCGTTCAAAAATGGTTTTCTTTGAAGCTCCTTTCTATTCCTGGGAGCAAAAAAGAAGTCGAGTTTTGCCACGTCGGCACTGTAGGGCACCTGGGGCAGCGTTGTCACCTTGTGCTCTCGGCCTGGTACTCAGTTCTTAATGAGGAAAGCGATGTGGTACGAGTTGGTCCCGTTGTCATGGTACAGCCTCCCATTGACAATGATCTCCTTCCTGACTCGTTGAACCTTTTTCTGCAGTCTTTCGAGGACTTGTACGTAAAACTTACTGGTCAATGCTTGTCCCTGAGACACAAAACCTTTGCAAATAACGCCTTTTTGAGTCGAAAAGGACTGCTTGGATTTGGAAGAGACCCTTTACAGAGCCATTCCACTTGTTCTCTGCATTCGCTTTTATATGCAACCTCCTTTGGTGTCGTCGAAGAATGTGTTTCTCACAACCTTCCTTGCTCGTCCGAAATTATCCCCTACCGAGACGACCCTTGACACCACCCCTCTATACCCTAAGGGGTGTCCACGCCTTCCTTCTTTCCGGCCCAGTTCTTCACCCAACAGTTTTTCCCCTTCTCGCCCGGCCATACTTGACGCTCCTATTTCTTCGTTCTCTCCGTCTCATTTTCTCAATCCTTCTCCGTGCCAATGCCATCCAATCTATCTTTCGTCCTCTTTTCTCAAGGGTCGAATTCATGAATAAATCGACGCTACGCTCCACATCAGAGACTGCGGCTCTTAAGCATTTTTTGCGTCTTCAGCCAACTTAAAGGATCCATCTGTTCTTCTCATTAATCTATCTCTTCATCTCCTTTTAAAATATTTTCTCCTTACGTAACTCCTTCCCAAATTTCCATTACCTAGTGCCTGCACTTTCATCTAAAGTGTTTACCGATGACCTCAATTGTTTCACCTTCCCAAACATTATCATAAATATAATCAGCAACGATATCATAGTAACTAATTATTATATTTATTAGTACCCGAAGTCTACTACCGGCTTAGGGTAGTATTTTGATGGACTCTGGTATTACACAGTACAGCCTTCATCAAGTGTAATACAATAAAATACTAAGCACTAAAATAAATTTCTACGAATACCTGATACACCAAAAGTCGCCGAAAGGGGATGTGGCAGAGGGTGTTGGGTCACCACTCATCCATTCACAATCAACATTATGTCACCTCTGCAAAATTATCATTTCGATCATGCACTTAAGCATAGTTAATCACACAAAGGAAGGTACTTGCATGCATAAATATTCAATAACAGGATATATATATATATATATATATATATATATATATATATATATATATATCCTGTTGGTAAATATTTGGTATAAATTTGTATATATATATATATATATATATATATATATATATATATATATATATATATATATAAGTCATGCGGGAGCATGTTTAAAAATACGGGTATATTTAAAATTCATTCATTGTATCGACAATTTATTTACCCTACCGATACAAACTATCCCTTTGTGCCCGCGGTAATGTCTATTTCGAAACTGAATTGTACGAGGAAAAAATGGCGTTCAAAATTCATCCGTTTCAGTATCTTATCAATGTTTCTTTTCCTGCCTCAACGACCACGTTTCCGAGTCTTACGCTTCCTTTCCAAATGCAATTCTTCTTTTTAATGTCCATACTAATCTATACACCCTCTGTCAAAACATCTTCCGTAGTTATCTACCAGCGTACTCGTAAAGTAGAATTTTGAGAACAGTTTCTTAAACGTCCTCCGTACGAATCCAATTCTGTGCCTAAACTTTCTCTTTTCCGTCTTCGGGATTCAATGAGATTAGCCGTCAACATAGCCTACAGTACGACAAACATGATTTTCTCGTCGGAGAACTATGAATGGAATATCCGACATGGTGACTAGAAAATGATTGTTGGCATGGGGACGTAGACATCGGCGTGAACCAATGAGACAAAAACAATATCGGGTTCATTTGCGTAAAAATTGAAACAATAAATGCTGTATTCATGAAGGGAAGGAGTGCCTATGAAACAATTTTAAAACTATTAAGGGGTTGTTTTCGGAAAAAGTTTTTGACCTTCTTAACGAAGAGTTACACAAATATTAAAGATATCGAACTCCAATCCATATTTTCACCCAATAATTCGGTTTTTACGTTGATAGTGACGGCGTTAGAGCTCTGTTTCTACATCAATAATAAAAGATCTGTCTCAAAAGTAGTAGGACTGAGTCGATTAAGAAAAACGTATTGCCAGAATTGGTACATTCACTCCACAGTCTTCGAAGTAGCACTCTTGTGCGTCCACACACCACTAACAGCGGGTTTTCCACGCCTCGCACACCTGCTGGAAGGCGGCTTCCGAGAGCTCTCTCGTCACGGCCTGTATTAACGCTTCCACGGAGCCTTGGTGACGTCCTTTCAGCACGGTTTTGAGGTGGAGGAGGAGGAAGAAGTCTGCTGGGTGATTGTCTAAAAAATTTGGATCCTCACGTGCATGGTTGAGAAACTCTTGGCGGATCCGCGTGTGAGTTTCCTTTTCTTCGTCCGAGAACACTCGCGGCTCCAACTTCTCACACGCCTTTCTCATACTCGTTTTCACTCACAAGTCAAAGCACATCACTTTTAGGAATTCCAAGGTCATTAGAAGCCATGGGAACGCTCAATCTGCGATCCCTCTTAATTTATTGTAATTTATTCATTTATGTACCCTGAAAGCCATCGCTAGGGTGTTTGGCAGGGGGTGAATACACATCAGTATAATATTTATCCGAACATGACCCTAAAGCGGTCGGAAATGTTATTCTGATCCCTTATCGTTCGTGGAAAAAATGAAAACTTAAATCTATCTGTTGAAAACATGATCTCTTTAATTTTATTAAAATGATCTCGCCTGCCGTAGTTCGATGAGGGGTAATAATACATTTTCAACATCACTGCTAAAGAGACATCCTTCCAATTCATATGCATGAGACTTAATCTGTAGTTTAATCTTCGCTCCGTGATTGGTTCCCAACCTAACCCCTCTAATCGGGCTTCTCTTCTCCCTAGCTACTCTTGGCAATCTTTAGTAAAACCAGATAGTACCCCTTCAGCATACGGTCGTTAGAAATTCAAGGCGGCCAAGTGAAAGTATTCCTAAATTTTTACATTCTTGTTAAAGGGAAACGTATTTATTTGGGAAAATCAGGAAGAAACAGCCTATTTCCTATGTGAGCCTTCGACAATGTCTACGATAGATGAACGTCTCCGCTCTATCCTGCGAAATCTCTGAACTCTTTTCATTAGTCTTTTTGTTAGTTAACTTGTGTTACTCAGAAATACTCGATTTACCAAGGGCGTTATCACCATATGCTGCCTTGAGCATTTCATTAATCTCTTTCCCGGTTTTGCCAAGTTTCACGCAAAATTAAGCGGTGTACCGCTGTTCCAGTTACCGGTTCATGACGGAGCGTAACGAGGTCACGTTATAAAGGTTTCGCAAACGAACGATCCGTACTCCGCAAAGGCTGGGAGCCAACTGCCCCCGTCCTTTCCTAAGACTCCCCTCTCTCGAACCCAGTCGGAGAAACTTCCTCCCGTCTGTCCGTCTAGCTAAAATAAGTCATATTACTTTTGGGAGAGTCGTTCTATTCATGAATTCCTTTCACGATTTTGTTACGGTTTCTCCAAGAAGTACCCATAAGGACAATGGAAACTGTTAAAGCATGCCAGATAAACAATATGGACGTGTCTCCTGTTTAATTTCCTATGCACACCTTGGATCGTGTGAGAAATTGGTCATTCACGATTCTAGCGCTGATTTCGTATCCTATAGTATATTGAACAATTGGTTTCAGTAAGTGAAATACGCATCGTGTGAAACGGCCAAACGGTCATCTCAAATATGACGCGTATATCCTGATTTCTTTGAAGTTCTACTAAAAAGCCTTTTCCTTTCTTACCTTGGGACATTTAGATCCTGTTCTAATTCATGACCTTTAAATTTGATGTCTAACTATATATTTCTATTTTTTTCCGACCCTCTTCGATTAAATATTTTATTATTCCGTTTTTATCCAACGTCTTCCTCATACGTCTGTCTAATGCGGTCAGTTAATTAATTATTTCACTTCCTTAAGCAGTACAGCAATAATGAATTAATCGTGACAAAGTATAAGAAAGCATGTTCCTAATGTGGTCGATAATCAATTCAATCCTTTCGCTGTCCAGAAATAATAAAAAGTGATAGTTTATAACATTGCGTTTCTTAGATTATTCATCCAACTCCTTCTTTTATAAATCCGAAGAAACTATTATTCCTCCCACACCGTAGCTGCATCTTCTTCGTTTGTTCTATTTTTATTTTAAATTTTTCGATTGGATGTCATGGAACTAAAACTCTTCAGTTACCTGTTTACACTTGATCTCTCTATCAATAGCATTATTTTATCCCTATATCTGTTTTTTTTGGAACGATATAACTTGTTTCTTCCTCAGATCGGGTGCTCTTTGGTCCTTTGCAAGCGAGGTAATCCGACAGGGAGAGTGATTCATTTTTATCACTTGCCATCCCCATGTAATAATCTCACGTGCACTTATTACCAAGTGGGTGTGTCTGTCACTTAATATGTGCCGGGACAATTTTTCGCACTCATGTACTCGAGAGCACGCGCTCTAGGGCACTTACAAAATCCCCTCGCATTCAATTGTTTTCAGCTGTAGAGACGTGCTATGGCTGGCTCCGTGACCGTGATAGGGACAGGTGGCTGATCCCCTGAACGATCTGTTTATTTTTTTTGTATTTTTAAAAATAGATTTCCGCCCCTCCCTATTGCCCTCCCCTTCCGTCTAATCGCCTTAAGGGTCACAAATGCATGCGCCTCTGCTGCTCTTTCCACAGAGGAGCAGCTGTTCGCCAAGGATCTCCTGCGCACACTTCTTTATTAGATCGCTCTAAGTCGCCTCAGGGTGGGAGCCCATTTTATTTTTATCTGCAGGAATTGACTGGTGAAACGAGCCCGTCGATTCAATGTACTTTTTCAGAACGGTCGTGTTTGCCTAAGGCTTAAAGATGTCTTAGAAATTGTTTCAGCGGGGACGCGTATTCCTGATTAGTATCTAATTGCTCCGGACGTGAGCATTGTTTAACATTGTTTTGCGGCCGGAGGTAATTGGTTGCCATGTGTACATCGTTTGTTCAAAATATTATTGCACTGATAGTAGTAGTATTTAGGGGAAGCGACCGACATCTAAGGTCATTTGCGCCATAGGGGATGAACAGGAAAGGATGAAGGATCGAGAGAAACCCGGGGTCGGCATAAGCACCTATAGTAGGGATCGAGATACCTCTGAAAAATATTCAACACCGCCGGGATTTGAACCCGAGCCTTCTAGTTGGGAAGCCAGTACGATAGCCACAGCACCAATCCCGAACCCCTATTGCACTGATTTATGCGTAATCGATTTTACAACAATTGATTGCGTATCGATTAATAACGTATCTCTATTATTAAGGCGTTTCAGGCATTGCATGGAGTACTGAGCGGAGGACCCTGGTTCGATTCCTGGGGACCCCTCTGGGCACCTTCAGCTTCACCCAAGACGTGTGATTTTTCCAGTGCCAGATTTTCCTAGAATATCATAGTCGGTACAGGGAATAAGGAATTGGTCCCCCTTATTAATACCCTGGTACTGTGTGAATTTAAGTGGACAGAAAGGAAAAGAAATGAGGAGGTGCTGGGTATAATGAAAGTGGACGATAGGAGATTGTTGGGAGAAATCATAAGGCGGCAGGAGAAATTGATGCAGAGAACATTTAAATTGGCAGTGAGATATTGAAGACTGTGATAGAGGGGAGACTGTTAAGTAAACGAGGAAGGGTGAGGAATAGGATAGGGATGATGGTCGGAATGAACGGAGGAAGGAAGTATACAGAGATGAGGAGAGATTTTTTATAGAGTAAGATGTTGGGTTATTTTTTGTCACGAGAAACAAGATATTTATTTGATAGTCCAAAACTTACCTTAACCGGTAGATTGCCTAATAATAATACATAATAGGGTTTAATATTAGGGGAAACTACCCTCACCTATACAACCGGCCTCTCGGGTTTATAACTATGGTTTGGTCCTCTATTTAAAAATCAAAACTTTTTTTTACGATCAGGCCATATCGCTTATTTTATAATAATCGAATTTTTTAATGTATCTATATTTATTTCATTTCAATATCCTTTTATTCATTCTCATTCTTCAATTCTTATTCATTCCTTTTTGTGTAAGAGAGCTTCCACATCTAAGGATATAGTTTGATGCCATTCCCGACTGTTTACACCGTTAGTTTCCATGATAAGTATTAAATGTTTAAATGAAATACTAAATACGCATGAATACGCGATTCTCTCAATATTTTTAAATATCTATATTTTTTGATGGAACCATAGCTATGTTTGTTATGTTAGATGTACCCACAATTATTTATTGGCATTCTTTAAAACAATAGCATTTTAGTTTATTAGGCACTCGTTCATACATTATTCATCAAGTTTAATAAACAAATTGTTGGTGATAACAATGATCTCTATGAGAAAACAATGAGAACACAAATATTGAGAAAATATATATGTAATGCGATATTGTTATTTCGGTTAAACATTAGTAGGGGTTGGTGCCAACAATACCTTCAGTTACCATGCGAACGTACGTATAGATATAATTACGTTTATGTGGCTTAAATTGTATGTTTAAATGATTTGACTGTAATAGATATTGTTTAAACATTTAAGTTTTCTTTTCTGAGATCAAATCCTTAATTCCCTCTCTCTGTTACTTGGAAGGGCGTGGGAGTTCTTTGTTTTATACTTTAAGCAATATGAAGAAAGGGCTTCTGTTCATTGTCTCCTTGCGAGGCAGTAGGGATTCTGTTGAGCCTTATATTATATATATATATATATATATATATATATATATATATATATATATATATATATATATATATATACTTATGGCTGCGTAGGTTTTCGCGGCGGTGGTTTGAAGTACTCTGCATTGTCGGGTTTCACCGCGTCGTTGTTTGATATATATATATACATGTTATGACGATGCGCGCGATCTGACTTCTTTTTTATTTGGTACCCCAAATCCTCTTTAGGAGGAGTCGGAGAGTTGTGCGTTTTTTCGTTTTAAAGGAGATGGGCTACGTGTTCGACGCCGAGCAGACGCGTGATGCCTGCGGGACAGATAAACTAGCTCACGCAGCCGACGTGACCTTTCTCGGTCGCGTCTCTCTCTCTCTGCCCCTCTGGTTCTTGCCCTGGTCGGCCACGCAGGCGGCTGGCTCTGGAGTCCCTTGGATTAAGGGAGGAGTGGGAACTTCGGAAGAACACTTGGCCGTCGATGTGGATCTCATTCCGACTGATAGGAGGAGTGGGACGCCATTAACGTCTCTGATTTATCTAACGGCTGTTTGGTCTGCGAACTTCATGGATGCCCATTGCTAGATTATACTAACTGCATAAAGTACGAAGTAATGTGGAGGCCAAACCGTTAAGAGTAGAGCATCGCTAAACTGATTGATGTGCTACTCCCCACGGGGCGAATAATCCCAGGTGACCTGAAAATTTCACATAGGTATCTCCCCTTCGAACAAAGCTCCATCCATTGGAAGTATTTTTTAATACAACTGCGCCTTCCACGCTCGTTTTACCAGGATCGCTCTTCAAATAAGTTCGAGGCATGACTTTCATGGAATGAATACAAATACACACACACACATACATACATACATACATATATATATATATATATATATATATATATATATATATATATATATATATATATATATATATATATATGTATATGCACATATTTTTATGTGTTTGATATTACGCAGAACATAAATGCAACACTTTAAAGTCTCTTTGTGTTCAATTATCGAATTTTTAAAGAAATAAAAGGCTTTTTGCGCCTTGGATCAAATAGGTATCGGCAATTGTTGACTCGTTTCCCATTTTAAATGCTATAAATCGATAACAATTCGCTAATGAAATATGTTTCTTTTTTCCTTTTAAATAATATACGGGTGATACTAAAATTTTCACAGCCTGAATTCATAAAAATTATTAATGTACTAGTAATGCGTATTGATTTGCTTTCTTCTCCAAAACTGTCGAAACTTTCGAGGAAACAATTTTCACAATTTGCAAGTTTTTTTAAGCGTGTATCACTAAGGCCCTGCAGTTTATTAATCTTAATTTTGTAAATTAAAATACAATTGAAAATAATAATTTTATTCCTTATGAGACTCAGGTGTTCAACCCCAATTCAGGTAGTGAAATGATTTCATTAATCTCGCTTTAAACAGATGTTGTGAATATCTAAATTCATCAGGCATTTATTACAGGTAATCCAGCCCTAACCAACCGCTTGTAGTAGGTTTTGGATGGACACAATCTACCAAAAAGTAGCGCGGCAATTCTCATGTCCCTCGTAACAAAATACAACCCAACAACCTACACTACAAAAATCCCCTCTTCATCTCTGTAAACTTCCTTCCTCCCTTCGTTCCGTCCAACATTTCTATCCTATTTCTGCTCATTCTTCTTTTGCCCAACATTCTCCCCTTTGTATATCACAGTCTACAACATTCCATTTCCTATCAATTTTCTTTGCATCCATGTTTCCTGCCTTCATAGGATTTCTCCCAACAATCCCTCCTACGATTCCCAGTATATCCTCATTCTCATTCTAACATTCTCCCCTCTATTACAGTCTTCAACATCCCACTGCCGGTCAATACCCCCTTCATGCACTTTTCCTGCCTCCATAGGATTTCTCCCAACAAACCCCTCTCTTCGCCCACCATACCAAGTACTTCCTTATTTGTTTTCCTTTATGTCCATTTCACCTTCTCCATCCTTAATGTTCAATTTCTAAAGCCTCCAAACTACGTTTATTTTTCTGGTTCAACGACCATGTTTCCGCGCTGTGTTTAACTACGCTCCATATCAAAGTTTTTACGAGTATTTTTTTAACATCCTTACTCACCGTCCCTTTCATCAACTCCCTCCTCCTTGCTAAAGCCTCTTTGCCTAGCGCAATTCTTCTCCTTACGTCCCTACTACTTTGCCCGTGTTGGTCCAAAACACTACCGAGATACGTAAACTGTTCTACCTGCTCTAGTTTTTGCCCTCCTATTTAATGTTTAGCTTAGATTTTCTAGTCCTATAAAACCGCAAGGCTTTTAATTTGCTTAAATTTTGCTCACTTTTTGAGAAAGGGCTATTCTCACAGTATTCTACTATTTGAAAATAATCTCTTTTTAAGTTTTTGCTTGCGTTTTCAGTAAATTACAAGAAAAACATTCGAAAAATTTATAATTCTTTTTTTGCTGTTCGAAAATAAGCGGAATTATGTCAAAAAACATAGTAGAATGTCAAATGAGCAATGAGCAAAAGTGACAACGAAAATTACCTTAAACAAGCTAAAAAAAGGCTTATTTTATGTTTTTCGTCCCATACGAGAAAGAAGTGATGTTAGCCGAAGCTTTTGATGATAGCGGTGTTGCATAAAATCTGTAGTGATGACTCGGCGAAGAGTGAAGTTAAATATTCCAAATATATATGAGGAATGTAAACGAAAGGAATGAAAGGAAGGAAAGTAAACGAAGGGAATTCATGGAAAGGAAAGGAGAAGAAAAAGATCCAGCTGTAAAATGTAAGGTGAGCCCTCATAAGAGCGGAAGGAATTTTATTGTTTTCAACGCCAACAATGGCAGTTGGGAGGCAGCGTACAAAGTATTCCGCCATTTTTACGACTGCGAAAGACGCCGAGTTCGCGCCGATGAAACGGCGTCATCAACCAACGTCGCTAACAAGCGCACGACTCATTGGCTCTCAAAAGTGTCATGTGACTTCCTCCGAAGGAATTTCGAGCTCCCCCCTTTCCCTCGACGGTCGCAATTAACTTCTTAATTCGGAATTTTAAGAATTCTGTCGCTGATTGAAGGAGACGCGCAAAACACGTGATTCATACCCCAAATGCGAAACCGTTTCCAGTTTTCATATACGCATTTTCATGTACAGAGGAGAAAGGAGGTCATTGTTTGTCTTGGATGCAGTGCATAACTACGCTTATATGAATATATATAAATATATATATATATATATATATATATATATATATATATATATATATATAATTATTATTATTATTAGGTAATCTACCGGTTAAGCTAGGTTTTTGGATGGACATAATTACTAATTAAATAATTTGTGACCCCTAGCAAAACACAACATCCTACTTTACATCAGGTCCCTCTTCAGCTCTGAGTACTTTCTTCCTCCCTTCCTCCCGTCCAACATCCCTATCCTGTTCCTTCCCTTTCCTCGTTTGCCTAACATTCTCCCCTCTATTATAGTCTTTAACATCCCACTGCTGGTCAATACCCCCTTCAGCCACTTTTCCTGCCTCCATAGGATTTCTCCCAACAAACCCCTCTCTTCGCCCACCATACCAAGCACTTCCTCGTTTGTCTTCTTCTCTGTCCATTTCACCTTCTCCATTCTTCTCCAAACCCACACGGTGGATGTAGATATATATATATATATATATATATATATATATATATATATATATATTTATTTATTTATTTATTTATTTATTTATTAATTTATTTATTTATTTATTTATTTATTTATTTATTTATTTATTTATTTATTTATTTATGTATTTATGTATTTATGTATTTATTTATTTATATATTTATGTATTTATTTATTTATTTATATCTATTTATAACGACGAGTCCACTTTAAAAGTGGACTCATCGTTTTAAAACTAGCCGAACAAATATGGGTGTAACATTTACACTGTTCAGATAAGTTTTTCCGTATTACATCAACATTCTAGAAAGCATTTCACTTGGCTTTACACCTTCTCCGAATAAAAATCTAATAACAAGACCGCTACTCTTCTAAGTGACAATCTTCTGGTGAAGTTGCCTTGGTAAACTGAAGATTTTGAGTTTGTGTTGACATAAAATAATAGAACAGCTATGATCAGAGTTCATCCAAAAGTTGCCAACTAACACCCCAGGAAAAATTGTAAAGATCCATTGAATAGTTTTTAAATGAGAGCAAATTCTCTTTACTCATTGAATGACCCTCGCATTTGGTTGCTATCTCTTGAAGGTTAATTCGAATTGCCTGGAAGTATAACGGTGCAGAATGTTGAATATCCACTCTGATGACTGTTCAACTTCCTTCGCGTAGTGTAAATATTTATAGTAGATTCATATGGTCTTCGTAAAGACGCGATTCATGGCCTCGGGTCAAAGGATTTGACCTCTTCAGGTCTTCCTACCCGATTCACGCACGTTATATTCGCCAGTCATATGTTCGGGTAATTCTTTCTTCCACTTTCGGTTGAAGATATATGTTCTCTCCCTATTTTTGTGTTCGCCAAATTAATCGGAGGGCAGTGAATGAGTCAAAGAGAAAGAAGGCACTAAACCCGAGAGGTCAAGGCCAAGAGCGAATGTTTGCTTGTTGATTTCCCGAGTTGATTTGATGTGAAGGACAGGTTAGCTAAGAGTTCTCCTGACTATATTTCATTAGATCTTCAACAGCAAAAAATGCGTCTAATTACGACGTTTTTTCAACAATGCGCATTTGCGACTTAAAACAATGCAAGGGACCAAAGGCGAACACTACAGTCGAGTAGTAGTAGTTTTGAGGGGAGGCGACCGACAGCTGAGGTCATTTGCGCCATAGGGGATGGATAGGAAAGGATGAAGGGTGGAGAGAAACCCGGCGTCGGCATTAGCCTACTCTTTACGAAAAGCGCCAAGGGGTCCGCAGTTTAACGTCCCATCCGACGGACGGCGTACTCACTCAAAGTGCCCTCCACAAAGCACCTCAAGTAGGGATCGAGATACCTCTGAAAAATATTCAACACCGCCGGGATTTGAACCCGCGCCCTCAGGGTGGGAAGCCAGTACGTTAGCCGCCGCACCATCTCGATCCCCCCACACTACAGTCGATTTGGCTTTTGAGACAAGAGGTAACTATGGCTACTGCCCGACAGAAAAGAAGATATATTTACATCCATATCGATTTTTTTAAGAGCTTCAATAGCGAATATTATCACTTATTAAAACAAAAAACCGCATAGATACGATGATAAACGCAACAGTCATATCAAAGCGTCTTACAGACATAACAAACATGACCAACAATGTGTATGTACAGGGTTCGTCCGGAAAATAAGTGTACTGAGCTCAGGAAAAAAAATTTATTACACTTTTACATATCTTAAGCTAATATTCCTCAAAATAGGACCCTTGTGAGTCGATACACTTGTTCCAGTGGCGTTCCCATTCCTGGAACGCTCCCGCGAAGGCATCATCGGGAACCTCTCGAAGACTCGTCGTCGACCTCTTCTCTGCCCTCCACGAACATCTTGTGCCACCGAAAGATCATGTTTCTGGACATGGCTGACTCCCCGTAAGCCTGGTTAATCATACCGACAGTTTCGGTAGACGATTTCCCAAGCTTTACCGCAAATTTGATGGAATAACGCTGCTCCAAAAACTTCGGCATCGCGTTCCGTGACGTGGGTCGAGCGTGGAGGTTCGCGTTAACAGAGCTCCTCACTACACCACAGCTCAGAGCCGACTGCCTTTTTCAGCGTCGCTTGCCAACATGCCCCCCTCCAATCGCAGCCCGTCAGAGCGGTGCTGGGCGCGCCTGGAGCGGCGCGCCCAGCCCAGGAGTCAGTACACTTATTTTCCGGACGAACCCTGTATGCCGAACATCTTTCAGCCATATATGCTTAAATGACGAAAATTGAGACTCAATTTTTATTATAAAATCACACGAAATCCAAGATAGACGCAGCAATTAGATTAAGGAGTTTGAAATAAGCGGTAACTATGGTAGCCTGCTAGCATACAACGTATGCCGCCGTATGATCGTCTCTTGTTTTCATCGATCTATATCTTTGATCTCACCATTATTAGATTACTTTAGTAATTTATTCCAAATATTATTTTATTTTTACATTTATATCCTTTGTATTTCAAATGTTATTATTGATAATACTTTAATTTTACTTATTTCTGTTTTTTTAATTGTGATTTTTTCTATTCATAAAATCAGTAATTTATTTGAAATATTATGTATCATTTTTTTTGTTGTTTTTCCATTACATGTACCACTCTTTCACTGCTATTACGTATCCGCAGATTAGTCTCATCTCAGTAAGTTTCGCAGGTTTTTTACACATCCCTTCCCCTTACTGTGTGGCTGTTTTCCTGCCGTAGTTTTTTTCGCTACGTATATACAGATATTCATAAATTTAAATGTCTCGTCAAAATCTGCACAATTTTTTTCAAAATTGGCATTTATTATTTTTCGTATTTTCCTGTAATCACTGCACAAAAAATCTTCACTCTTTGTTGTAATGATTGTTTCTTTATTAATCCATGTAAACGACTAGGGGTTGGCCGGGAGAAGGGTCTATCAAGTCTCGATCTCGCCCCAACAATAACGTTTTACCCCTGCCATTATTTTTCCTACATAGTTCAGGGGGATATTCTCTCTTTCTCCTCCCATCAGTCTTCCATTCCTTCCGTCTCGTTCCCTGGTGCCCTCAAACAATAGGGTGGGAGAAGGGGAGGATTCGCGCTGCACGGCCGCCTTGGCAACGGTCACTCACTTCATTCTCTCAATCGTTTCTTGTCATTTAAGTTCGCTCTCTTTCTCTCACTCTCTCTTCATCAGCGGCTGCAGCTGTCTCCATAGAGTCCGGGAATGATGCACGCGTGAAGTCGTGGTCTATAGCTCCAGATGTGGAATGTTATTTTTTTCCTCCTTATCATCCATTCGCGAACTCACATTGTCATGTTTTTCCACGTGTGACCGATTTTTCGTGTTTTCTGAAGATAAGCAGTCAGTTTCGATGTACTCTATGTAATCAAAGCATTTGTTTTTAAGCATTTTTTTAGAAATCTCTTTTTACGGTGTTTTTTTTAGAATAGTAGATGCTATGGTTCAACAATCTTAGGCCATGGAATTTGGATCGCTGTTGTAGGAATTAATGTAGGTTGAATGGCCAAGTTGTAGGATTTGGATAAGTTGTAGGGAAAAGGTAGTGGGGTTTTTTTTCAAATTCCTACGAGATGAGGGTTAAGTGTGACGAGTATGCTGGTGGAATCAAAATTGGGAGCCTCTTGATTCTAAGAAGAGATCAGGCAACATTTTAAGACTTTAGGAAGGTTTCTGCGCACCTCTGTCTTGTATTATGGGGCAGAGGGTATTATCATGGTCCCAAATGATGTTGGTAGATTCGACCACTTTGGATAGAATAAGAAACAGACGGATGGACACCGTCTCTCAAACAGATTCAAGTTGTCATTTTTCCCTCGCACGATTGATGCAGTCTTCAAGAAAATAGGAACTAAATTGCTCGAATATATTATAGGCAGGAGTAGTTTTTACGGGAAGCGACCGAGAGCTAAGGTCATTTGCACCATTACGGATGGATGGGAAAGGAAGGGTGGAAAGAAACCAGAAGTCGGCATTAGTCTACTCTTTACGAAAGGCGCCAAGGGGTCCACGGTTTAACGTCCCATCCGACGGACGTCGTACTCACTCAAAGTGCTCACCTCAAAGCACCTCAAGTAGGGCTCGGGATACCACTTAAAAATGTATGTTATTTCCAGGATTTGAACCCGGGCTCTCTCGGTGGGAAGCCTGTACGTTAGCCACCGCGCCATCCCGATCCCCTTGAATATATTAGGTTTTGACTAAAATTCAGTGGTTTGGACCTATACATCAATGTTATCAGTACTGGTAATTTACCGGTCAAGGTAGTATTTCTATGGGAACAACCTACAAAAAGTCTCCAGTCTACGTATATCATCCTGCTTCAATGACTAAGTTTCCGCGCCGTATACAAGTACGTTCCATATTAAAGTTTTGACGAAACTTTTCTTAATATCCTTTCTCAACGTCCCTTTCATCAATTTCCTCCTTGTGGATGCCTCTTTGCCTAACGGAATTCTTCTCCTTACGTCCCTGATACTCAGACCATCTTGGTCCAAAACACTACCGAGATACGTAAACTGTTCCACTTGCTCTATTTTTTGCCCTCCTGTTTTTAAGTGTAACTAACCCTTTCCCCTTGTTTTATTTACAATTATTCTCATCCCATTACTATCACAATAAAATTTCCATTTCACTCAGTAATACTTGCAAACCCTTGGGTGACTGACTAACCAAAGTTTGTTCATCAGCAAAACCCCCGTAAAAACCTACATGAGCTAATAATTCTGCACCTACGGTGGGTGCCCAAATATACTCCACCGTACGACTTTGTTGACTGCTTTGCGGGGTATTGTGTCAATGTAGATTTAAAACACCATGTTGCATTCACTAATTGCCAAGGATTGCAATTCAGCCTCAATCCCATTCTATTTGGTCACATTTCAAATTCCTCCAAGTGAAGGGATAATTAAAATTTAAATAGGTTATTGTAGCTGTGGAATAAGTTCACTGTTGCATATTTTGAAGTTCAGATATGTTGAAATTATCATTTTTCCCTCGAAATGAAATGAATAATAAAACCAGTATGAGACCGCACTAGGGGAGGAAAAGCATTTTTGATTTTTTTTCGTTCCAAGGAGCCCACTATATTGTCGTTCTCATCTATTTTCAGCTATTGTCTTTCTTGTCAGTAATAGCTCCTCTCGTATTCGTAGAGAAGTACTCTCTCTTAGATACCATAGTGTATGTAGATACAGTTATCACGATTCCAAATTATTTGTTATATATATATATATATATATATATATATATATATATATATATATATATATATATATAATATATATTTTACGAGAAATGTATATGAATTATTTGAACTAAAAATGAAATATTTTTGATGTTCAATGCCTGGAGTGAAATATTACCCCCTGCCATGCACCCTAGCGGTGGCTTCTCGGATACCATGCAGAACGAGTATTTAACTAGAGTAAAAGTCATTCAAAGAAGTAATTTTACCTTAAAAGTCATTTGGTCCGTTGATACTTCTGGAACTCGATGTTTTTTAAGACTTGGTTAAAAAACGTTGATCGCCGTTTCTCATGAGGGGAGGACAGTTTTCATATTGTTAATTAAATCTTTAATTGAAGTTTAATCTTCATGAACGGTCCTTACAGCAGAGAGTTGAACAATTTTAGGAATTCTGTCGCAGTTATGTTTTAAAACCACTTCTTGCGGTTGCTAAGAACCGATTAGGTTTTTGCTCGCAATCTTAGCGGAGATTCTTTTTAATTTCCCTTTAAGTCTTCTCATTTCCGATAAAGATCTCGTCCTCATACACTCTACACCTCTCATCAGATGCTTAGATGACTTGCTAAGACCCCAAAGGCGAGAATGTTCGAGGAGAATGATATGAGGGTATAAAAAACGCTCCAATGCTCTATTTTTTCACATGCCTTAGGATTTAAGGTCAGGGTCATTTTTGAGAAAGAAAATCGTGCGTGACGGAAGTCTGCGCTACGTGCTCTACTCTATGTTCACCTGCAGGACTCGTGATCCATCGAGCGAGAACTACAGTTTTTATAGAGCTCCCTGAGCGGGAAAGGCATGCGCGAAAGTATGGTGGCTTTAGCCCATCCAAAACCTGCCCTAACCGGTAGATTACCGGTGATTAGCCTTATTCCGAAAACAACACTTTTATAATGATCACATTCCATGCACCAAAATCATTACGGAACAATTCACTTGATAAACTACTAATTTTAATGGGTGATAGTAGAATTGAGTTCTTCCGCGGTGCTGAAGTTACGCTTAAGACTTGCAGTGCAATGAGACTTCGTCTCTCATAATTTCAAATGCGTTGTATTATTTATTATTTTAGGCAATTTGTCCTAGTGGCAACGGTCAATTCTGGTCAACTGGCAGTCTTACAATGGACATACATACAGGCATACCTGTACATGCACAAGAAGACAGACAAAATGCTCTGAAATACAATGACACCCAAAGATTATATATATATATATATATATATATATATATATATATATATATATAATAATGTATATAATATATATTTAAAATATGTATATATACATATACGAGAATATATATATATATATATATATATATATATATATATATATATATATATATATATATATATTTAATATGAGTAAGGAGAAGAATGGAGAAGGTGAAATGGACAAAGAAGTAAACAAATGAGGAAGTACTTGGTATGGTGGGCGAAGAGAGGGGTTTGTTGGGAGAAATCCTATGGAGGCAGGAAAAGTGAATGAAGGGGGTATTGACCGGCAGCGGGATGTTTAAGACTGTAATTGAGGGGAGAATGTTAGGCAAACGAGGAAAGGGAAGGAACAGGATAGGGATGTTGGACAGGAGGGAGGAAGGGAGGAAGAAAGTACTCAGAGCTGAAGACGGACCTGATGTAGAGTAGGATGTTGTGCTTTGCTAGGGGCCACAAATTATTTTAATTAGTAATTATGTCTATCCAAAAACCTACCTTAACCGGTAGATTATCTAATAATAAATAATTAATATATATATATATATATAAACCATAAACACAGTAATCAACCCGAAGGTCGGTTTGGAAGGTGGTGGTAGAGTTCACCCAGTACTAAGCCCTATATGGCGCGTGAAATTCACACATCAGGGTAGGGGGGCCAGTTCCTTCCCCTGTGCCGGTTATTGCTTCCCAGGAAGATCTGGTACCCGAAAATCACACAGCTTGGGTGGAGCTGCAGGTGCCCAGAGTGGCTTCCCCCGGAATCGAACCCGGGCACTCCGGTCAATAGTTCAACTCTCTACCCCTCGACTACCGCGACTCATAAATAATATATATATATATATATATATATATATATATATATATATATATATATATAAATAGTCGAGTCAGATTAATTATTATTATTGAGTCATATTATTGCTAGTGCGCATCAAGAATAGGAAAGAGGAAAACATGTGCAAGTTGACATCTTTACTCATTGAAATTCTAAGAATATGGCACTGAGAACTGAAGGGGTCACTTTCTTGCCCTCTTTCCTCCGGCCAATCCCAACCGACTTAAAGACCACATGGAGTCTTTTCTAAGGTTTCCTTCCGAGCTCTCCCAGGTTCGCGTTTGTTTCTCGCTCGGAAAATGAGACCTCGACCTTTTCGCGACATTCTTTTTTTTTATTGGTTTTGGAAATTCAATCGTGGGCCCGTGGAAAAATGCGGCTAGCATGTAACCACCATTTGGTTCAGAACGGTGCGATTGGAACACTGTTGAATAATTAGTAATATTCTGATTGACGGCCATGTTGGACAATGTGTATTTATATGAGGATCATAAACATTTCTCAGCTTGACTTCATATATAATGAGTTGGAAATAATTCAGCGGTTTTTCCTCAATTTTATTATTAATTTGCATTTGCAGTAAACTCCGCTGATACCTTCTGTGTTATATTTTTCGTCCTTCTTAATTTGTTGGCTAGGCACTGGTCCTTTGTTTTTCCTTTGCGTGGTCTTCCCTTCAATTTTCTCCTCTTTCTTATGATTTAGACAAATCCATTGTACCTCAAGGTGTGCCTAATCCATTAAGTTTTTCTTTCCCGTATTTCTCTCTCTCTCTCTCTCTCTCTCTCTCTCTATATATATATATATATATATATATATATATATATATATATATATATATATATATATATATATATATAATTCTATCTCTTCTTCATACTCTTCCACATAAGTATACTTCCTAGTTCCTCATTTTCTCTCTCCGTTTAATCTTCATCATTCTCTTCCTCGAAACCATATTTCAAAGACTTCCTCTATTTTTTCGACTGGTACACTTTTACAATGTTCTATGTATTTGATACATATAGTGCCATGTTCGTTTACCTACGTTTTGACGAACTGCTTCCGCGTTTGCTTCCTCAGGTGTTCTTTGAATATGTATCAATTGCCTCTTAATCTTCATAAACGCTTTCTTAGCTTGAGATACATTCTTCGCTGGATGCAATTCGAACTCCTTTACGTACCAAGTCATTTAAACCGCGGCCCAGATAGATGAAGGTGTACACTTGGTCTAGTTTCACTCATCGACTTGTGACATCTGTCTTCAGTTTCTCACTTCCACTTAAATAAGGGTTTTAGTTTTCTTCGTATTAAATACTCTCATATTATATTGAATGAATTAGCATTCAGAATTTGTGCGACAGTACCAGCGATACTATCCAGTGTTCCTCGTTTTACTGCGATATCATCTTTCAATCAATGTTAGCAATGAAACTAAAGGAATTATAATAACCCCACACTATTTAGGTAGGTCAGACCACAAAGATAAGATAGGGGAGATAGATTCCAGTACAGATAGATACAAATACTCGTTGATTCCCCAGACAATCAGGAATCATAATAGTAAGAAGTCAAAGTAATTATAGAAATACTGGTAAATGCATTCAATTTACAAGCGAGGACAAGATTAAACGCTGATTAGATATAAGTTAATGTAAGACATTTGCAGGGCCAACAATTGTCACAATAATAGAGAGTTAAAACTGTCGAACGGATAGATTCATGTATTCGTTTTTACCGCGCACTATTCGCGACAACGATAAAAGGGGGGACAACTAAGACTGAAATAGGTAAACGCTGTCGAAAATAGGGGCTATATAAAATTTAATTCCCACAAAGTACTCTCCAAGTCTGGCGTCCCCACACCCCCTGCCGTTCGCCCTGACGGATGTGATGCAGGATGTATATAAAGTCTATCGTAAATGTGAATTGTCCGTCCTGATTGTTTAGAATACTAACCGGAAATAAGTGTCTGAATTGCATGTGTGGCTGCCTTGTCTTAATTTATTTTCTTGTCCTCTTTGTGTAAGCACACGAACAGCTACTAGCCATGTAACACTCGTAATACGTATAGGCATGTTTCATGAATGATATTCGGTCGCCCACTTTCCACGCGGTTTTTGGAATAATTTCGGGTGTTATACCTGTATACATGAGAAAATAGAGGGAATGCCTGTAGAATGGCTGGTGACCTACCACCCCCTGCCACACGTCCTTGCGACGGCTTACGAGGTATTTTGTATGTGCATGCGTATTGCATGTGCATGTGCGTGAGTGCATGTGTATTTTTAGTATTTGCATTGCGTGTAAGTTTAAAAGGTGTTTGCATTAATATATACGCCTCTTTTGGTTCAAATTGGCATGGATTTGTTAGTCTTGCATGTGGGTTTATTATCTTTTGCGGGTGGTTATCTAACGCCCCCCGCCACACGCCATTGCGGGGTATTATCTAGGTGTAGAACTGGAGCACGCTAATTTCTTCCCCATTCACCTTGACTCCTATGATGCTCTAATTCTTGTGCTTCTCTTTTATTGTGAATATTTATGAATCCAAGTTCGTTTCGTTAATTCTCCATCTCCCTTCACCGAATCAGGAATAGTAACTACTTTACAAATCTTCGAATAACCCTTCAACGTTTATTTCTTTTTCTCTTCGAGTCAGTTTTCACCTTGCCGCAATGGATGGAAACTCTCTCTGGGAATTTTGCGTGGGAATGACGATCCGAATTCTGTGTTCGAAGATCCGTATTCCGATACATTTGTCTCCTGCGGGGAAAGCCTCTTAAGGGTTTTGACGTATAATCGCACATATATTTCCCGAAGACAACGCGCCATTCTTCTCTCCCAAAAGGGTTTCGTAATCTCGGGAAACAAAATTCCCACCAATCCATCTCCGATCGCAAACGCTATCAAATCGTTTTGCTGAGAACTACTTGACTTTCGATTTTTTTTAAGGATGCCAGTATTTTTTTTGCTCGTTTTTTTAGTGACACCTTCAGGTATCGGCCGAATTTCTGCTACTGAACGAAAGGCAATCAGATGAAAATTTGAATTTCACCCCACGATGTATCACTGATTTGCTTGGCAGAGTTAAATACTGGTCGCCAATTTTGGTCACAAATTTTTCTCTCGCGTCCAAAATGCTTGCCAAAGTAATCCCTGGATTCGATCTTCCAAAAACAATTCAAGCTGTTCTTCGATGCGTCATCGAACAGATACCGGTAGTACGGGGATTGTTGGTCCGATTAGGTACTCGTCTGTTGTCAAATTGCCTTCTTGGAAACTTCAAACGGTGACTTTGCATTCTTGAAGATTCCTTGGATAGAATATGTTTTGAATCGCTAGTGTGTTTGTGTGTGAACATATATATGTGTGCGAGGGTAGGGTATTTAATTTAATACATACATGCTTGTAGAAAGCGAACGAAATAATCTACAGAAGTTTGTCTGGTGGCATGCGGAAGTAACATTCCCCCTCAACACGTGTGCGTAATTTTAGGTCGTTACATTCATCCAGTGTGTTTTGAGAAGCATACGTAAAGAGACGTGTTCTAGTTAACATATCAAGGCGAGTTAAACATGGTTTGTGGTGTTATCAAATTTTTAACTGCTGAACGAGTTACTCCTACGTGGAAGAGGAAGGAATTATTAAGAATTGAAGAGGGACTGGCTGTATTGCCACGATATCAAATTGTGCTTAGTATTCGTAGAGTCAAGCAAATGTATTTTTACAACGTTTTATGCTCTGTCCGTCCAAAACCTTCCCTATCCTTCAGAATTCCAATAATATTTATTCTTAATGTATCATTTAATTCTTTTTCTTCTTTTATAAATCGGAAAATATTCATTCAAAATGTATTTATACCGGAATGGGGCCATTTTTATCGCCAATTTAGGATGTAGTCCTTTTAGCAGCGCTTTACTATATGTCGTCTTGTTTATGGCATAAAAGATGTTTTCTCGTTAAGACATATGGGATACCAGTGAAAAGGAGGTTATAAGTCTGAGAATGTGTATTTTTTTCAAGTCATTATTCTAATATTGTGTGCTCTTTCGTGAAAAGGATTCGTTAATGGTTCCACGTGTCGTTTGAGCTTTTCTTAGGTGTTTCCTCCCCCTCTTACCTCGAAGGGATGTGGGCCAGAGGATAATGTGACCTTCCCCATTTCCTGTTTGCACTTTTAATTTGTTTTTTTCGTAGATAACTTAACTCCCGGAATCCAGACCAATGGACAACAGTTGGAGACGAATTTCGTGTTTCTTATCTTACGGCCGACAAGTTCGGTCGAAGGAAACTTTAATTTGCTCGGCTTCGGAATGAGAAAATTCTTCCTTTCCATGCCGTGTCAAATCGACGATTTCCGAATATAATTGGACGAAGTCGCATTCCTGCCGAGCCAACTCCACACCTAACTCAACTTTTGGAACTGCTTGTTTTAATAGATCACACCGCTAAAAATAGTATTAGCAGTTATTAAGGGAAGCTAGTGACAACAGAATTCATTTACACCATTAGGGATACTTGGACAATTAGGTCGAAGTATTATTGGCAGATATTGGGGAAAGATGGCGGGATGTAGATAAACCCAGTATTGTCATTTTTCCCTACTCTAAATAACAAAAGGTGCCAAGGGGTCAGAAAATTGTAACGTCCCATTCAACGGACGGTGTACTTCACTTGTGGTACTCTCTTGCACATTTCCCCTAAAAAAGGATAGGGACATTGCATGAAATATTCTGTAAAATCTATGCATGCTACGTTTTGTAGTTTATTCGGATCTCACAAGGGAGCATAACCTGGTATACATAGAAGGTGTTTTGTCTATTTGCTTGACACTTACTAGTATCTAGGCACATTTTTCAACAAAATTCTAGAAATCGAAATATTGGTGGTTTGTTTCATATTTTGTACCTGTTCCAAATAGTGATTACTTCAAGAAAAAAGATCCTAGATAAATTCGGAAACCACTTCAAATTTGCCGAGCCTGGAAAAAATAAGATGAAGATAAAGGAACATATTGTCGAAGATCCACGAGCTCGGGGGAACGGAAAATAGTTTCTACTTTTGCATTGTGTCATTCCTTGCCACACACCGCTAGGGAGTGTGGCAGGGATGATACAGTGTAGCGTAGATTACGCTAACTATAGGTATCTAAGTGAGATATTTATACTTCTAAACCCTTACGAAAGGAACTGTAGATTACAAATAACCAAGTAGAACATGAAATAAGGTTGGATGAAATAATGATCCCGTACTTAGCCAGTTTGTATGAAAAGATATACTTTTTCGCTACCCAAGCTGTAGTGGACTAAAAAAAGAAAAAAAATAGTATCTATCGTATGGCTTGATCGGAGACAGTTATTCTAGTCCATTAAAGTTTTTGAGAGAAATAACTTGAAAAATGGTGTCTTAAATCTATCTTTTTAAACACTGGTTTTCGAATGGTCCACGTATCTGATCCATAGATTTTATTCAAAGAAATAGCGACAAAATTGAAACTACTTTTGTTAACCGCTTGCTTTCCGCTGGTGAATAAATATGTTGTCTTATTGACAAATCGTCTTCATTGGGAAAAGCAATTTGACCCTTCGTGGTCGACTGCATTCCCGCCCTGAAAAATCCTCATGAAGTTACATTAATTGCCGGATTGGATCGCATGTAGCGTAGAGACGTCAGATTTGTAATACGTTGTTATGATAAACTTAGTAGTGTATCCAAAGTATAAGAGCAGCTAGGCTGGGAATCACTCACGGAGCGAAGGATAACTTACAAATTAAATCTCTTGCATAAAATGAAAGGATGTTGCTATTGCAATGATGAAAACATATATTATTACCCTCGTCGTACTACGGTAGGCGAGATTATTTAAATAAAATTAGAGAGATTAAGAGTAGAAATAGATTTAATCTTTCATTTGTCCCGCGAACGATAGGGGATAAGAATAAAATTGTTCTACCGCGGTTTGGGGGAGAAGTATTTCCGGTCAAAATTAGTCTGGTGTGCAATCACCCAATGCCACACCCCTTAGCGGTGGCTTGCAGAGTGCCATGTAGGAGTGAATCAAACTCCGCTTCGACTCCGTCAGACCATCTCCTTTCATCTCTAACTGTTAATTGTCCGCAAATCCTATTAGCGACTGCACATGTCCCACAGTATCACCCCCCCCCTCTCCCCAAGCCCCTCTCCGCCCACCGTTAATGAGACTCTGATCAATCAGGATGCAGAGGCGCGTACGTTCGTCCGTCCATGGCGTCCGAAGTCCTTGAAGTGAGTGCCCCGCCAATCAGGCGGGCGTCTGCTCGCGACGCTCTCACCGGCGGAATAACCTTTTGCGACACCTGCTTCGGTCGCAACCGCGATGTCCTCACTAAATATACACACACATACGTCCCTGTGCCGGTCATTAAAATTGTTAATAAAAAAAAATTGAAGAAAAATAAAAGACGTTCCTTTTGAATTTTTGGGGGGAGGGATGAAGGAGGTATTTTTTGAACACAGAATGACTATTTGGTTTTTCTTGTAAAAAAGATTTGTACTTAAAACGTCAAAAAAACGTCACAATCCCTACCTTTTTTTCCCAGACATCCAATTATTTAGCAGTATTTCAGCTACACATACTAAAAACAGATGAAGACGAAGTTTACTCTTTACTTGAATGCAATCTCACCGTCACTTTAAAAATTTTCAACTGGTGATAACAAATACATTAAGAGAATTCCAGAAGAGGCAGGAAAGATGGATACAGGACATTTTGATTGCCAATTGGATGTTGAAAACTATTATATATATATATATATATATATATATATATATATATATATATGTAAATATATATATATATTTAAATATATATATATACATGCATATACATAAATATATATATGTATGCATGTATATATTTGTATGCACGTACTTATATATAAACATATCTAAATGTGCATATATATTTATATACATATATAATATATGTGTGTATATATATGTCGATGATATAGAAGCACTCACGACAGCAATATGAAATCATCATTCAAAGTTACTATAATCTGTGTATACTTATTTGGTTTAGTTTTTGCATAATTATTGACAATTGACGTTCCTGGCGCGCAGTAACAATTACATCGCCCTGAAATGCTTGTTTGCATTATTATGAATTCAGATTCGGCGTGAATGTATGGCAGTGCCTCTGGACGGACGACTGTTATTCTAACACATTGCATTGAGACGCTCTTCACGGTCTGGGCGTGGTTTCCTTGAACGCCAGTCCCTCTACCCCTTCCTCTGCCTCAGTTTCATTCAAAACTTCCGCTTCCTTCAACCATGGCGACGGAGATATATTATATATATATATATATATTTTTTTTTTAAATTGAGGTTTCGTCCTGCGGAAGGAATGGTCGTTTACTCAAATGCGCGCCAGCCTTCTACGGAACGAAACCGCCAGCTAACCTATCCCTTCATCTTTCCTTTAGAGTTTCTTTTGTTTTCGTGAAGCCATTTCTTCTTTTTTCTAAGAAACGTATGTATTTATCATGAGCTCCTTGGAAACGGCTCTAAAGCCAGCTGTCACATGGATGGTGGATATGTATGATGCAGTAGATTCGCTAAACCCGTCGCGAGCATTCAACGCTTTCAGAAAGCCCAGAAAGCGGGGGACGAGAGGGCAAAGACGAAAGGTTGGGGACGTCATTTCCGCCTGAATGACCTCTCGAGGATACTTGAATTGCACGTGGATTCGGGGAAAAATGTTTCTTTTTGAGTCGACGTTTGATCTGCGCTGTCCCCTTTCTTTTGCGGTTGTTCGATTAACGAAAATATTTTGCAGTCGATTATCGAAAGGTTATCCAAATTATTGAAATGTTGGGAAAAAATTAGTGAAAACTTAGAAATTGGGAGTGGTTTTGTACGGATCCGAAACTTGGTTTTTGGAGTAAGACGATAGGCGTAGTAGATGGGAGGCTTTTCGGAGGTGGAGTGGTATACAGGGAAATAAGGTGCCAACTAGATCGCGAGCTACTCTCTAAAGACTTAAACACAATCTCGGAATGGTGCAAGAAATGGGGATTAATGCTTAATATAGACCAATGCACAGTTTTGAAATTTTGGAACGAAGGAATCGGCGAACAAGATATAAACTACGAAATAGAGCGTTCAGGACTGACTACGGCAAATCAAGTTAAATATTTGGGGGTTGTTCTAACACCACGCCTTTTATGGGGAGCACATATCAGGACAATAGGCGGATCCGCTTTTAAGAACCTCGGCTTCATAAAATGAGTAGTGGGGAAAGGTGATGAAAAAGTTAAAGAGAGGTGTTATTTTGCTCTAGTTAGACCTCATTTGGAATATACCCCAAGTATTTGGGATCCTTGGGAGAAAATTTGGTAAAAAGAAGTAGATAAAGTCCAGAGAAAATCCGCTAGATTCGTTAAAAATTGTTATGATAAGAAGACAAGTGTGACAGATCTCTTAGGGGATTTAGGCTGGGAACCACTTGAAGTGCGGAGAGAACAAGCGAGGCTTAGACTTTTAGAAAGGAAAGTAAAATTAGGATGTTCGCGGATGACACGGTGATCTATCGGGAGATATCTGGGGATGAGGATCGTTTTATTCTAGAGCAGGATTTAGATTGCATTACTAAATGGTGTTCTAACTGGGGATTGACTCTAAATTATAATAAATGTTCAGTGGTAAATTTCTTTAAAAGATCAACGGGATTTGCTTACAAATTAGCTGGAGGTGACCTAGCAGTAGTTGATACGGTAAAATACCTAGGTGTCACATTCACAAAAGACTTAACTTGGGGGACTCACATACGTAAAGTCTGCGGTCAAGCATATAAAAGATTGGGATTCATTAGACGCATTGTCGGCAAAAGTGACTCGAAGGTCAAGGAACGTTGTTACCACGCTCTTGTAAGGCCTCATTTAGAATACGCATGCAGCGTGTGGGATCCGAGTGAAAAAGGTCTCATTCGGGAAATTGAGAAGGTTCAACGCCGGGCAGCCCGTTTTGTAAAAAATTCCTACGATAAAACGCAAAGCGTCACCGAAATGCTCATGGATTTGGGGTGGGAATCATTGGCTGAGAGACGATTCAATGCAAGATTGAAATTATTAAATAAATTTAGATCCGCATGTTTCAGCACCGAGGTCTCGCAAATTATTCGTACTCCTACATACATTGGTCGCTTGGATCATGCATATAAAGTTCGGGAAATAGATGCCAGAACTAGCCGACTCAAGGACTCCTTCTTCCCACGGACAATACGGGATAGCAACTGCAGGGTTATAGATAGCAAAAATTCCACTTGCCACCCTCAGCGTCTAAAAAATAATTAGTTGTATTTAAATGCATTCTCTTCCACTAACCTTATGTGTTTTGCTATAATAACCCATTCTTTCCGAATGACCTCATTCGTGTTCCGTTCATCTGTTTTTAAGTCTCTTTCCTTTCAATCCCTCGTCCCTCTCCACGGGGGAAAATTCCTGCTACCTGCAGCGTTGGGTCGCATTCCCTGCCTTTTAGAGACTCTTTGGGGGTAGAGTGTTTCGTGGTGCATTTTCATGTGGTAGTGATGTTTCAATTTCTTGCTTGTTGTGTCCTGGCTTATGTGTTGTAGGATGGCTTTCGTACTGCATCATGGGGTGCAGTTTTTTAGTTGTTTTGCGGTATATGTGTTTGCATGAGTATTGGATGAAGGGATTTTTGCATGAGTGTGTGCGCTGCTGTGGGTGTGATTTTCCGTGTTGTTTTTTTGCATGAGGTAATTTTCCTTTTACGGTTGGTGACCAAACACCCCCCGCCACACGCCCTTGCGGCGGCTTGCGGGGTATGATGTAGATGTAGATGTAGAAGGTTAAGAACAAACGAGTTTAACTATGACACTGAAGGAATTATAATGGCCCCACACTACTTAGGTAGATCAGACCACAAAGATAAAATAAGGGAGATAGATTCCACTACAGATAGATACAAATACTCATTCTTACCCCGAACAACAAGAAATCATAATAGTAAGAAACCGAAGTCACTTTAGAAATATTAAAAACATTGAATTAACAAGTCGGAAAAAAATTAGGCATTGCAAGGATATTAGGTGTATTTGTAGGTGAATGTGTATAGAATATTAGGTGTATTTGTAGGTGAATGTGAATAGGATATAAGGTTTATTTGTAGGTGTATGTGTATAGGATATTAGGTGTATTTGTAGGTGAATGTGTATAGAATATTAGGTGTTTCCATGTAGGCTTCCGCGGAGATTATTGATGTAGGAAGTGGTTCTTTCGGGTTTTCTTCCGCGTGTATCCATTTTTCGGACGATATTTCGCCAACGTTCCAGTTGGCTTCCTCAGGTCCACTGAAGTGCCGATGCAGGTTTTGGTCCAATATATATACCCTCCGTTTGGCGCCTATTTTTAGGAGGTGTGCTCTGATTCGTTGAAATCCTTGAGGACACGTTTCCACGCGCTGGCGAGGGGGTAGCCGTCCTCGCGGTTGAAATTTCTGGGCGTTTTTGCAATTTCAATTGCCTCTCTGATGATCCTTGGGTAGTAGCGGCCTTCTTTATTCAATAAAGTGGCGTTGTCAAACTCAATATTATGTGTCGGTCCACTCCAATGATGTTCAGCCACCGCTGACTGCTGGAACTGTCTATTTTTTACGGCCCTTCTGTGTTCTTGGACTCGGCATTTCAGCGCTCTTGATGTTTGGCCGATGTAGGAGTTGCCGCAGCTGCATTTGATTTGGTAGATTCCTCCAGAGATGTCTTTTGGGAGGCGGTCTTTCGCGTTGACGAGGATATTGGCCACTTTGGTTACGCATTTGAACCTGGCTGAGACGTTGTGTTTCCGGAGGGCCCTCGCAATTTTTTCCGTTGTTCCGGCGACGTACGGCAGGATAGCGTGTGCCGTCGCCTTTTCCTTAGGGCTAGTCTCGTCGGTCCTCTCCAGGGCCATCCGCTTCTTTCCTTCCACCCTGTGCATTATCTTCAGAATGTTGTCACGCCGGAAGCCATTCATCTGGAACGTTTTCAGCAGATGTTGTTTTTCTTTTCCAATGGAGGCAGCGTCAGAGAGGGAGCATGCTCGGTGGAGTAAGGTTTTAATTACTCCGGCTTTTTGTTGAGGGTGGTGATGGGAGTCTGCATGGAGATATTGGTCCGTATGGGTCTTTTTCCGAAAAACGGAGTGTCCCAAAGACCCATTTTCTTTTTTCTCGACCAGGACATCCAGAAAGGGCAGTCGGTTGTCCGTTTCCATCTCCATGGTGAATTTAATAGCACCATTTTGTGCGTTGAGGTGTTGCAGGAACTTCTGGAGTTCTTCTTTTCCGTGGGGCCATATTACAAATGTGTCGTCCACATATCTCACAAAGAGTTTGGGTTTTTTGTGGAAGGATTGCAAGGCTTTTCGTTCAAAAGCTTCCATGAAAAGATTGGCGATCACCGGTGAGAGTGGGGACCCCATTGCAGCGCCATTTGTTTGCCTGTAGAATTTTCCGTTCCACGTGAAGTAAGCGTTTCTCAGGCAAAACTCCACCTTCTTTGGGATGTCTTTCGGGAGGCCGTCACTCGTGAGTGATTTGATAATCTCTACTGCTTCACCGATCGGGATGCTTGTGAAGAGAGAAACTACGTCAAAACTCACTAAAATATCCTCCTTGCTTATTTTGGTCTCTTTTATAATCTCAATGAAGTGAGCGGAGTTCTTCACGTGCGTTGACGACTTACCAGAGAACGGTAAGAGTTGCTGGGACAAATATTTGGCGAGTTTGTGGCATGGAGAGTCTATGGCACTCACGATGGGTCGTAGAGGGACACCTGGCTTATGGATCTTAGGTAGGCCATATAATCTAGGTGGTTTGGGAGCCGATTCGACGATCCACCGTCTCTCTTCTGGAGGGATCGAAGACTGTGTAATTATTTGCTTAATCTCTTTTTGGATCCTGGAGGTGGGATCCCGTTTTTCTTCCGAGTAAGTCTCATCGTTCAGGAGACTGTTGATTTTTCTATTGTAGTCATCCTTCTTCATCAACACCGTTGCGTTCCCTTTATCCGCTGGAGTGATTATAATGTCATCGTTCGTCCGGAGATCTCTCAAGGCTTTCCTCTCCTCTCGGGTGACGTTGGGTTTAGGAGTTTTAGCATTGAGCAGTATACGGCTTACTTCTCCTCGAAGTTCCTCGGCCTCTTCCTTAGGTAGCTTCCGGACGGCGTATTCGACTTCAGTCACTAGTTCTTCTTTTGGTAGGCGGGCGGGAGCAACGGCGAAGTTCAGTCCCTTGGAAAGTACGCTGATGGCGGCGTCACTCAGATGAATGTCAGTTAGGTTCACGACTGTACGGTACTTTTTAGGGCCATGAGACTCCAGTCCAGGGTGTTGAAGGCCATGGAGGCGTTCGTACTTTTTCACTTGTTTATCTCTAGTTGAGACGAAGGCTGTTGTAGTGGAATTCCACGTAATTCTATCCAATGTGTCCCAATCCGTTATGTTCAAGACTGCACTAAGTCTTAAGTGCAACTCGTACAGCTCTTCCGTGCGTGTTTGGATGGTCCATCTCGTGTGCTGCACCCTTTCCCTTAGGAGGGCTGTGCTGGCTCTCCGGAGAATCCTTAGGGCTTTCTTCGACTGGATATGGTGTTTCACCTCGACAAAAGACGGGATGGTATCGGAGTCTCTGCAACGCTCAAGAAAGGCCAGAGAAGAAAGCAGCTTGTCCTTCCTCTTACGAAGTTTCTCGAACCTTCTGCTCTGCCTGGCAATTTCTTCCCCGTAGAAATGTTCCAGCGTCAAAACAGAGGATCACAGCATCAAGCATATGATACAAATTTGAGTTTTTAATTTTTAGTTTCAATATATAGGTATGGAAAATAATTCAAATAATTTAGAACATAATAACTACCAGGTACATCCGCTTCGGTATCTTAGTGAGATATACTCCTCTAAGCATACGGTAGGAACTGCCATTAGCAAGTTGGGTATATACTAAAACTACTTTCACTAACCTCGTGTGTGTTGTTGTCAAACCCCTTTCCGCATGATTGCATTAGAATGCCATTAAATAGTGCAGTGCTCTCAGAAGTACTGCTTGTTCTGCTTTGTACGTATTTTAGTTTCCCCTTCCAACCCTCGTCCCTCTCCTGGGGGGGTGGGGACCCTACCGCTACCTGCAGCGTTGGGTCACATTCCCTACCTTTGTCTTTTGTGAGCAGAGCGTTTCATTTTGCATGTCCATGTGGTGGTGGAATTTCGCCCTCATACTTTTCATATTCTGGCTTGTGCATTGTTGGATGGATTTCATACTGCATCTTGGGGTGCAATTGTTTGTTTGTTTATGGAGAATGTGTTTGCATGAGTGTTGGATGAAGGGATTTTTGCATGAGTGTGTCCGCCGCTGTAGGTGTAGTTTTGTATGTATCTGTTGATTTTGAATGTGGTATTGTTCCTTTATACGGATGGTGACGTAACACCCACCGCCACACGACCTTACGGCGGCTTGCAGGGTATTTTGTAGATGTAGATCAAGCTTAATAAAGGAAACATTTCAATTACATAGTACCCTGCAGGCTACCGGCAGGGTGTACGGTGTGGAGTGATCACACACCAATCTAATTTTGACTCAAAATACTTTTCCAACCCTTGAGTTGTCTGAAATTCTGATTCCTTATCGTTCTTGGGGAATATGACATCTTAAATGTATCTATTCTGATGTATTTCGCCATAATCGCTAAGGAGACATCCTCATTTACAATTCATACGCAACAGATATTATCTGTAATTTAACTTTCGCTCTGTGAGTGATTTCCACCCTAGTTCCTCCAATAACATTGTAGGCTTCCTATAATGAGAAAAGGAAAAATCATTATTAAGGTTTAGAGGATTAAAAAAATGATTTTTGAGGAGTAAAAAAATGCATTTCACTTTGAAATCCATTAATCAAATTTTTATTGGTGAAAACAGAACATTCTGCTTAAAAAATATCTACGGAGAGAGCTATAAAAAATTGTTTCCCGAGTTGTCTGCGTTGTTCGGGAAACTGAAAATTTATCGGAGAAGATTCGGAGCATTGATGAAAAAGAAGTGTTGGGATTTGAAAGGGGGAATATTTTGCCAATAAGGGTATGGGGTAGAAAACGGTTTTGAGGGGAAGTTGGGGGAAGGGGGGAGGTGGGGGGTGGTTTAATAATAATGGGAGGAGGAAAGGGAGTGGCACGCCATTTACTTTTTTATTCCTCTTCGCCTTCTTCCCTTTTGAGAGCCGTGCAATTTGTCTTCATTTGGCTCGTTTTGTGCCTGACCCCTTCCGCTACCCCACCCCCTCTCCCCTCCCCCCTAGTCAGACGTGCGACGCCCTCATCCTATGGCTTCCGTTTTGAACAGGGGGATGGGGCTCTTTTTGATCCCAAAGTGGGGGGGGAGGGTCATGGGTTGTGGTGGAGTGGGACCGGCGAGGGTGGAGACGCGACTAGTCTGAAACTGCGTCCCGCGACCTTGGTGACTTCGACACATGCGGGAGAGTCGCGTGGCTTTCTAAGTTGGGGGAGATTCCCTTCACGTCTGAGACTACTGTTTTGGCTTGATAAAAACCCCAACTGCTCCTATTATATACCAATCCACAAATTTAAAATTCATCCATACACATCAACTTGGAGCCATTCCCTTAAGCGATAGGCAAAGTAAAAAAAAACGCCGCGATTTCGTGTAATAACAGGGAACACACCCCAAGTACACTCAAAAATGAAGACGTTTCGACGGGAAGGTCTCCAATAATCCAATTTCAAACAATGCTACTTCGATGTTTGTCGAGGAATTGATGTCCTAACTGTTATTTCTGTCTATAATCAATGTTTCCCATTCCCTCTGGAGTGAACAATTAATTAAATACTATTGTTCCCCCTCATACTTACCCCTTTTCACTCGAGAAATGCATACGCACATAAACGCAAAACCTTCCCGGCATGAAATCGAATTCAACCTCCCTATCTGATACGAAGCCACTTTTTAAAAATTACGATTGTATGTATCCTGAATGCAGTATTGATTTTAATTAGCAGATGAAACATGGCGTAAATTGGTCTTGAATCAAAAGATTGCTGTCAATTAATTTATAGCAACATGTTAACCTAACGCTGAGCTTCATCTACATCTGCATAGTACCCCGCAAGCCTTTTCAAGGGCGTGTCACGGGGGGTGTTTGGTTATCAACCGTATTTGAGAATAAAACTGCATGAAAAACTCACAATATTATGCCAATGCACACACACAAAATCATATACATATTTATGCATGCACCTGAAAGTATACCTAACAGCTTTGCAGTGTTTAACTTTGCTGCGACTTGTAAATTCAATGTTTTTAGTATTTCTAAAGTTACTTCGGTTTCTTAATATTATGATTCCTGATTATTCGAGGAAAGAATGAGTATTTGTATCTATCTGTACTGGAATCTATCGCCCTTAGTTTATCTTTGTGGTCTGATCTACCTAAGTAGTGTGGGGCCATTATAATTCCTTCAGTGTCATAGTTAAACTCGTTTGTTCTGAACCTTTCTAAAAGCCTAAGCCTCGCTTGTTCTCTCCGCACTTCAAGTGGTTCCCAGCCTAAATCCCCAAAGAGATCTGTCACACTTGGGTTCTTATCATAACAATTTTTAACGAATCTAGCGGATTTTCTCTGGACTTTATCTAATTCTTTTTGCCAAATTTTCTCCCACGGATCCCAAATACTTGCGGCATATTCCAAATAAGTTCTAACTAGAGCAAAACAACACCTCTCTTTAACTTTCTCATTACATTTACCCACCCTTCTGTTTAATTAAGCCGAATTTCTTAAAAGAGGATTTACATTTTGTCCTGATGTGTCCTCCCCATGAAAGGCGTGGTGTTAGAACTACCCCCAAATATTTAACTTGCTCTGCCGTAGTTAGCACTGAAGCCTATATTTCATAATTTATTTCCTGTTCGCCACTTTCTTCGTTCAAAATTTTTAAACCTGCGCATTTTCCGATATTAAGCACTAATCCCCATTCCTTGCGTCATTCCGATATTGTGTATGTCTCTACAGAGTACCTAGTAATCTGATGGGCCCCTTATTTCCCTGTGTACCACCGTGTTGTCAGCAAATAATCTGAGTTTGCTACTAACTTGTCAGCTCAAATCATTTATGTATATTAAGAATAGAAGCGACCCTATCACACCACCCTGACGCCCGAAGTTAAATTTATATCCGTTGAGCACAACCCATCGATGACTATTATTTGTTTGCGATTCGACAAGAAGTTTCTAATCCAATTTATTTATTTTCTCATTGATAAAAAAAGCATTTTAGTTTGTGCAACAATTTATGGTGCAGGACTTTATCGAAAGCTTTCTTGAAATCCAGAAATACTGCATCAACTTGTGTGTTGTTTTCTCCCGATCTAAGTATATCGTGAATAAAAAGACTCAATTGTGGTGCACAAGATCTCTTCCTCCTAAATCCTTGCTGGTTGTGACTTAGATTCTTTCTACTGTCAAGAAATATCATGAAGTTACAGACAATAATGTGTCATAATATTTTGCGAGAGATCTATATGTTAAAGAAATGGGTCGGTAATTGGTTGGTTTACGTATCCCTATTGCCGCCTTTATAGATGGGAGTTATATGGGCTAGATTCCAGTCTCGAGGTACTGAGTCTTCTTCTATCAATTTTAGGAAAACATTCCTAAAAACGGGGCAATATCTTCAGCTAATTACTTCAATATTCTAGCATGCATTTCTTCCGGACCCGAAGCTTCGTAGACTTCATGACTTCCACCATGCTGGAATTTTGGCGCTATTACCTTAATCGTTCATGTTGGATTTGGAAGTATCTCTCTTTAGCGATGATATTGAGAATGCGCTATTAGGCATATCGTACTACAAGAGGAGAGGTCGAGTAAATAAAATCGGAGAGACTAAGTTTACAAGCGATTGCTGTAAAATGTAATTTTTCCCATTAAATAAGATGGAACAGAAAAGCATTATCCAATCGCGCAAGGGGGAAAAGTATATAATTTTTCGTAAGTGTATATTCACATACATTATATATATATATATATATATATATATATGTTTATATATATATATATGTTTATATATATATATGTGTTTATATATATATATATATATATGTTTATATATATATATATATATGTATATATATATATATATGTATATATATATATATGTAAAAAATGTATGTGAATATACACTTACGAAAAAATAAAATACTTTTCCCCCTTGCGCGTATATATATATATATATATATATGTATATATATATATATATATATATATATATATATATATATATATATATATATATATATATATATATGTATGCATACAATTGTGATTTTAATGCGTAGAGTGTGTTTATATATTTATTTTATATGACATAAATTTTGTGATAGCTATTTGTACCCATTATTAACCTATAGGTGCTCATTAATAAACTGTATTCATATTTTCTATTAAATCGACGTTTTCTGTTTTGAATGTCTTCAACCCATTTCTTGTTTTCTTTTCAGGTAAGTGTCCCATGGTGGAAGGAGGAGTATAGCTGATGGCCGTGTAAATACGTGTCGGAAGATTAATGGTTCGTGTCTCGCAATTTATTATTACTGGTTGAGATTCATCTTTGGAAGGGTCGAAGCGTAATTAACCTCTCTCTAGTTATAATGTAATGGATAATTTTCCATTGCATTATTACATTTGCTTACTTATGTGTAACAGTCGATATTAGCAGTGTTTCTCGTCCACCAACAACATTGGTACCGAGCGGTTTGTTGGCTAATGATACGAACTTTTAACTGTGGTTTAACGTTACTTGTAGTTTTAAAATGATAGTTTTCCTATGCTATTTTTTATTAAAAAGGATTCAGTTGACTCCAACTTACCTGCGATTAACATCTAATTTTGAACTGACTATATTCCCGTATTCATACTTATGAAGTTACTCGTATTTGCAATCAAGTGTTAAAGTGTCTTATTAAGAAGTTACGCATATCTTCGAAGGTTTCTATCTTTGCTGTTCATTGCTTTGATTTTCGCTCTATTTTGCTGTCAAATGAAATCCTAAGAAAAATTTAAATAAACATCTTAATACGATATTCGTAGTTTAATTTAGCGACAGACGAATTGTGTATTGGGCTTAGCACAAGGCTTTGTTTGTTTTTTTTCCTAGAGACGAGATTGGTATGGTCTGCCAAACTTAGGAAAAATCATCTTTTTTTATAGCGTACATCGAATTGCCGTTCAAGATATTTAAAAACATAATGGTAGGGTTTTTTTATGCTTCACTAAGATTGACCTCAATTTTTTATTGAGCCCACTTGTAGTATATGCAAATATAAGTGTAGAAATTAGGGCAGTTCATGTTTAAAGGATAAAATATCAACTGAATAAATAAGTACATATATTTTTTATTTTAATAAAAATCGTCATTACAATTAGGAGGACTTTCTTATAGCATTAATCATACCTCTCGAGCTGCCGCAAAGGCGTGTGGCTGGGGGTGTCACCTTCATGCACAAATATCAATTCATCCTTGCGATTTGGTATTACATGTATGTGTGTGTGTATATATACATAAATATACATTTATATATATATATATATATATATATATATATATATATATATATATATATATATATATATATATATATATATATATATATATATATGCATGTGCATCGAGCATTTGTGAACGCCATTGAGGTGTATAGTATTCTTTACAATATATGCATGTATACTATATATTGTAAAGATATACATGTGAGTCGGTATTTGGGGGCTGGAGGGAGGAAGAGACAGATCAGTCGCCTGGTGTGTGTACATGCATGCGGGTTCGGCAGGCCCCCTTAATTTGACCCTGTTAACCCCTTACTCCAGATCCCAATGACGCCACGCTTTCGCAATTCCTCCACGCGCGTGTTTGGAAGGGGTTCTGAAAATAGCATCCCCCAGTAATGGGTAAGGGAGTGGTAGGGTGATTAGCGGAGAGTGTCCGTTTCCCTCTTGCCCCCTCCCCCCTCCTTCCCCCCCTTTCACCCACTCCCGGAACGAAGCAGTCCCCTCCGGCAATTAAGATCCCGCGCAAGGGTTCGAGTTTGACAGTCGGGTTAATTACACACGCACACACGCGCGGCCTCCTAAACGCTTTTCCTGAATCCTTGGAAACATTATGCCCTCCTCACCTTTCCCGATCGTCATCGTTAGTCTTAATTTCGCGTCAACAACCGCGGTCACTATTCTTAGTTACGCATCGGTCCACAGGAGATGTACTAAGGCAACTCACTTCGCACTCCCTTCTTTCCCGTCCGTGGGAAATGTTAGCCTCGATCCAATTGGAAATCGGGTGTCAATAATAGTCACCATGGGAACCCTGCTGGGCGTAAATTTGGTAAATTTAATCGAACTCCATAACCGTTCGAGGTTATTTCAAAATCCTTTGATGATTTGGATTGATGACTTCTCGATAAATGAATTAATTTATCCAATTTGTCCGTCGGACTGAATTTCAAAAGGTTTTTTTTAAATAATTACAGAATGCCTTAAATATGTAAAAAAAACGAGGAATATATATGTTCGGAATCCTGAAAAAGACTACATGGAAAGAGAAGAGTGAGGGGAACGAGGAAGTACTTGTATAAAAGATTAAGAATCGGAAAGAGAAACCATGAATTAAACGTACTTACCAAGAATCCGTGAATGGATTAGACACAGCTTTTAGGCACATTTTCATTAGTTTAACTCATTAATAGAAGGGAAGAAAATCAAAGGTATATCCTGAGACCCAGAGGTATGTAAATAGGAAACAAATTAAGAAGATTTTAAAAGTAGAAAGAGACTATCAGGGGGCTGAGGAAGAATTATAAATGAACTGAATAGAGAAGAATGGAGGGCTGCATGAAAAAAAAACAATAATAGGATTGACATACTGACAATGATGATCAACAGTAGTGTACCCGTTACGACAGGTTTATTTAATAAAAACTGTAATGAATTACTGATGATATTTCTTGATGGTATTGAGTAATATGCTGCTCTATCAACGGTAGGTTCACATCGAAAGACCCATTAATCTCATATATCGAGAGAAAGTTTCCTTGTTGACGAAGTCTTAAGCTCCGTACCGAAATAGTACGGCGGTCTTCTTGAATCTTCCTTGAAATTACTTTTACGAGGCATGATCATAAAATAAGGGCCGTTTGGTCCCAGGAAAAAATATAGTATACTCATATGAAACACATTTTATTGGCACTTTAAGTTAGCTACAAACCTACTTCACTTCTCTACATTATCGCCGTTCACTTCTAAGCATTTTTCGTACCGCTGCACCAACTTCTTAAACCTCCTTGCATAGAAGCTCTTCTCTCACGTTCCTATGTATACTTTACCAGATTGTATCAATGCGAGTCATTGTCTTATATTAAGTTAATGTGGTATTAACGACGAGGTATTTCATTAGTAATTTAACGTCAATTTGTGCGTAACTCGTAAATAAAAATCACGTTACTCGTACGAGTATGTTCAGTTTTTAATAAATTGAGTAACTTCAGGCGTTGATGTGGTGGGAGTCGAACATAATGAAAAAATTATCGTAGCACTTTTCCACTTCATCGTAGCTTTTTTTTTTCCACTTTCCACTTCTATCAAGTGGAAAAGTGTTAAGATCAGTTATTCATTACAATTTTTTAAGCACTCCAATAAGATATTTTCATGTATAAATGTCGAACCTTACTCTGAAACATATTTTGGACTAACTATGAGGCCATGAGTTGTGAAATTATGCAGTTTTGGTCGTTTTTCTCCGCAAAAATCAATTAATAAGGCCTGCTGCATCAAGGTAACCGATATAATGGAATGTGTAGACTCGATTGAAATACTTAGGCGTTACCCTCACTCGCGACCTCTCTTGGGTGAAATAAATACGGAGAATATGTGGACAAGCCAAGAAAAAATTAGGATTTATGAGAAGATTATTATGTAAAAAGCGATGAAAATGTCTAAGAGAAATGCCAGACATCCTCGCAGTGGCTTGTAGGGTACCATGTATGAACCATGGTAGCCTACAAACCCATGGTGGAACCTGAAATATCGAGTAAAATTTAGAATTTGGATTTTACGTCATTAGTTCACCATTACTGATGACGTATCGCTAGAACGTCCTCTTTTCGGCCTATTATGTTTCCTTCATCGATTCTCTATTTACTTTGCTGTCTTCATGCCTTCCCATAAATTTCGCTTATTATCTTACTTACCCCGTCTCCCTCTCACCCAAAATTTCTCCTTTCTATATCACTGTCTTCAAAAACTCACTCCCGCCCCCACCCCTGCCTTCGATATCTCCTCCCCCCCACAATTTTGCCTAAGAGTCAATTATTGCAGTTAATTGTAATGGAATGTCATGTAATTAATCTTTTACCGCGCGTTTATCGCTATCCATCGCGATTCGCAGCTCTTTTTTTTCTCCTTAGTACATTTCACCATCGTTAAAATTTCGATTCACTTCCAATGATTAAGTGGGAGTACCAGAAATCGAGTTATGTTGGGTTATGCGCAGTGGTGATATACAAGGAACAAGGCGATGGAACATTCGTTATCTCATATCACGTCTAAGTCGTTAACACGCACACGTGATGGAGGTCGCGGCCATGTTATCAATTCGATCGGCATCACGTGTTCTCTACCGTTCGAATAGATCAATGAATCAGGTGAAGATGATAAAATAGGGTCTTATGGGGTTTTCATAGAAACATATGGGGATTCCTTTTCATATGGACTTGATGGTGAATTAATCCCAAGTATCCAAAAAAACGTATCCGAATATCTGTTCAGTGAAGATTTAATGTTGGCTAGATCCATGTTAAATAGCTTTACCGACAATAATAGTAAAAAGCTATATTTAAGCGCCTAGTGCCATTTTGCTAGTTGTAACTGCTTTTTTATTCAAGTTCGTAGGAACATTAAGAAACAGATTTTTTAATTATTTACTTTTGGTGCCTGATAAGTTGTTATTTTTAATAATTCAAAACCAACTCTTTGGCTCTATTTTTAATTATCGGACATATATTGTTAATAATAGGCCATACTAATTGTGTTAGGAAACGAATGCTAGTTTCAAATCTGTTATTTTGTGAGGGACTATTTTCCTATCTCGCTCTGTACAATGTTTTACGTTTTAAACTAATAAACTCTTATTTATATCGATAAAATTGTATTTTAGCATCAATATAATAAGTGATTTTAGATATTGTAGACTTTCATCATGACATGAATGAATAATGGTAGTCACGTGGTAAAGTTTTCGTAAAAGTTCGTTTCAACAGATTTTGACAACAGGAGACTTACCTATGTTTCGACATTCATTCAAAAAATGTTTCAACTTACCCGCATGCATTCACCTTCGCACCTGCGAATGTTGGTTTTGCATGGGGTTATATTATTCTTTTACGGGTGGTGACCTAACACCCCCCGCCACACGCCCTTGCGGCGGCTTGCGGGGTATTATGTAGATGTAAATACATTTTGTTTTCACAAAAAACGAATATCATGCGCGCTAAATTATGATGAGTTGCACGGATATGAAATAATAGATAATTCCCTTCTTAACTTTCTGCATTACCTATCTTGGTATGGTGGTGGTCTCTCGTACTAAATACTTGAGGTTCATTTTTATTCCCTTATTTTCCTTATATCTAAGAACTGTTTCACTGAGTGAAATTCCATTTGTTTTTAAGTAGTTTTCCGCCAGCATATACATATATAATCTGCACGGTTTTTTCGAAATATTTTAGTGAATGTGTTTTTTTTTCCTTTTTTCCTTCTTCTCCCTTATCCTTCCTTATTTCTTACCCACCCCACTTGGGGCTTGCACCCCCTGCCACACATCGTTTTCGGTGGATCGCGTGTTACGTAGATGCCTATCAAAGTTTTGATGGGTCATTTTCTTAAAAATCCTTACTTAACGTCCCTGTCATCAATTCCCTCCTCCTCGTGAAAATTTCTTCCCCTAACGCAATTCTTCTTCTTTTCTACATCTACATCTACATAATACCCCGCAAGCCGCCACAAGGGCGTGTGGCGGGGGGTGTTAGGTCACCAACCACCTTTTCCTCTACTACTTTGACCATTTGATTCCTAAACACTCCCGAGATATGTAAACCCTTCCGCCTGCTCTATTCTTTGACCTCCTCAATTTTAGCGATGACGTGCAGAGGTATGGGTGGTGTGGGAAGAAAGAGGATCGTTGGAACTATTGAGAGGAGTTGGGAATATTGGAGGCAGAGCATATTGATTGGCAATGGGATACTGCAGATATTGATCTGAATATGGAGAGGGGATGACGCTAGGCATGGATTGGAAATGAATTGGGATCGAGATGGTTCGGGGGCTAACGTACTGGCTTCCCAACCAGAGGGCCTGGGTTCAAATCCGGGACATATAGTATATTTTTGAGTGGTATCTCGAGCCCTACTTGAGGTGCTTTGTGGAGGGCACTTTGAATGAGTACGCCGTCCATCGGATGGGACGTTATGCTGCGGACCCCTTGGCGCCTTTCGTAAAAAGTAGGCTAATGCCGACGCCGGGTTTCTCTCCACCCTTCATCCTTCCCTATCCATCCCCTATGGCGCAAATGAACTCAGCTGTCGGTCGCCTCCCCTGACTACTACTACTACTGGAAATGAATAATAATATTGGACGGAATCTTATTATTCATCCTTATTGTACGTAGTAAACGATCTCAGGTAGTGTATTGTTAAAATAGCCTAAGAAATGCTTGCGTGTTCAGTCCATCTCCATCCAAACCTACTTCAAACGATAGTTTAGCCATATGATGGTGATATTAGTTTCATCATTACAGCCTCTACTCGCACTCGTTTAAAGGATGTTAGTAAATTTTTAGGATACAAATAGGCAAAAATGGCATAGTATGGAAATGTGGCAACTCCATACTAATACTCCGCTAACGAGTTACGCTCCATAGGGCATTGCATTAATTTTCATCGCTTGCCGTTAATAAGAAAATTAAGGTAGTATATTGACCCGTGGAGTCACGATCTAACCTCCTTAATGGGACCATAACCGCAGTTGACGACTCAATTGTATTGCACGTGGTTATGATATTGGGTAGCGAAGCTAGTTGTTCCGCAGTCGTGGCCAACAAAAATTGTGAAAACTAGAGCTTTTCAAATTTTTATATTTTCAAAGAATTCGAAAATTGTTAGTCAGGTTATTGGAAGCGTTCGTAGATATTGAAAACTATGGCTGAGTTTCACGTCAGTTTTTGCAAGAGAATGAAGAAATATCATTATCACCACACAGAGAGACAGCCCTAGGGTAGAAATAAAACTTCAAAAATATAAATAAAAGTAAAGAGCGGTGGAACAGTGAACAAAAATGCCTCAACGGGAGAAATACTGTCGCAATGTCGTTGTGTTTTTGTTCGGGACTATTTTCTCTATGATCTTCTTCTCGCGAATTTCTGTTGAAATTGCAAGTACTTACGGGCAGCGACCTTCCTTTGTCTTTTCTTTTTATACTCTTGGGGAGGAGCAGCGGGTTCACTGCGGTGACAAAAAGAACTTAAAAAGAAGAACGCTTCCCAAACTCCTCTTTCCTCTGGCTTTCGTGCGTTTCTCTTTTTTTTTCATCGGAGTCTGCCTTAATGAAAGGTGTTGGCTGCGCATCGCCGTGATGGCGGGGACTTAAAAAAAACGACAGGGTCCTTACCCCCCCTATTCTCTCCCGCCGCCCCCTCTCGCGCCGCCCGGGGGTTCTAATCTCGCCTGAGTGCCCGGAAGGGGGGACCGCCAGTCAGGGAAAATGCGCTCTCTGGGGAGGAGAAGGGTTGCCCCTTGTTCGATGTGCAGGGTGCCTCACCTTTTACGGCGTGGGTGCATAGATCACGTATGTTGGGAAGAATGATGGGGAGGGGTCGGGTTTGGGTAAATATTTATCCTCCTCGCAACCCCCCCTCCCGGCATCCGAAACCAAATGGCATTTAGAGACGCGCGGATATGTGTTATGCGATCCTTTTAAATCAAACGCTTCCAGCCTAAATTTACGCCCCTTAAACCTGATCACGTCTCAGAAAAATTTGAAAAAAAGAGATATATTCATTTGAAATACACACGCGCACACACAAATGTGTATATATATATATATATATATATATATATATATATATATCTTATTCTTACTGCTTACTTCTCTATCTTCTGATGAAGACGGAGCGGAATTCCGTCGAAATGATCAAGAAATAACGTGTGAGTGATATTTTATGTGTTTCTATATTGTTTGTTGCTGTCCAATTTATTATATATATATATATTATATATATATATATATATATATATATATATACATATAAAGATCTGTAAGAATGTCTTCGGATTCTTTTGTTTAAGAGAGATTCACGATAACCTCGTTATTGGAGGAAATAGCGTAGATTTGAGAGGAATTTATCAAGGGAGTCGGGATGATTGTAGAGTCTGTGTCCTATCATGGAAAAGAAATAAGGAATAGAGCGTTTGGTGTCATATGCGAGGCAACTGCTCTAATGTACGTACTGTTGTTTGTTGGTCGGTTTTACATGTGCAGAAGTTTGGCATTTTGGTCTATTAATGATACGTTTACATCTACGAAGGTGATTTGAGAGGAGGAAACGGTAGAATTGAAGGAGACAGAGGACGAAGCATTGAGATTGGAAATGACCGTTTTTAGGGAATCTGTACCATGAAGCCAGGGAAGGAAAATAAAATCGATATATCTGAGCCACAATAGACGTTTCAGGGGTTGTTTTATAAGGAATTCTTTTACTGCGAAACCAAGAGGGAGGTGCGCATAGGAAGGGCTGAACTTGCTGCCCATGACACAACCCTTGATATACAAGTAGAATTTATTAAAGAAGAAGGAATTGCTGGTGAGAATGAAGCCGGAAAGGCTAGGGAGAAATTCAGTGCTGGGTATGAGTGGAGTATCTTTTCTTTTTTGTGCGTTTCTGTGTTGTTGTCTCTGTTTGCTAGTGCTAACTGTCACTTCGACTCCATCGAGGCGGCTAAAGCGGCGACAACAAAGGCTCTCAACAGTATTCCGGAAACCGACTTCCAGCGGGCTTTTGACGAGTGGCAGAAGCGCCGAACTAAGTGTATCGATGCAGGAGGAATGTATTTGGTAGATTATTAAGTAATTTTAACTGCAATAAATTTTGATTTTTATAAGCAGTCCCGATACTTATTGTACGGACCATGTTTGTTATTTTTTATTTTATATATATTTTTTGTTTTATTACAGTTAATAGTCGGAAACATTTAATTTTTGACGCTAAATGACAGGTATTAGATATTTCTTGGTAATTTTAGTTTTGGCTCGACTACAGGAACTGTGTCACCTTTTGTCAATACATATCCTGTTAATTTGTATATTTAAAAAACCTTAGAGGGCACACGGACGATGAGTAAGGATATTTCGGAAATATTTGTATGGAGCGTGGTTTCCTACGGTGCGGAAACATGGCCATTGAAGCAGGAGGATAGACCTAGATCGGGGGCTTTGGGTAATGTGGGTGTGGAGAAGGTGAAACGGACCGAAGGGAAAACAATTTAAGTTCTTGGATTAGCAAAAGGAGGGGATATGGGATTCCTGGGAGAAATCATAAGGAGAAAGGAAAAATGATAATAACATAATGATAAAAAACATAATGATTAGTAATGAGAATTGAAAACTGTGATATATATATATATATATATATATATATATATATATATATATATATATATATATATATATATATATATATATATATATATATATATATATATATATATATATATATATATATATATATATATATATATATATATATATATATATATACATACATACACACACACACACACGAGGGTCATCCGGAAAGTAGTACCCGTTCGTGCCGCATGAAGTGCTGACGACGCGAGTAGCCGCTGGACGAGGTCAGATAGCTTCAGTGGCTTGTCTGCCTTCTCTGAGCCAAGTTGCGTGACGCTAGCATTGCCTGTGTTGTTTCTGTGATTGTTTACAATGTTTAAAAAAATTGAGAACGCCGCCAGTTGTGAAGTGAGGGCAGTGATTAAATTCCTCAATGCAAGAAACGTTCGCCCATGTGATATTCATCGCCAATTAAAGGAGGTGTATGGAGACAATGTAATGGACGAGTCGTCTGTTCGGCGGTGGTGTCGCAACTTCAACATGGGGAGGGGGAACACACACGACGATGAGCGTTCGGAGAGACCGTCTGTCATTACAGACCAACTGGTGAGCTCAGTTGACGAATTCGTGAGGAACGATCGGCGCGTCACAATTGATGACAACTGTGAGCATTTTCCCAATGTTTCTCGAACAATTGTTCATGAAATTGTTAAACACCATCTGCATTATGCAAAAATTTGTGCAAGATGGGTCCCTCGCGTATCTCAATGAGCTGGCGGCGAAGGACTATGCAGCAGGAATACAGAAACTTGTCACACGTTATGACAAATGCCTTAATTTGCTTGGAGATTATGTTGAGAAGTAGTTTAAAGTATCCTCTTTCAAATAAAATTTTTTATGTTTGTTAATATCTACTTTTGTGTCTTTATTTCACGAACGGGTACTACTTTCCGGATGACCCTCGTGTGTGTGTATATATATATATATATCTATAAATATATATATATATGCTTTCGTAGACGTAACACGGAAGTGCCGAATAGTACAATACACAGTAACACACAATATAGAAACACAAAAAAAAGAACACACACGTATTTTCTTGATATTTCGACGGAAACAATCCGTCTTCCTCTGAAGATATAGAAGTAATGCATTACTTCTATATATTCAGAGGAAGACGGATTGTTTCCGTCGAAATATCAAGAAAATACGTGTGAGTGTTCTTTTTTTGTGTTTCTACATTGTTTGTTACTGTGTATTGTACTAGATATATATATATATATATTAATATAATGGAAAGGATTTTGACAAATGAGGGGGAAGGTATGAGGAATAATTATCTTTATATAAATCTCGTTACAATTAGGCAATTGTCCTGGTGGCAACGGTCGTCTGGTCAACGATCACTCTTACAATGCACATATAATTAATACAGAAAAAGATCAAATATGAGACAAAAATCTCTTATATACAATGACACTTAAAAATTACCAACCGTACCTTTACCGTCACACATGGGCTAGGTTCACAACAGACATACAACGAACGCTCCGTCCATCGCTACACTCTATCCATAATCACGCACTCTTCAGTTTCATATACCGTTCAAAATCACGCACCGTTAATCGTAATTGACGAAGTGTTAAATTTAGTTTGGGTCAACGTGTTTTTTCTTGTTAAATATTGTTTAGATTCGTTTAAAATCTAAAAAATATATGGATATATATTCTTAAACTTATATTAAACCGTTGAAGACAGATTATATTTCTTATAACATCGGTAGGACTTTGCAAGCAAGGAACGCCACCCACACTTGTCTAAACCACCATTCATTTTCATAACTTTAGAGCTGTTGAAATTGATTATTAAAGATATAGGATGGTTATTATATACTATGCCGAGTAGTGGAATGCTGATAACTGACTCTTATAAATTATAATCCAAAGCGCACCGATTAAACTGAATGTTGGTTCTATTAGTTGACATTGGTTTTGTTTGTAAGAATCTTATCGCTGCCCTTAAAAATAAATCGCAAAACTTGAATCGAGCGTGCGGGTGTCATAAATCGCCGCGATATGACATCAACCCCTCCGACAGATATCCTCAACGCCCTATCTACTTGTTTCCAAGCCCCTCGAAATTTCACTGGCGGATTCACGTGAACTTTTAGCTCCGGCATACGTATCCAATACCCAAGTACATTTTCGACGATGGGTTGGAAAAAACCTGGCTGTAAAAGCTTTGAATATTTTTCGTGTTGTGAGGCTTTTCCCTTGCGTCTAAGCCCAGCCATTCCGAAGTCAAAAATCCTCCATCGGAGATTTGAGTCGTAAAAAGACCCTCCAAGCCGTGAGGTTTATTTAGAGAAAAAATTGCGTCCTGCCGAGGGCATTGCGCTCTTCATTTTTTCAAACCGTACACGATAACGCCCTCTGGGCTGGAAGTCCGAGATAAAAGTAATCGGCCAATCGGATCGCTGCGGAATAAGCGTTGCTAAGACAAGGCAAATAAATGATAAAAACAGGTTTTTTTTTCTCTCTCCATTCCTGATTTATATATCTTTTAGTCTCTTTATCCCGTTTCTGTTTACCGACTGTGTTTTTCCATTCCGTGGGAAATGCTTGTTAAATCTTAAAGGAATTTCGGTTTAAAGAAAACTGAGTCGTCGTTGACTTAACAAGCGAAAACACTTCCATAGTCATGATTCACTATTCCAGAAAAGATCTTAGCAGTGTGAATTACACCAATTGTAAAGAATCCAATGATATTCGAAAATGTAGTCTTAATATTCGTCCCGTTTACCAAAGTACTTATATTTAATGATGTGAGAATGACATGACCTTATTATTATTTTAATAGTATCCTGCAAGCCACCACCATTATGGTGTGTGGCAGGGGGTGGTTTTACGCACCTGAATGCTTTCGACCGAAAATAATTTTCCCTCCAACCATAATTAGACAATATTATTCTAATCCCTTATCGTTCGTGGAAAAAATGATATCTTAAACCTATCTGCTCTGCACTTAATTTCTCTAATTTCATTAATCTTATTTCTCCAAGCGTAGTACGATGGGGGTAATAATACATTTTCAGCATCATTGCTCAAGATATATCCTTCAAATTAATACTAGAGATATAATTTGTAATTTAATCTCCGTTCCAATGAGTAATTCCCAGCATTTAGGCTGCTCTATTTTGGAAACTCTACTCAGTTTATCGTAACAAGGCTTTAGAAATCTGGTAGCTCAACGCTGCATGCGATCCAATTCAGCAATTAATCTAACCTCGTGAGGATCCCATATATGTACAAGCAGCATATTATAAATGAGGCCTAACCAACGAAAGATAATATTTCCCTTTGAGCTTTAATCACATTTTCCCGGTACTCTTATAATTAATCCTTATTTGTAGCTAGTTTTTCCACATCTCAAATACTAGCAGCATATTCTAAATGAAGGCCAAACCAGCGACAGATATCATTTCTCTTTGACCTTTAATCACATTTCCCCGGTATTCTTATAATTAATCCTAATTTGTAGCTAGTTTGTCCACATATTCACCGTGTGTGTTTGGCCCTAGAGAGGCCGTGAGTGAGGGTAATACGTCTAAGTATTTAGTCGAGTTTACATTCCATACATCTAAGTATTTAGTCGAGTCTACATATACATTCCATTTCGGTGTTCCTGATGAAGTAGGCGTTCGGGAAGAGAATTGCTCTCGTTCCAAAAAACAAAAACTTGAATGGGAATTTCGAATCTCTCGGTCGCCGTTTGTTGGCTTACGAAAGTGGTAAATATATTTTTTTTGGGGGTTAAAATATTTTAGGGAAATTTTAATTTTCCTTTGAAAGCAGGTTTTTAAGACAATTCAGCAAGGAAAATATTTGAAAACGATTGTATTGTCCGAAATTTTGCGATGTTTTTTTCTTATTTTTTAAATTGAATCTCATTAAATTTCAATTCTCTACACAATACAGTAATTTACGTTGTTCTGTCCAGTTTGAAATTAAGTGTAATAAAACCTCTGATGGGGTTAGAATCCGTTTGGCGTCCTTGTGAAATACGGTTTTGTACGAGTAAGTATTTTAGTTTTAAATTACTTAAAATGTACTTATCGAATATCGCAGAGATATCGGAGATCGCAGAGATATCGGAGATCGCAAGTTTTATTACCTTAAGAATAAATTTCATTTCAATCGTGAAATATTTGTAAACCTTTTAAATTTTTTTAACATGAGATGTACTAATTTTCTTGCGGAATTAGATTTTTGTACATTCTCATGCAAATGTAGTGTTTCCTCTGAAAATAATTGAAGTCTAAATGAGTCGAAGAATTTACGGACTCGACATATCATACATACTTTCATTACACTATAAGAATGAAAAAAATGTCCCATCACTTTGAAATCAAACGGTCTTCTATGAAGTACTATGACTTTTTAGCCGTTTCTGGCATTATTAATATCTCATTTTGTTACTCACCAATATCAGAGTTCTTATTTCGAAGTTTTAGCATAGCACGTGCCACGAATGAACTCATCAATTGAGTGAAGGATAAATGCATGAATCATGTAAATACTCCCAAATGAGTCGGAAATAGGGCAACATGTAATCATACTGAAAAAAATGACAGTATTTCATTAGTAACATCTGATAGGTGACATTTTAATTCCAAAATCTGCCCTAAAATTGATATTTTTTTTAAACTTAGCTAAACCCAGATTAATGATAAATTATCTGAAGCGTCGACTTTTATCGATTTCTAGCCGTATAATTAATTTTACATTTATGCGTAACTTAATATGCGTAATAGTTGAAGATACACTATTGTGAACAGTTTTCATAAAGTACTTATCTGGTGTTTCCGATTTCACTTCGCAGGCTCACTCAACAGAGCATGCGCGACCCTTAACGCGCACACCCTCCTAAGGGCTGTCGCAGTCTTGCTTCGTGTCACTTGCTGTCGGATTTGAACACTTGACTTTTGTAATTATTCCCGGCAGTCTCTTCGTTTTCATAATTTCTTTGTTTTATTTATTACGAATCCATATCCGAATGGACTTCAATTGGAGGACATCCCATATTTGTTTTTTTTTAATGTGGACGGTTTTGAATATTTGACTCTTTTCATCGATTCTTAATTTTTTCTTGGTTAAAAATTTGTTTTTATTTAATTTTGTAGGCTGAGAGACGATATTTTGAGTTTGTCGTAATTCTGTAAAATTTTTTATATTTGTGTTTTTTTTATGATCTACCGCGAATCAGACAGACTTGACAGAGTTGCCAACCTGATTTCTGTCTCCTGTCCTATTCTTCTCTTAGCCTTTTTTTCGTCACATATGTTGAAAAATAGATGGGCATTTCTTTCTTTACAAAGTTGGTAACATGTAGCTTGCCCAAAGTTGCCCAACCTTAACTCTCCATCTGATGTTGATACTTGTACGCTGAATTCGATAAAGACCTTTTTCCCTCCACTTACTAGTCTATGGCTTTCTCTATGACTCTATACTAGTAGTAGTAGTACTATTTAGGGGAGACGACCGACAGCTGAGGTCATTTGCGCCATAGGGGATGGACAGGAAAGGATGAAGGGTGGAGAGAAACCCGGCGTCGGCATTAGCCCACTGTTATCGAAAGGCGCCAAGGGATCCGCAGCTTAACGTCCCATCCGACGGACGGCGTACTCACTCAAAGTGCCCTCCACAAAGCACCTCAAGTAGGGATCGATATACCACTGAAAAATATTCAACACTGCCGGGATTTGAACCCGGGCCCTCTGGGTGGGAAGCTAGTACGTTGGCCCCCGCACTCTATACTAGTCTATAGCTTTCTTGGAATCTATAAAAGAAAGCTTAAAGATACAACCCTTTTATATTCTGTGCTTATTCCTTTCTGTCGTTAACAGCATTACGACGACTTAGCGTGTTGACATAACCACGGTAATCAAAACGAGTATTTTTAGGCAAGTGTAGGATTCACCTAGTACTATGCCTGAAATTCACACATCACAGGGTAATGAGGAGGGCCAGTTCCTAATTCCCTATGCGCTAATGGTTTCCCAGGAAGACCTGGAACCCGAAAAATCACACAGCTAGGGTGAAGCTGAGGGTACCTCGAGAGACTTTCCCGGGTATTGAACCCGGACCCTTCTTTCAGTATTACAAGGCTCTATATGAGTACAATGGCTACTATGTTCTATTGTTAGAGATTCCTTATTAATCAATAGCCAATCAAATGTCGTAAAATCGATAACTCATCAATTAGCGCAACGATATTCTAAACAAGCAATGTACCCATAGCAACCATTGACTGCGGGCCTATTCCGCAAATTCGCTGTTTAAAACGATGCTCGTGTGGCGGAACAATTATTTACTAGGCCAATGCTTCTCAAACTATTGTGAGGTCAACGTTAAGCCCTAGGTAAACTCGGCTGTTCGGAAAAGTAGCTTGAATTGACCTGCCAGTCCATTCCTAGAGCTTCGCTCATTAATTCTAGTACTCTACCTCCTGATCTGCTAGGTCCACTTTTTGTCCTTACTAAATTCAAACTGGAAATTCAAATTGAACTTTGACATCATTACCAATATGAGCGACGGAAACTTTAATGTTAAATACAGCTTTAATACTCCGTCGTCTTTAATATCGACGCTTTATTGTTTGCCTGTGAGGTATATTACGAAAAAAAATCTTGCCTTTCTGTCAACCGCACCTCTTTACATCCTAAATTTTAATCCCGAACACAGCATTCCAGAAGTAGGCAGGATAAAGCCGAAAAAATCCGGGTCGTTTTTAGTCGCGAAGCCATCTCTCGAGAGGTGTCATTTCACGTTAGTTAGCGCTTCGTCTTGAACGAGAACCATGGGTGGGTAAAGAATTAAATATTAAAACGTGCAGAGTGCGATGAAAATTCGTCATGTGCTGTGTGTAAAAGTATCCTTGGGTGAACAGGAAATGACATTAGAACACTCAACCCATTAGAAACAGGAAAATAAAAAGGCAATTCTTTTAGACCTTAATGGGTAGAGATGGTAATGGTAGAAACATTATGGAGACGCTTTGGGAGAAACAGTGCCAACCCAACCCCGCATAAAGGCAGAATATCACCGAGGGACCGCATTGAAAATATTTCATTTTTAAACGCAGAAAGTGTACAAATCAATGTGTAAGGATTCTTTATATCTCCTCACAAAATTTTCTAATCAATATTTACTCTCATATCTGTGCCAAACTGTTACCTGTGTCGAAACAGAAAAATCTATTCCAAATAAAAATGACATTTATTGTCTCGGGCGTAACATTATGGAATTTGCATAACATTTTGAAATGAAAAGTTAACGTAACGGTCGAAGTAGTAGGTACGTAAGGAGAAGAATTACGCTAGGCCAATGGGCTTTCACAAGGAGGAGGGAGTTGATGACGGGGACGTTGAGTAAGGATGTTAAGAAAAGACTCGTAAAAACTTTGATGTGGAGCGCAGCTATGCACGGCGCGGAAACGTGGTCGTTGAAGCAGGAGGATAGGCGTAGATTGGAGGCTTTTGAAATGTGGGTGTGGAGAAGAATGGAGAAGGTGAAATGGACAGAGAAGAAAACAAATGAGGAAGTACTTGGTATGGTGGGCGAAGAGAGAGGTTTGTTGGGAGAAATCCTATGGAGGCAGGAAATATGGATGAAGGGGGTATTGACCGACAGTGGGATGTTGAAGACTGCAATAGAGGGGAGAATTTTAGGCAAACGAGGAAAGTGAAGGAACAGGATAGGGATGTTCGACGGGATGAAGGGAGGAAGAAAGTACTCAGAGCTGATGAGGGACCTGATGTAGAATAGGATGTTGTGTTTTGCTAGGGGTCACAGATTATTAAATTAGTAATTATGTCCATCCAAAAACCTACCTTAACCGGTAGATTACCTTATAATAATATAATTGAAATGAAATGATATACTTTGTAATTCCACACACTTTATTTAAAAAAAATACGACCCAGGTTTCGACGTTAAACGTCATCATCAGGTAATTACCGAAGTTGAACGTCATCACCTTATGATGACGTTCAATGTCGTAACCTGGGTCGTGTTTTTTTTTAAATAAAGTGTGTGGAATTAAAAAGTATATCATTTCATTTAATTTCAATAAAAAATAACTTAATCAACTTTCTACTATTCTGAGATATCTTTTTACTTCGGTTCCTAAAATCTGTAATCATCCTATAACCCAGGGTCAGATATCGATGATGGGATAAGGGTTCACATCTCCTTTCCCTCCCCCGAAGACATTACTGCAAGAAAATAATGTTCAAGATAACGAAAAAAATTCTTCTGAACTTCCAAAGACATTTTTCAATCCATCGGCATAAAGAGAAGCACGTTATGACCCCTGTGCTTTATTAATGTTTTATCAATTCTCTCTCTTCCACTCAGTTCTTAGAAAATTTATTTTATTTAACTTCGGTTAACATAGGGACAATTGATGTTTATGAAATGCATTTATTTGGTATTACAGAGCAACGGTTCCCTAAAATCTCTGTCGCAAAATATCCTTTGTTCCATGACAGCATCTTCTTCTCTTCTAAGTTCCTTGCCTTGGAATCTTTGGTGAGCTGCTTCTCACAATCCACCCTTCTTTTTCCTCATTCATTTTTCTCATCAATATTAACGTCAATTACGACCTTAAAATTTGTCTCCGGGTATGTTTGTAATCGCTAGTTACCCTCTCATTCTTCTAAGTATTCTCCAATAGTTTCTGCAATTTTCAATTTCTACCACCGTCCTTAAAAGTGCATCTTCAGTCGTCCCACATGAGGACCTTAGTTATTTTCATTGTTTTTAGTACGCATCTTATCAAGACATCTATGTACATTTCTTGTCATACAAGGTTAATTGTAAAAGTTCTCAGAATTGAATAGAAATAAACGAATAACCTCAGGGAACCTTTTTTTATTTTTAATATTGTCTCACTGTACACAAATGAACTTGGTTCAGGGATGTTCTAATGTCTTGATGCCATCTGAAAAATTATTCCTTCAGGCCTGCAAAATACCCGTGTACTTCTGCTCTACGAGAGGTGGGTGTGGCAACAATTCGCATCTTAGTTAACTTTTTCTAGTCCTGGCAACGACACTTGTGTGTTGGCGTGCATTGTCTTGATGAAAATGAACCTCTTTCCTTCCAAACCTGGCTTTTTTGTGGGTATCATTTACTGTAGTTGGTTCAGGATGTTAGCTCAGCGTTTCCCAGTAATTTTTTGACCAGTGGGAAGATAATCTATCAGTAAAATCCCTTCCGCATCCCAGAAAACTGAAGCCATCACCTTTCCGGCCGAACGTATTGCCTTTGATTTCTTTTTTGTTCATGAATCAACATGCTACCACTGCTTTGACTTCTGTTTTGTCTCTGGGCTATAGCAGTGGGCTCAATTTTTATCTGTGGTCACAAACTGGTGCAGAAAATCTTGTTGGTGCCTCTTGAAACGGGTCAAACATTGTTTAGAAATGTCCATTGTGATTCGTTTCTGATGCTGCGTCAAGAGTCGTGGCGCCCATTTTTAAATTAATTTTCTCATATCCAATTCACTGTTAATAAGTGACATGCTCGTTTAAATGACATCCCTACAGCTTCAGCGAATACTTACACTTTCGGTCGGCGTTCATCCATCGCCATTAAATGTACTTTTATAATAATTTCTGGGGTAGTGACACATTTTGGCCGACAAATACGCGGATCATCATCTAAACAGTCCCGACCAATATTTTCCCATTTGGTAACACTTGAATATGATGGAGCTAAGTCTCCTAGGGTGTTCCGAAAGTCAGTATGAATTTCCTTTACTTTCATACCTTTCTTTAAGACGTATTTAATCACTGCTTGAGCCTTAATTTTTTCCATCTTCACAAATCACTGCAAGGGAACAACAACAGAGAGGCGTCCGCACCACAGATCTCTTCCCAGAGCACTGACGCGTTACGTGTTTACTCCCAAAGGATTACCTATTACTACGCATGAAACTCGTTTCGCTAGAGCGGACAACTGGTGGTGATTCTGAGAACCTATCAAACTACCTTCATATTTAATGATCTATTTCTCGTATCCTCAAACGCTTTGCTGTCTTAAAAAAATAAACTCCATCGGTATGTAGGTTTTTCTTGAGTACTACTACGTATGTAGAAGTGAGCACTACCATTTTGTTGCTAACCCAACCGCCGGCAAATATGTTTATGGCCGGAAACAAGGTCTCCTTGGCAGTCATTTTATTACTTTGGTGTGGTAAATTGAATGCTAAAAAATTACCCTTGAGGTGTACTAGATCGAAGATTAGCGTATTCCTTGTTCCACGGTGGCCTAAGACTATTCGCAATATACTGTAGCCTATGTAATATAGAGTATTTGTTCAAGGAATCTAGTCATAGAAGTAAGTATACCTGCGAGGTCAATTCTGTTTGATCGACGACATCTTCTCTTTCAGTCACCTTTTATAATGCATCGAATATTTTTTTATCTCACTGGTTGATGCGATTGGTATGAAAAAGTACATCTCCTGTACCTGGAAGAAAATATATACTCCTAAGTATTTATTTTTTATCAAATTTTTTTTAACCCCATCGACTTTTTAGGCTACGACTTCTCTCCGACCGTATCCCAACAATGCCGCCTTTCGCGACGTAAATATTTCAGACAGGCGGAAGTTCTGTGGCATTTCTCTCCATGAGGAAGGAACCTTTTTTTTCCCCCTACGTGAAAAATTCAGTGGAGTAGAGAATGAAATTGGGTGGGATATAAAAAGGAATGGCCGTAAAGTAGCAATTTTAAGATTTATTTCAGTGTTGTTTTTTACCATCCTCTTTTTTTTTGGTCCCTCCGTGTAAGAATGAACTGACCGTGAACCCAAACCTTCTTTTATTGCGAACCATTGAACGATAAAATTAGTTTGGAAGAATTACTTCAAATTGATGACTTCTACATTAGGTAATATAAGTTCATATAAGGAAGGGACAAACTTATTAAATTTCTGTTTCAAAAGCTGAAATTTATTGATTTCATTCCTAGAGTGATCGAAATATGGTTGAGGGATGTGAGACTGAAGATATTGATGGAGCACCTTATTCCAAACATTCAGTAATCTTTAATTAATATGATATTTTTCAAAAATTTGATAACTCAATGGTTTAGCTATACCTTTTTTTTAAGTTTGCAAATTTCATAAGTTTTTATTAGCATGGGTTAGCATGTTAAAATGATACAAACGTAAAAAAGTTACTGTTGCGGCATCTCCCGAAGTTTCTTTGGAATTTAAAAAAAATGATGTTTCCTATCACCGATAAATAACTAGAGCAGATGAAACAGTTTACGTATCTGGGAAGTATTTTGGAACAATACGGTCAAAGTAGTAGGGACGTAAGGAGAAGAATTGCGCTAGGCAAAGAGGCTTTCACAAGGAGGAGGGAGTTGATTGCAGAGGCGTTGAGTAAGGATATTAAGAAAAGGCTCGTTTAAACTTTGTAATGGGGCGTAGTTATGTACGGCTTGGAAACGTGGTCATTAAAGGAGGGTGATAGGCATAGATTGGATTCTTTTGAAATGTGGGCGTGGAGGAGAATGGAGAAGGTGAAGTGGACAAAAAGGAAAATAAGCGAGGAAGTGCTAGGTATGGTAAGAGGGGAGGTGAGTGGATTGTTGGGAGCAATCATAAGGGGGCAGGAGAAATGAATGCAGAGAACATTTAAATCGACAGTGAGATATTGAAGACTGTAATAGAGGGGAGAATGTTATGCAAGCGAGGAAGGGGCAGGAATAGCATAGCAATGTTGGATATGGAATGAAGGGAGGCAGGAAGTGTACAGAGATGAAGAGGGACTTGCTGTAGAGTGGGATGTCGAATTTTGCTTTGTTAGACGAGATGCAGCCATGTTCATTTTGTTTCCATCTGTAACCTAATTTAAACTTAAAGACTACCAAATTATAATAACATAAAAATAGCCATGCTTTGTACTTTTCTATGCGTGTACATACGTCACCTAAAATGCCTGTATGTTACCGTAACCAAATACTGAAATGCAAATATGTAACTTAATGAAAACTATTGAAATTAATAACTTCCAAATTTTTGTCTAACCTCTTTTATCTCTGGCGTCATTTCACATTACTGATATAAAAATAGCGCCATCCGGAAGAGAAACGTCCCTCCGCCAGTCATTTGTTTTCATTCTCATCCCCCGGTTCCCCCACCATGGAATTATATTTACCTTTGGGATAGAAGTCAAAGAGGCAAATTGTAACGTCGGGTTTGGGTTTTCATTTTATTTTCCTGCTCCCTCCTTTCTCTTTTGTCATTCTCACTCGAGTGTCGAAATGGAAGATTTCAATTATAGTCGTAGAGGAAAATACCTTCCCGCATCATTTTCTATCGCCTCTCTCGCGGCGCGATGGGGAACTAACAGTGAAAAAAAAGAATACGGGCGACCTCCGCAGGTCGGATTCCCGCTCATTGTCTCGACAATGCCTTGTCTCACAGCCTTCTGTTGTTTTTTTGTTTCCTAAAAAATGTGTGCCTGCCGACATTTTGACTTCCGTTTTTGCCATCCATCCTTCGAGTTAACGCAAAAAAAACAAGGAATAGTAAAGGTATTTTTTTTAATTTTCTGTTCTAAATATTCATCCTGAGAGATGGCTGATGTCTATTTATGCGCATGTCGGCTTCGTTTTATTTTTTTTCTCTCCTCAGGAAATCGGGTCAAATCCTGTGACGTAGCGTCAACGCGAGAGATGGTGACCGAGTTGTTCGTTTTCCATATTTCTGTTTTATTTTCTATATCTCTCTCACTTCGCCTCTTTCCATCGCGATGACTTTAAAATTCTTTAATTCTCGGAATAACGTTTGAAAGAGAGAAAATCACGTGATTATATCCGGTCTTCTCTCTCTCTTAATTCACTCTTTAAAAGTTCTTCTCGATACAATACTTTGTGGATTCATTATTTTTTTCCCATTTATATTATTCGGCTGTACCACATTTCCATTGCCTTTAATCTTCTTTTCCCTGCCGCTCCAAACGCAGTCTCACATCCTCTGAAAGGTGAACGCGAATATAAAAGTTTTTCCTTGAATCTCTTCCAAATGTGTGCGCCATTAAACACTACTACATATATATGCCGTTGGCAAGTCAACCCATCGTTGTCAATTCGAAGTTCGAAAAGCAATGATGACGCAATAATGATCGCTCTCGAGCAGGATTCTCGTCCCATTGTTGTACGGAATCGAACGAAGGGTGCCGAGTTGGCAATTGTGAGGGACCTTGGGTTTAGGGAGTCAATTCGAGTGACCCAGATCGGTCATTATTCATTAATTCGTGTTCAGGGTGGTGCTTCATCTCCATGTCAATCGCAATCTTCCCCCTCCTAGACCGTGGACAATTGTCCACCTCCATCGTCCTTCGAGAACTGATGGCTCAGTTAAGGCTACGGAAGATGGAAATACGTTGACAATATGTCAGTCACTTACATCTATCAGATCGATATGGATAGGAATCGAAACATTGTGGGTCGAAGAATATCGGACTAATTGATAATAAATAGAAGATATGGTTCATATGGTCGTCATCACCATCTTCTAAAGACGCTCTACCTGCTCTCTACCTCCATTGCCGTTCTTTTCAGTTCATTGTAGGTTAATTAAAAATTGTCAATCTCCCACAAAATAAAATTTAATACGACCGGTTTCAATGTAACTGCATCATCATCCTGATGACGATGCACAGGTTCCGTACAATAAGTATCGTGATTGTTCGCTGTAGCCTCAACGGAGCGGTGGATGCGGGTCCGACCGGTCGACTCGGTAGAGGGGTCCCCCACCACTCTGGCGCACTTTAGTTCAGTCGCCTCCGGGCATGCGTTGAGACAGGAGGTGGATTTTTGTGGCGAGTGATTCTTTGTAGTATCGTCGCGCCAGCATGGAGCGCACCGTCGAGCCACGCTATGCTGTGAAGTTTTGCGTTAAACTCGGTAAATCCTCGTCGGAGACCCTTGAACTCATTAAACAGGCTTATGGGGATGATACCTTAAACCGCAAAAGACGTTTTCAGTAGCACAAAATGTTTAAGGAAGGCCGGGAGCTCGTCGCAGACGAGCACCGCGTCGGACGCCCGACGACCGCTCGAACCGATGCTCAGGTTGCCAAAGTGAAAAACGTTTTGGACTCTGACAGGCGTTTAACCATCGCCCTTATTAGTTTGGAGACCGGCCTTTCAGTCGGAACCGTCCATACCATTGTAACAGAGGATCTTGCGGTGCGGAAAGTGTGCGCGAAGCTGGTGCCGAAAGTATTGAGGGAGGAACAAAAACTGTCGCGGGTGGGAATTTCGCAATAAATTTTGGACCGCATCCAGGATGATGAAGATTTTCTCGACAAAGTTATTGCCTCAAAGGATAGCTCAAAAGGAGCTCAAAGGATATTGGTTCGACTCCATCGTGGCGGTTCAAGTGGCGACGATAAAGGTTCTCAATAGTATTTCGGAAACCGACTTTCAGCGGGCTTTTGACGAGTGGCAGACGCACCGAACTAAGTGTATTGATGCAGGAGGAATGCATTTTGAAGATTATTAAGAAATTATGACTGCAATAAATTTTGATTTTTGGAAATAGGCCCGATACTTATTGTACGGACCCTGTGGTTACATTGAAACCGGTTGTTTTAAAGTTTATTTTGTGGGAAATTTACAATTTTTACGTAATCAATCATGATTTTCCACCACATCACGCCTGAAACGTCACTTTTTATTCGTTTTAGGTTGTTACTTTCATATTACTTTTTATATCGTCTATAAATGTCTTTCTTGGCTTTCCTCTTCCTTTTTTTTCCTTTTATTTTCCCTCTATTATATTTTCCAGTAAGTTGTAATGTCTGAGAACATGTCCAACAAGTTTCATTTTCATCTTCTCCATCTCTTTTTCCATCTCGTTATATCCATCACCTTATCCATATTTCCATTGCTTCAAACCGAGCACTTTCCCTTTTCTTTCCCAATGTCCAAGTTTTTTCAAAGTCCGCGATATCAAAGAGATCGTGACGATGTGCCCGAACGAGATTCCCGTAATCGACTTCCAGAAAGCGTTCCACGATCGACAGAGACGCTGGTATCGGTGTGTCTATGCACATGGGCTTTATTTTGAAATATTTTAGTAATTAATAATTTGATTTGCATTAAATCTTATTACAGGATTTATTCTATTTAGTTTTATGGGCGGACCCAGATCACCCATGTAAAGCACAACATGTTGTCATTTAAGAAAAAATTACAGTATGACATGTTGATTTCGGCTTGACGCGGCATTAAACTATTTTGACGCGGTCGAATATCTGAAAAAACACCAAACCATGCCTAGGATTTCGACAAATAATTCTGACTCGAATTGACAGAGATAGAATACAAGTTTTTACCCAATTATTTTTTCATTTATACAGCACCCTACCAGCAACCGCTAGGGTGTGTGGCAGGGGGTAATTTTTAAAAGGTGGAGGTTATTCAGTAGGGACAAGGGGATTCTTTTCGCGTTTGAATGCCTCTCGACAAATACCTCTTCCAAAGAGGTTACTCTGATAAGACCTTAAACTATCGCGCTTCCAAAATATGTAGATTGAAATTGTTTATTCAGAGCCGAGACAAAATATACAGATATTATACGCAAAATATTGGAGATATTTTTTTAAGGCTTTGTCAAAACAGTCAAGGAATTTGTCTAGGATCAATTTATTTCTGGATCATTTCTGAATGATCTCTAGGTTCAAGGCCAACGTTTTAAACGATCTTTAGATTGCTATTATCGCATCCAAACTTTTTCTCTTCCAAATGTGTCATGATAGGGTAGCCTGTGGAATTTAAGAGAAAGAATTCTTGCGCATGCATGATTTCGAAACGCCTTGACGCCATATTGTGACAAGTATTCCCAAACATTTATCAGTCTGGAAGCTTTCGCTTTTGAAGAACATTCAACTGTCACGTCAGTATTACAGCACCTGGGAACAAATGCAATTGGAAATACAACAAGAGCTCTTGAAATATTGAGGTTAATTCGAAATTTTCTCGTAGCGTATCTTGTAATAGACTTAGCTGAATAGTATTAAAATTTAGGACGAGGTAAAATATTTATTCCAGCGACTAGAAACGAAAAAAATTAGACAAAAGGCTCGTTAAATCAAAAATGTTGTAATGTTTTCCTCTTAAAGTGGGAATTTTTAATTTTGGAAAAACGTTAATTTGTGACAGTAATACGCGCAATATATTTTGATGTCGGGTGTCTAGTTTTCTCGTCATAATATCAATTATGAGTGTCTAAAATCAATTCTCCACGTATATCAGCGTTAAATGAACCACTGATACAATGTTATATAATATTTACACTCCAATATATTGTCATAATTTATTATTATACAATATACGACTACGTACACCATATTTTGTCGTTTCGGGAGGAGCTTATCCCTAAAAACATCAAATAAAAATAATTTAATATAAAATGAGAATGCTGTTATTTTAGCTTTTGTGGTATTTTCACGCAGTGTGAGGATTCAGAAAAAAATCGCAGAAAAGGAACAAATTACGACTTTCATTTCCTGACGACAAAACCTTACTCGCCTGAATTATGACATATAACGAGCAAGATGAAATGGACCGCTAACTTCCCCCGCGAAGGAAAAGTTAAACGCACAACACATATAAATAAATATATATATATATATATACACATATATATATATACACACATATATACATATATATATATATATATATACATATACATATATACACACATATATATAATATACATACATATGTATGTGTGTGTGTGTGTTTGTTTGTTTGTGAGTGCATAAATATTTTTATCCCTTTCCATTACTCATACAGAAGGTTTCTAACCTATCAAAGGTTTCCTTATTCGTTTGGTAAGTGAGCGTCGTCATTTTCGCTACCAAAATATTTAGGCATTCCCACCTCACCGCGTAATGAATTACGTAATGAATTAATGAGCCTCACATTGCGTAAAGACCACGCAGAAGACCCTAAATTACAAGAACGGGCGAGAGAACTCTTCAGATACACATTTCCCGTGCCCAAGCAAACTTCGAGGGGTTGCCACGGGACGTTAAACAATTGACCAACGCCGTCCATTGCGTCGAAAGTCACGGAAACGAGGCCCCAGGAACGTGAGTTAATTGAACAACGGGCGATATTTATAATAAAGTTGGAATTGCGGAAACTTTAATATCGTTATAGCTTGTTGACGCAACAATGCCGGAGGGTACGATTAGTCATCCTTTGGAAAATTCGCTTGTTGCTAGAACACGGCTTGGCCGATTCAGGCCGGGGAAGAACATTTTTTCAAAACGCCAGAAACATGTCTTGAACCATGAATCTTTCGTATCAAAAGCACTCGAACCAAATGGATTAACTATGTCGTATGTCAGAAAGTTCGAAGCAATTATTTTTCCTTTCCTTTCATCCCAATCTAAGGGTTTATTGCAATCTCAATACTCACAAATCAATGATAAATGGAGTTCATTTCTCAAAGTTACATTTCTATTTAAACAACTCTTTGAATACGTCTTAAATATAATATAAATACTCATTAATTCGGTGGCTGTGTGTTGTGGGCAAGAAGGTAATTCACAAGTTAACGTTACACATTCAAATCAGAATTGTCTGCATATCCTAATTACGAGCACTTGTAAAGTTAATTGTTTCTTGGACAAAGGTTCCTGGGAAAAGGCGACTGTTTATTTTATTTACGCCTGAGTATTTCTTTTATTATTCATCTCAGCGGAATTTCAAATCATTAAACTATTTTGACGCGGTCGAATATCTGAAAAAACACCAAACCATGCCTAGGATTTCGACAAATAATTCTGACTCGAATTGACAGAGATAGAATACAAGTTTTTACCCAATTATTTTTTCATTTATACAGCACCCTACCAGCAACCGCTAGGGTGTGTGGCAGGGGGTAATTTTTAAAAGGTAGAGGTTATTCAGTAGGGACAAGGGGATTCTTTTCGCGTTTGAATGCCTCTCGACAAATACCTCTTCCAAAGAGGTTACTCTGATAAGACCTTAAACTATCGCGCTTCCAAAATATGTAGATTGAAATTGTTTATTCAGAGCCGAGACAAAATATACAGATATTATACGCAAAATATTGGAGATATTTTTTTAAGGCTTTGTCAAAACAGTCAAGGAATTTGTCTAGGATCAATTTATTTCTGGATCATTTCTGAATGATCTCTAGGTTCAAGGCCAACGTTTTAAACGATCTTTAGATTGCTATTATCGCATCCAAACTTTTTCTCTTCCAAATGTGTCATGATAGGGTAGCCTGTGGCATTTAAGAGAAAGAATTCATGCGCATGCATGATTTCGAAACGCCTTAACGTATACTCGGAATATATTTGGCTTAGTTAGTGTGGATACTGGGTTAGGTCTGACCTTAAATTCACAAGGCCAACCAACATTACAAAGATTTACACAAAACCTTTGGGATATTTTTTTACCAGAAACAATCCATCCACCCCTTTAAAAATTAAATCGATATATGCGCGGTTCTAACTAAAAAAGCATATAGTATATACTAATAATACTCATCACGCAATTAATCATTTATTTCTCATAACCTAGGACGAAAATTAATCGTAATCCATGATCAATGAAATCACATTATCAATGACCAACAAAATTTTTTAAACGTGAAATTAAATTACTATTCTAAATAGTGGTGATTAAATGTCAATTATAATTAAATCATGATGAGTAATCAATTCACATCAAGTGAATCAGGCAAAAATGTTGGAACTAGATCACATTCTTTTCCAATTGTTGTCAGTTGTGTATGATTGCTAATTATCCAGTCGCAGCATTATTTGAATCTATTCTTAATGGTGGAATACTAATCATACACGGAAGAGATAAAGCTATTATATTATTAAATAGGCAAATTGAAAACATAAAGCGTTGGGCAGAATAAAAATTCAAAATATGTCTAACCATTGTCATCACATTGTTAGCTAAACGGTTAAGATGGATTCTGGATGGATGAAATGAACACTGCCTAGTAATTAACTTCACCTATCGGGCAAAAACCTGACACTCCAAAATATATTGCTATACAATTCCGAATACCTCATTCCTCTATTCATTCCGTCCAACATGTCTATCCCATTGCTATTCTTACCTCCTTGGTCTTACGTTCTTCCTCCCACTTCTATGCATCAAAGTCTTCAATACCCAATTTCCAATCAAATGCTCTGCAGCCATCTTTTCTCTTGCCTCCTCTGTATTCTTGCCGACAATCCTGTCCAGCCATGCCTGGTACTTTTTGGTTTGTTTTGCATTTCGTCCATTTCCAACTTGTCTACCCTTCTCCACTCCCGCATATATCCAAAGCCATCAATATACGCCAAAGCTCGCTTCAAAGGCCATATTTCAGCATTGTACAAAACCACGCTCATTACCAAAGCTCCATGCTAGATTAAATCTCTTGAATAATTTGAAAAGATGTCTCTTAAGCGATGGTGTTGAAAATTTATTATTATCCCCGTCGTATTACGGTATGAGATATCATGAAAATGAAATAATAGTGATTAAGTGTAAAATAGTTGCAATTTTTCCCAAAAACAATAAGGGGTCAGAATAACGTTGGCGGACCGCGCTAAGGTGAGGGGGGAGTATTCTAGGTCCGTAATCAGCCCCTGCCACACACCTTAGAGGTGGCTTGCAAGGTACTATGTGTACAAAAGTTTGGCGAGACTTTAATCGTCATCCTTATTCATCTTCACTGGAATATAACCAAAGATTGTCCATTATAATTGGTTGTCTTGCGTTATTTAGCACCGACAGAAGAGAGGTAGCGATTAGACTCTTGGTCCATCAAAATATTACCTCAAGGGGTAATTTAATTACAAATAATTACTGTAAGTTGTCACATAAAAAATCGACTTATAATCTCTTTACCTTACAATAGCGATCACATTCGACTAGTCAGTACGCGAAATCGATTCATTTATAGTCAGATCATTCCACCTATTGTGCCCAGAAGATTTCGAAAGGAGAAGAGAGAATACCGTTCTAGAAAAAAAACATCTCTCGACTTCCGCGGTATAGTTTTTTTTATGAGATGAAAATTTTTCATTCTTCCTTCCAACTTTCGCTGATTCGCGAGGGAACTGGCATTTTATGCACTCGTATTTATACGTAAAGCTGAGGAGGGGAATGAGAATGAGGGAAAGTCACTTTTTCCACCCGTTAGCATTCGACCTAAAAGATGTTTCGCACGCGCTCGATTTCCTTTTCACTCGTTGTTGTTAGGCAACTCGCTGAGTTGGGGGGAGGGGGAGGGCTTTCTTGTCTTGTTCTCTAGTCATTGTGACGAAGTGCCGACGCGATAGAGGGGCGCTTCCGATTGTTGCTCCAATTCGACATCTGAGGAGATATCGACGCCTTTCTTTTTCGAGTCTTCTGTAATTATCCAGATGCAAACATAAGGCGTTACTAATCTTCCGAATGATTATTAAATGATCAAGGCGATTTATCAAGCGAGTCGTCTCTTCCTCGTTGTCAAAAGTACCATTAAAATATCTATATTTCATTTGCATTTACAAAATACCCTGTAAACCACCACAAAGGTGTGTTGCGGGGGGTGTTAGTGTTTTAACGTGACACCATCACTCAATAATCGCCCCACTAGGGTCAGACGCCTTGCAACCGTGTCAGTGAGGAACAGACGCTGCGCGGACTACCTTTCATTTGGCTCCTAACCTTAGACCTATCTTGTATGGGTGACCCTACCAGGGACAATTATTATTGCTCCCGCTAACACAGCTCCAGGGGTCAACGGAAGGCACACGCCCATCCATCACGTTAAAGCTGTAGTCCATGGGAGGGATATATATATATATATATATATATATATATATATATATATATATATATATATATATAAGAGGGATCGGGATGGTGTGGTTGCTAACATAGTTGCTTGCTTCGTGGTGCGCACTTTGAGTGAGTATGCCGTCCGTCGGATGGGACGTTAAGCTGCGGACCCCTTGGCGCCTTTCGTTAAGAGTAGGTTAATGCTGACACCGGGGGCCTCCCCACCCTTTATCCTCTCCTGTCCATCCCTAATGGCGCAAATGGCCTCAGCTGTCGGTCTCCACTTGTAAAAACTACAATATATATATATACACATAAATAAGTATAGGATATATATTTATATATACCATATACTACACATAAATAATAATTTTCAATAAATATTTTCAAACCTTGTTTATTAATCGATTTCCTATGCCAGTAATTGTTAGCCAACAAGAAGATGAGCACCATTGCAATTCATATACATTAAACATACAATATTTTTCACGATCACGCCTTTCCCTTAATGCATTCTCAAAAAATTCAATCCCCTTCAAAATGTCAGTTAATACTTTTTCCTGCATAGCAAAACTACCCCTTTGGTGCAACTGTGAATTTAGACCAATTGATCACATACAGGGTCGCACCCAAAAGTGGTCGGACTGATTTTCTCTGGCGCGAACGGAACGGTGGAGGGGGCTCTTAGCAACAGACCGACACCAACCTCAGTCGCCTGCGGGCTGTCGTTGAGTGAGGACACCGTTTTTAGTGAAGCAAGTTTTTTGTCCGCGTCGAAAAACAAAATGAATCTGAATTCAGAGCAACGTTATTCCGTGAAGTTTTGTGCGAAACTCGGGAAGACGGACACTGAGACCCTCGATATGATCAAGCAGGCTTATGGGGACACTGCCTTAAGCCGTTCCACAGTATTTGAGTGGCACAAGTTGTTTAAAGAGGGTAGGGAGCTCGTTGAAGACGACCATCGCTCCGGACGGCCGCCGACGGCAAGAACCGACACGAATGTGGACAGAGTGAGGACACTGCTGAACACAGACCGACGCTTAACCAGTGAAGAAATTGCAGACCAGTTGGGTCTGTCTGCATCCAACGTCCAACACATTATTTCACAGGATTTGGCCATGCTTTGAAGATTATTAAGTCGATGTAAGTATATCGTCAATAAAATTCTTGTAAAAAAAATCAGTACCACCACTTTTGGGTGCGATCCTGTATCTCTATCATAAAAAAACGATGCGAATCAGGCGACAAACATTGCATCCGTGTATATAATTGACATTAGAATAGGAGCGTCAGTTGTACGAGCTGAAATGAAGGAGAAAAAGGAATTTTGCTTCCTAGTGAACCAAATGGATGGAAGGGACTCGTGGTATATGGTGGTAGTACGTGCGTGGCTGACGCGAAGCTTAATTGTTGCGTTAGCCATTTCCCTCCCATGACACCGCAGCGCGCTGATAGGCGGCTCTCCTTGAGGACCTCTTTGCACGTATTTAGTTTCGAGAGCGAGGCTTGCACGCAGTTTTAAATGGCCGGGAGAGAGAGAGAGACGAGAGTGGTTGGATGGACGATTCGATGTAGGTGGAATTGCGTTCCTGGAGGTTTTGTTCCAGGTTTTCTCCTCCCGTTCGTTCAATTGCTGTGCCACTCGCTGTCGCTGTCCCCCACCACCCCCCCTCCCCTCTCCTCCCTGCTGTGAATGGTTCATTTGCTTCCACCCCAAATGGGGAGATCCACTTTTTTTTCATCGTTTTCGAGGACAAATGAATTCAACCTTCCACCGCTTCCCTTGTTTATTCCTTAATTTTTTTTCCATACATTCAGACAACAGTCTCTCTGCCACAAAGTGAAGATGAAAAAAAACTTGGTGACAAACCGCGTTGGTGTTGTGTGGTGCGTGTAACGTGCGAACACCATGGGGCGAAATAATGACCGGCGCAAAAAAGTTTCTATTATATTTTCCCCTTCTGTTGAGAGAGAGAGTGAGCAAAAAAAGAGATTGTTAGCAAGGTGAGCAAGCTGGCGAATCTGCTAAAAAAATAAAGTACTTACCCTGGTACGTATGTACGGGGTACGAATTTTCCTTTGCATTCCACGCGAGACGCATAATTTCCCCCTTATCCTTCCATTACCTGTCTCGAGTGCCCTCCTCAGCTTTTAGCTGGATTTCTTATGCAATTTTTCCACTTAGAGCCCACGGAGCTACCCTTGAAATGATCCGTCATGGCGCTATTTTCATAGCACCTTTATGTAGTTCCAGTTCACCTGTATGAGATGGAGTGTTTTGGATGAAAAGGAGATGTTAAATGTAAAATTGCGTTAAGCAAAGAGGCGTTTGCAGTAAAATGGGAATTGATGGCAGGAACCTTGCCTGAAGATTTGAAGAAAATTCAAGTCAAAACTTGAATATGATGCGTGGCTTTATACATTGGAGTGTGAATTGAAAAGTTTCCAACCTAGCAAATAAACGAGACATTTTTTCTTCAAATTTATTTTTGAGCATAGGCATAGGCATATTAAGTCGGTGCATTTTTTTCTAACGATGCTCTTTAAGTTTTTTAACCTTTTCAAATAGTTTTTGACGTCCTTCTCCGTAAAATAGGCGTTTACGTACGCGATAACCTCCTCTTCCGACTAAAATACCTGTACTCGAAGCGAAAATTTTAAGGTTAGGAAGCGGAAAAAAATCACTGGAGGACAGATCTCGTAGCTCAGAAACTTGGTTCTTCAGGAAGGAAGATTTATTAATAGGTAGATGTTCCGTCTTTCACTTTATCTCTTGGATAGCTAAACTTGTAATATTACTACATGTAGCAAAATTATAGCGTCGTTAATTAGCTTAGTTTTTTTACCAATTTCGAGAACCTTTACAGAAAAATGGGGCCTCAACTAAAGGGCTAAAATCATTCATCGCATACCTAGCTGCATTTGTCTTATTGTGACGTAGAGCTAATGTATAGTTCCATTATTTAGCGCCAATTGTTCCTTTGGCTAAATTTCCTTTGTTGCGTAAACAATGGGTAAAGCTCACGTGGTACTTATTGTTATCTCTGTCATAAATGGATTTGACATCTTTGAAGGACTCCTACTGCTCAGTCATTCGACATGTCCATTTTATCATAATGCCACTCTGCATCACATCTGTGACCTTCATTCTGTTCAGACCGAAATACGTTCAGGCGTATGTGTCACGAGTGTTTTTTAAAAAAAGGGAGTAAGGTCAACTCTTTGCAGATAACAGTTTTTAATGTGCCGTTTACCAATATCTGGATATTTTTAACTATATTTTTTGGTTTATTGGTCCTGTGGTCATCATGGGTGGTCGAAATTATATTTTAAAATATCCAACTTGAAGACTTAAAGTGTTTCATGTGAGTTTATTTTTGCTTTGAGTATTTCAGATAAATTTCTCAAAAAACTTTTTTTTTGTTTGTCCTCTACCGAATTATAAAAAGGACGTTTCCGTTCCAAATTGGGAAGAAAGAAGAATTTGGAAAAAAATGTTCTTCGTTTTGGAAAAAAAATTTCCAGGCTATCAACCCATTTTCCCCATGATTCTCTGAAAATGTAACCGAAGTTTCACTTTTGAGAGTTCGTCCATTGAACAATTAATGAGTATAAACTACCCTTTCCACTCTATCTCTTACGGAAAAAGATCGGTAAAAATTATTCATTTAAAATATGGAGTAATACTCGCTTTTTTAAAGGAAATATTTTACAGATTAAATTGACTTTTTAGTTAACCTAAAAAGAGAAATCTACCTCCTAAAGTTACATGGTTAATACCAGGGTATGTTATTACTTTAAAATCCCAAATATGTTTTTTTTTTCAATTTATCGTCGTGAGGGGAAAAACAGCACCTTAATTCAAATATGTGGCACATTAGTGGATCTTACAATAAAGTTTCTACAAAATATTGATTATCTGCGGTCAAATAAACATTTTTTTACACTTTATAATAAAATTTTTTAGTAAGTACATATTTAAGAACTTGCTGCCAACATATATAAACAATATTAATAGGGTAATTTTGTAATTATTATTATACAATTTATGAATATTGCTTCATTCCAAAATACGTAAATAATGAGGATCAGGATGGAGCGATGGCTAATGTATTGGCTCCCCAAGGAGAGGGCATGGGTTCGAATGCTGGTAACGGAAGATTTTTTCAGTGGTACCGAGTTGCCTACTTGGGTTAATATGTGGTGAGCTTTTTAAGTGAGTATACTTTCCTTCCGATGGGACATTAAACTACATACCCCTTGGCACCTTTCGATTAGAGGAATCTTTTCACTGAATGGCATTACGACGTCTGTCCAAAAAGTTCCTGAACTTTTTTATGACAAAAAAAACACTTCATCGATAATTTTATTGGTCAGGGTCCCCTTCAAATTAGTCTCCTCCCCAATTTTAAAAGTTCTCAAAAAATGGTCGAATTTTTCTCTATCTCTGGAATGGTGGCAAAACGTTCTCCTTTGAGCAGAGTTTTTAGCTTGGGGAACAGGAAAAAGTCACATGTGGCCAGGTCTGGTGAGTAGGGTGGGTGGAGGAGAACAGCGGTCTTGTTTTCGGCAAAAAACGTACAAGTTCTGAGAGACGAATAAGCCGGAGCGTTGTCGCGGAGAAAAAACCACTCAATGCTCCTTCAAAGATCGGGCCATTTTCGCTTTATTCTCTCTCTTAGGCTTTTCATAACCCCCACTCAGTACTCCGTGTTGACTGTCTGACCTTTAGGAAGGTATTCGTGATCGCTCTATTGTTTTGAGTTTCAGTGGACGGTCAGAGGGTGGTGGGAGGGATGCTAAAATGGATACACCATAGCATTAATCAAAGGGAATGTTGTGTTCGGAGAGGTGTTTGGGGATTGGTAGCATACCAGTCCAATATAAAAAGCAGGGTATAACTGACAATAGAGCAGGCGTTTATCTAGCTCCTGGATTCCTGGAGTTGCCCAGGTATCAATATTAGACATTAATTACCCTGATGTTCACACATGTTCATCCCTCCTCCGCTCCCAACACCGTCCCTATTATCCCCACCCTTCTTAAAATACCCCTCCCAACTCTTTCCCTCGCAAACCTTTCCCCACCTTCCACTTACATCCAGCGTTTCCAGCCCCTTATTTTCCTCAGTTCTTTCCTTCTCTTCCTTGAGAAAGGTGGCTTGGACCACCGAAAATTCGAAAACTAGTGAGTTTTCTTTTTTTTATGTTTCTGTGTTTTTGTCTTTTTCCACTAGTCCTAAGTGCATATATATATATATATATATATATATATATATATATATATATATATATATATATATATATATATATATATATATATATATATAGGATCTGCCCCCCCTTCCCTGATGTGTGAATTTCACACGCCGTCGGGCTTAGTACTGGGTGAACTCTACCATCACCTACTGAACCGACCTTCGGGTTGATTACTGTGTTTATGGTTTATATAATATATATATATACATATATATATATATATATATATATATAAGTAGAGTAAAAATATTTCCTAGACCATTCGAGTGCGTTTCGTGGCACGCATAGCCAGAAGAAGAGACGAGCCACATTGGCCTAATACACATTCAAATACGAAATCCCGCCAAACGGCGAACAAATACTCATTTATATAGAAACAGATATAAGGAAAAGGGATAGGAACACACATAAAGGACGAATACAGGAGAGGTGGGGAAGGCGGAATCCAGCAGACGTATCCAGGAAACGTATGGATAGCTCAAGTGGTTAAGAGCCTCCGCCCGGCAAGTGGAAAGATCCGTGGTTCAAATCCCGGTTCTAGGAAATATATTTACTCTCGTGGTCTGCTTGATTCCGCCTTCCCCACCTCTCCTGTGTTCGTCCTTTGTGTGTGTTCCTATCCCTTTTCCTTATATCTGTTTCTATATAAATGAGTATTTATTCGCCGTTTGGCGGGATTTAGTGTTTGAATGTGTATGTGTGTGTGTGTGTGTGTATATATATATATATATATATATATATATATACATACATACATATATTATATATACATATATTATATATACACATATATTATATACATATATATGGATAAATATTTATTTATACCTAGAGACTGACGTAGCCCAACTCGATGATCCCTAATTATCCCACCAAAGTGATCCCAGTGGTTAAAGGGTGGTTTCGGCACTCAAAAGATCCCTCAGCGAGCCAAAGGCCTTGTGGGATCGATGAGGGTATCCTGAACTTTGAGAGTGGAACGTGAGGCGAGTATGAGGGGAAATGGAGGGAGTTTTGTGTTCAAACAAGCTGTACCCCGAGACTTCTTCTCCATTTCTCTCCCCGAAAGGCGAAAGGGGTTGGTCCCGTGTTACGAATCCATTTCCCCCAAGGATTTGAGATTGGTGTGCCAAAGGGAGGGTGGGGATGGAATGGAGGAAAAGCCATTTACAAACATCATACACTCGTCTCTCCCCTTATACGGAGAGTGCCACTCAAGACAGATCTCTCGACGAAAAAAAGCCCTCCCCCACGGTTCCAGACTCCGTGGGGTTGCCTGGATACGGGTTGCTGTGGAGGACAGTTCAGCAGAGGAAAGGTGAAGGGAGGAGGAGGAGATATCAGTCCATCAGATACATTGGTAGTCCTCTCCTAGCGTCACACCAATATCGCCCCGGGCGAAGGGGCAGAGAAAACTGTTTTCGCCCCGGGGAGGGGTGTCGCGTTTAAATGTGCCAGGTGCTAAACCATAACATCACCAACAGGGTAGTACTAGCTATATATATTATTACTAGAAGTAACACCCTAGCTTTATGTACTTCAGTTTATACAAGTGTTTTGTATCCATTCGATTAAATATTAAATTAATGGAAAACACAGCTATTTTATTCTAACGTTTCAAGGCATGTGTGTACATGTTTTGTGAGTATGATAAAATGTATATTAATTTGCATTGATAAAGTAATGTTTTCGCATGCATCTTTGGTGCCCTAATTTCCACCACCACATTCCGACGGAGTTGCTTGTAGGGTAGTGACTAGTACATCTACAATACATCTACACAACGCAAGGACGTTTGGCAGGGGGTGTTAGGACGACAGCCTTACTTGCAGAAATATTAGCGCATAAATACACTTGAATACATGTCACCTCATACGCAAATACACTCTCCCACAAGCATGCCAATGCGCCATTCACTGATTGTTGCGCTTGACCAAATTCATAAAATTATAGTTAAAAAAACCATAAACACAGTAATCAACCCGAAGGTCGGTTTGGTAGGTGATAGTAGAGATCACCCAGTACTAAGCCCCATACGGCGTGTGAAAAAAACACATCAGGGAAGGGGGGCCAGTTCCTTTCCCTTTGCCGGTTATGGTTTCCCAGGAAGATCTGGTACCCGAAAAATCACTTTAGCTTGGGTGGAGCTGCAGGTGCCCAGGGAGGGTTGCCCGGGAATCAAACCCGGGCCCTCCGGTCAGTTGTCCAATGCTCTACCCACTGGACTACCGATTCGAGTTAGTTGAATTTTTTCGGACTCTTCTCGGTTCGAATTTATTATAATAGTGTCCATCGTGTGAAGAAAAAACGATTAATTTAATTTGTGTCTGCGACGGTGACTTTCTCTCTCTCTAGCTCTATTATTTTATTTGAAGTGGTCGAATCTACCGATATATACATAATTTGGTACCATAATACTTCACTTGGTGTATAAAGAACACACTCAGAAATGTCCTCTGCCTTTCTAAAAGTCTTTCAAGTGCCCTGTTCTTTGCTTGAACTAACTGCCTCTCTGCATAATTCATTTAGTCACGCTTACTCGTTTATATGTATTTTGTATTCTTCAGTACCCTGCAAACCACCGCTAGGGTGTGTGGCAGGGTACAACGTCTTCAACATACCATTGCCAATCAATATGCTCCGCATCCATCTTCCCCGTCTCCAATGGATGATTCCGAAATTACCGCAGATTTATTAAAAACCGTGGGTCACCAAAGATTTAACCCGAAATTTGAACCTGGTGTCTTGTAAAAACCATGATATCTTTGCCCGATTGTCTACCATGTACAGGGTTCGTCCGGAAAATAAGTGTACTGAGCTCAGGAAAAAAAATTATCACATTTTACATATCTTAAGCTAATATTCCTCAAAATAGGACCCTTGTGAGTCGATACACTTGTTCCAGCGGGGTTCCCATTCCTGGAACGCTCCCGCGAAGGCATCATCGGGAACCTCTCGAAGACTCGTCTTCGACCTCTTCTCTGCCCTACACGAACATCTTGTGCCACCGAAAGATCATGTTTCTGGACATGGCTGACTCCCCGTAAGCCTGGTTAATCATACCGACAGTTTCGGTAGACGATTTCCCAAGCTTTACCGCAAATTTGATGGAATAACGCTGCTCCAAAAACTTCGGCATCGCGTTCCGTGACGTGGGTCGGTGCGTCGTGGAGGTTCGCGTTAATAGAGCTCCTCACTACACCACAGCTCAGAGCCGACTGCCTTTTTCAGCGTCGCTTGCCAACATACCCCCCTCCAATCGCAGCCCGTCAGAGCGGTGCTGGGCGCGCCTGGAGCGGCGGGAAAAAATCAGTAGTCAGTACACTTATTTTCCGGACGAACCCTGTATTATTGGGTAAGCGACAGAACTCATAACAATACTTTCCGAGTTGCGCACCATAGGGAGAACATTGAAATACAGTGAAAGTTACCACCATACAAACATGCTTGCATACATACATAGTACCCTGCATGACATCGATAGGGTGTATGGCAGGGGGTGATTTCACGCACTGACTGCTTTTGACCTCAAAAACATTCCACTAACATAGCGCGGTCAGACGTCGTTATTCTGATCACTTATCGTTCTTGGGAAAAATGACATCTTAAATATATCTTTTCTCGCCTATATATCTATGATCTCGCCTACCGTGGTACGATGTGGGGTAATAATACATTTTCAACATAAGTGCTAACGAGAAATTCTTCCAATTTATGCAAGAGATTTAAACTGGAATTAAACTTCGCTCCATTGAGTGATTCCCGACCTAGCTCCTATAATAGTTTTGATATCCTACTCAGTTTTCCATGATAACGTTTTACAAATATATCTCTCAGTGCTATTTAATCGGAGCGCACACCTTAAAATTAAAGGCAGACGGATTTGTTTTGGATTTTACAAAGCAAGACCCGCACTCGGAACTGGGATGTTGATAAACAGTTGAGGAATTGCGGGGAGCGGAATTGAGGTCGGTCGTCCCATGGGGGAAACGGACGCCGCGTGCGACCGATTGATACGTCACCAATTGCTAGTTAGTTGACGGAGAGGCCATCCGGACAGAATTCCTACAAATTCCCTTGGAAACGGGGCTTTTCATGACCAGGGGTTGTTTTTGGAGCGTTTCCTCGAAGATTTTATGCGTACATAGTTAGTTGTGCATGTATAACGAGATGTTATTTTTTGAAAGCAAAACTACGGGGATGAAGGATAAGGTGATCAGGACAGAGTTTTCTGTTTGTTTCAGGTTCCTCTTTCTTGTGTGAAAATTTATTTCAATAAAAAACCTTGAAAAAACGTGCAAATTTATGTATCGGCCCGGCAGAAAAAAATATATAATATATATTTCATAAAAATATATATATTTATATATAAAATAATATAAATAATATCAAATGTATATAAATATAATTTTATTTATTTATTGAAATATTTAATATTATATATATATAAACACAGATGTAGATTTTTATATATTTGTGCGTTGCCGAAGAGCGTTCCATTTCGAAGATATATATACATATACATATATATATATATATATATATATATATATATATATATATATATATATATATATATATATATATATATATATATATAGTACAATACACAGTAACACACAATATAGAAACACAAAAAAAGAAGAACACTCAAACGTTATTTCTTGATATTTCGACGGAAACAATCCGTCTTCCTCTGAAGATATAGAAGTAATGTACTATTCGGCACTTCCGTGTTACGTCTACGAAAGCATATATATATATATATATATATATATATATATATATATATACATATATGATAGATGATTTCGTTGAAGTAACACAAAAGTGTTGAAGAAAAAAAACTTGGACAGCAACAAACAATATAAGAACACATAAAAAGAACACTCACACGTTATTTCTTAATAATTTCGACGTTATTTAGCTCCGTCTTCCTCGGAAGAAACAGAAATACTGCCTAATATGTATATGTAATTAAGTAATCTACCGGTTGATGTAGGTTTTGGATGGGCACAACTACCAAATAACTAATATCTGAGTCCTAGAAAAACACAATCCAGCAACCTACTCTATACCAAGTCCCAGGTTAGGAGCCAGAAGAAAGGTAGTCCAAGCAGCATTTGTTTCTCAGTGATACAGCTGCAAAGGCGTCTGACCCCAGTGGGGCGGCCACTGAGTTATGGTGTTACGTTAAAAACACTATTGAGGAAGGCAACGGGAAACCACCTCAATTATTCATTCATACCAAGAATGCACGGATGGTATAAATAACTTTATATATATAAATAACTTTAAATAAGTTGTAAATGTGACCATTGTTATCGTTGTTAATAGTTCGATGTAAAGGCCAAAATGTGCTGTTTTCGGACTTATACTGAATAAATAAATAAATAAATACAATTGTATAGTCTGCGTCCATCCGACACTTGCGTCAACCGGTAGAACACCAAATTTTATCCGAGGTCACCTCTAGGCAACCTCTTATTCACTCAAGCATTGTGATTTTTACCAGATGTTCCTTGGAAACCGCAGGAGATACATGATATGACGAACTTCCCCTTCCCCTTATCACCTATTTGTTTGTGAATATTACGTGCAGAATAGGGCTTGGTATAGGTTGAACTCTATACTCACATATTAAACTGTTCTTTTGATCAATGCTTGTGGTCTTGCGACCATTAAAGATGCTCTGTGCATCTGCGGAATAAATGCATGGGCAAATTGATGGTCCATTTGCGAATCCGCGTCGACTTAATCGCTTTTTTTCCTCACGTAGGCACTTCCGCTATTCACGTTCCGTGCCTTACACTCCCTACCAACCCACATCCTCTGTCGATCCGAATACATAAATAATCAATCCAATATATCAGTTCTTTTTGAATATTGCTGATGTTCGGCTTCGGAGTCGTGGTCTGCTTTTCCAAGTAGTCCCTCAACTCAGATTAAATGCAGCGCCAAACATCGGAACGGAAGAATTTTAAAATAGTAGTGCTTCCTCGCTTGACGGAATATCAGGGCGATAGGCCTCCACACTAACGTCTTACCAATCCTGCGGAGTCCGTTTAATATTTAATCTTCCATCGAGGTACGGTGCTAATCTAAGTATTCCAGCTGCTCTATCTTCGCTACCATTGGTGGAAATAGCCCCCTTCAGATATCCTCTTTAGAGCTTACCTAAAATTTCCATGGTATCAGCAGAATCATCAGCCAGGCATCCGGAGGGACTTCAATAGGATATTCTGGAGGTGATTCCATCTTGTTCTAATAGATTCGTTTATATTATATAGTGTCAACCACAAATAGGGAAAATTTGAAAGAGTTTCTCAGGAAGTACGGATAATACGGAAAAGCAGGGACTTTTTAGCAGGAGGAAATAAGGTCAGAATAGTGGAAGAAGGTCACGTACAACGTACGGTTTGGAGGAAATTTAGCTCATGGTAATTTGAAATAAGAAGAAGAATAGCTTCGGCAAATGGAGAATTTGAATTTTAGATGTGAATCTTCACCGGGAAAGCTGTAAATAAAAGACCTAGAAATAAGATTTAGCTGATATTTTATCTATGGAGCCTTCCAGTGAACAGTGCCGAAACAAATCGTTTTAGAAGCAAGAGGATTGGCATATATATGGAGCTTTAAGTGGAAATGATAGTAATGGGAAAAAATAATATATCAGTGAAGATGACAATCAAAAGTCTTCGTCTCTTAAGTGTGACTGCGTGTAGTCCATCTACCTTTCGAATTGAAAGACTTGTTTAATCTCCAAGCATTCCTAATAAATTTAACACTGTCTTAACCTAAATGTGAAAAATACGGTGATGGTCTCCGGGTTTAGACTCAAACAAATGACGATTTAAAACGTCAAATCCCAAACTGTTATTAAATATGCTTTGAGGTGAAAACCATGTATTTAATCTTAAGCTATTTGGGAAAACTATTGGCAACATCTTTGATCTGATGAGGGAAGAAGTTAGCTTTGTGAAATTCTGATAACCTTGATAGATTAAGATGGGCGCTGGCATTGAGAGCCACTGAAGCTGATGTATTTATAGAAGGTGGAAGTGAAATCCTAAGTAAGAAGGTAGAGAGGCTTTTGGATTTCTTTTAAAGAAAAAGGAATGACGCAAGAAAAAAATTTAGGTTAGACGGTCCGTCGTGAGAATATCATCTGAAATCTACAAAGCCATATAGAATTTCGAAATGGTCAGGAGTTGTCTAAAATAAAGCTCTACATATCTACATCCACGTGAATACCTCGCGATTCAACAAAAAGGAGTGTGGCAGGGGGCGCAAGCACCAGAAAGGGATGGGTAAGGGTTTAGGGAGAGAAAGAGATAAAGGAAAAACAGGGGGTCGAGATGTTGCGGTGGCTATCGTACTGGCTTCCCACCCAGAAGGCCCGGGTTCAAATCCCGGCGGTGTTGAATATTTTTCAGAGGTATCTCCTTACTTGAGGTGCTTTGTGGAGGGCACTTTGAGTGAGTACGCCGTCCGTTGGATGGGACGTTAAACTGCGGACCCCTTGGCGCGTTTCGTAAAGAGTAGGCTAATGCCGACGCCGGGTTTCTCTCTACCTCATCCTTACCTATCCATCCCCAATGGCGCAAATGACCTCAGCTGTCGGTCGCCTCCCCTCAAAACTACTACTATAACAGGAAAAAACATTCACAAAAAATACTCGAAAAAAACGTGCAAGTTTATATACACGCTGGTGAAAAACTTAGTTCAAAAGAAAAGTTAATTTCACGCAGTGATGTAATTCTTTGATACGCGAAAGAGGTTGGAATAAAGATGAACCGCAACCATTTTATGCGATAGACCACCGCCAAACCAAGTCAGCTCGTGGAGAACTTGAAAGTAAGAAGTGGGTGGTTGGTCCTATTATGCTCTAATTATCTGTCGTTATGATGAAAGGTCCTTTCTGTGTCATGAGTCTCCATTTGCCTGCATAGCTGTCGACACATCATTGTCCACGTAAGCAAAAATGCGCAACAACCACGGCGCTTCGACAATGGCCACGTGAGGCAAGAATGCTGCATTGTAAAACCTCGCCGCGACATTATTGGATCATCCGTTGAAATCGCGGCAGGTATCTCTCTCTCTCTTGCGGAATAGTTTCTGGTCGCCCGTCTTGCCGAACGCGTGACTTGGGATATTTTATTCATGGGCTAACTTCACCCTTGAGAGAGAGAGGGTTTCTCCGTATCCGGAATCAACCATAGTTCTCCTATACTTCAATTCTTTATAAAAGGAGAGGATCTATCTGATTTTTATTTTTGATCATATGGATCCTACTCTGTTGATTAGCTAATGGACGAATCGAATACCCACGTGCTTAAAATGGGGGATGCCGCTTCTCTTAATGAGCTCATTTAGACTTGAAATCGTTATTCATTCCCCCCCAGTGTTTTGTGCTTTGCCTTGGTTTACCGTCCCCTTTGCTGGCAGATGGCTCTGCTTCTGGACTTAACGATTACGCCGGCATTCTATTCACTGATCTCTTTAGATCATCTATTCCCTTTCAATGTGTGCATCGACCGAGATCACTTCAAGTTGAAGAGATACGTCCCGTGATCGATTACCTACTTTTTAAACTCAGCCAACCGGTAGAGCCAGTTATTTACTTTTGTCAAGTTCCAATGGAGATAGCAAATAATTACCACGAGCCAAATAAAAAGGTCAGGAGTTTGATTTTAAATAATTTTGATTACTATTATCCGTAGAGGAACTAGATTTGTAGAACGTTAATGTGTCGCATTGAGTGGCGAATCAAAATTAATGGAATAGCTAGGTTGGGAATCACTCACGGAAAGAAGGTTAAATTACTGAATAAATCCCTTGCTAATTAAATGGAAATAAGCATGTCTCTTTAGCAGTTATGTTGAAAGTGTATCATATCCCCTCATCGTAGTACGGTAGGCGAGATCATGTGAATGAAATTAGAGATATTGAGTGCGTAACACATAGATTTAAGATGTCATTTTTCCCACGAACCATTAAGGATCGGAATAACATTGCCCGACCGCGCTAGGGGTAAAAATAATTGGGTCAAAAGCGGTCTCTTGTGTATTCACCTCCAGCCACACAATGTAGCGGTGGTTTACCCGGTAATATAAAAAAGGATCCGCGTTTTTCTGAACAGGTTATTCGCTTAATTAGTTGAGCAGTTTCGTTCCAAATGTGTTCCTATTATCCATATTCGGAAATTTCAACAATTTAAGTAGCTCTTCACTTGTTTCCAAGTGTTAAAAGATATTGTTGAAACTTGATTTCAACACTGTGTAATCCATAGGACGAATCACCTTGACAGGGGTTATCAAGATAAGGATATCTTGACAGAAGCAGTCCATTGTTGTGCACCGCGGCTGTCATGTTACCAAGTTATCTCTTCGATTTGCATAGTTCCTTGGTTTTGACGTGTTCCATCACTTGATTCTCGTAAGTCATCCTATGTTTGAGTCAAATAACTACCTAAATTTGACTTTTTCGAAGTACTTCGTCATGGATTTGCTGTTGGGTTTACTGAGGGAGAAAGGAGAAAATAATATAAAAGATTTTGAATTTTTTCTTTTAACGTTTTATACAGTTTTGTAGACTAAGGGAATCGGTCGTGATAGAGGTGTCAGGAAAGGTTTGGGGAAGAGAAAGGGTACATCTACATCTACATAATACCCCGCAAGCCGCCGCAAGGGCGTGTGGCGGGGGGTGTTAGGTCACCAACCGTAAAAAAGAACAATACCACATGCAAAAAAACAACACGGAAAATTACACCCACAGCAGCGCACACACTCATGCAAAAATCCCTTCATCCAACACTCATGCAAACGCATATACCGCAAAACAACAAAAAACTGCACCCCAGGATGCAGCACGAAAGCCATCCTTCAACACGCAAGCCAGGACACAACAAGCAAGAATGTGAAACATCACTACCACATGAACATGCACCACAAAACACTCTACCCCCCGAGGAGACTGTAAAAGGCAGGGAATGCGACCCAACGTTGCAGGTAGCAGGAATTTCCCCCCGCGGAGAGGGACGAGGGATTGAAAGGGAAACTTAAAAACAGACTATTGTTGGGTAGACTATTGTTGTCGATTGTTGCGACACTGTTTACGTCAACTGTTGCGAATTTGGTTGTGTCAATTGTTGTCCCTGCATTCTAAAACAGTGCGTTACTGCATTGTCGTGTAACGGTGCTCTAACCAGTTTTATTGATTCCAGTTGAGCTGGGGAAATCAATTTTCATTTTATGAGTAACCAGAAATAGCATCGGCGTAAAAAAATCGAATCACCCTCGTTGGATTACGAAAATGCAGTGAATGAATTGATATTTAAGAAAATAAAAATGGACCTTTTTGAACCCAGGAAGACTTTTTTGGAATTTCTTTTTATTATTATGAACCATGGGAAGCAGGTGCGGTGGAAGTTGGAATTTTATGGATCGAGGATATGACTTTCTCGAACTCGGCGCCTTGGGACCTTATTGGAAACTTACTCGGTGGATATCCACACACATCTCCTCTCGCCGTACAGAGGAAGAACTGCAATAAAGGCAGAGGAAAGATGGTCTTTTTTTATGAATATTAATAATAATAATAGCGATAATAGTAATAATATTGTAGATTGAGTCCCTTAAGTGACAGAATGAGAACCTTTCGAGACCTTTTTTCTTGAAAGGGTTCCTACTTTCCGTATTTATCGAGCCGTTCCCTTCGGAAACCCCTGTCTTTCATAATATATAGGAGGGTTATTCCCTTGAGATAGTGGTCCACCGGTCGGAATAGAAAAACTATGGCGTAGAATTGAACTGTTCGTTTCTTAATGGTCACGGTCGATATCGACATTTCATTTCGATCGGTATGACTAAAGGACATTAATTTCAGCTGACCAAAATGTAAGAGTATACATTTGAAAATTAGGATCACCTAGAAATATAATTTTTAAGTCACACTTAATATCGCTTATATCAGTACATAGAGAATGAATAGGTTAATAGATGAATGTGTCAATGAAGAAGATGCAACTATTTGGTGTGAAAGAACTCGAAGTTGCCAACAAAAAAGCAGTTCAATGAAAACGTTTGCGTGGCACTCTACGGATCAGAGAATATTTAGTACTTTAGTATTTTTTAGTACCATAAAAGCCACCGGCTAGGGTGTGTGGTAGAGGGTGAATACACGCCAGACTAATGTTGACCTGAATATTTTTACCCCTACCGAGGTCAAACAACGTCGTTTTGATCCCTTAATGAATATGGAGTATCGGAAGTATACCAGAGAAGAATAGATGACTTTGAAACATGGCTATGAAGAAGATAATCCTTCAAAACCAAAGTTTTCTCTAATCTTTTCCTAACATCCTTAGGAGGAGGGAGTTGATGTCAGGGACGTCTACTCCCTCCTCCTTGTGAAAGCCTCTTTGCCTAGCGTAATTCTTCTCGACGATTGTTGTCTCTTCTCTACGCGATTGTTGTCATGTCTATTTTTAGATCTCTAATGGTACGAGGAAAAAACATTTTAAATCTATCGTTATACTATCTATATCCCCCAGTTTACCTACGTGATCTGATCTATCATAGTAAGTCGGGGCTTGTAATATGTCCTTAAAATTCTCAGATAAGGTATCTGCCTCAAATGTACGCAATGAATTTAACCTGTATTTCAAACCATGGATAACTAGTGGCTTCCATCTTCCAATAGTATCGTGACACAGCTACTTAGTTCATAACAACTTTTTACAAACCTAGCTGCTCTATGCTACAATTTCAGAGTGTAAAATTCATTCACCTTGACCAGAATCCCGGTCAAGACCAATTGATTTTTTAACAATCTGAAATTTTTGCATTGAAATTTATATTAACGAATGACTCCGTTAAAAGTTACTGTTGCGGCATCTCCCGCAGTTTCTTGGAACTAGCTGCTCTACGATTCACGCGATCTAGTTCAAAAATAAGTTCTGAAACCAAGCAATCTACATCAGGCAGGACTTGTAGGTTTTAAGGAAATATCGAAGTGTGGCACATTTTCTACCTGTGACGTTTGGGGTGGGGACAGTAAGTTATTATGGCCTTAGATTAGTATAACTTTGGTAGTTTCCGGTTAGCCGCTAGGGTACATATGGATTTGCACCCCTTTTTTGTGTTTTTGATCAACCATTTTCCCCTTGCTTTAACTTATATATGTATATATATATATATATATATATATATATATATATATATATATAACACTTTTTGAAAGTCTCACGGATGTGAATAATAATGTATAACACTTAGCACTAGTGGACACAGACAAAAACACAGACACACAAAAAAAGAGACTCACTATTTTTCGAATTTTCGGTGGTCGTTGCCACCTTTATCAAGGAAGAGAGGGACAGAACTGAGTTCTGTCCCTCTCTTCCTTGATAAAGGCGGCAACGGTCCACTGCCAATCACCTTTCCTGTGAACTCGGGGTATTTATGTTCTTGTAGATGAAATGGTGCCAAAACTCAAAGAAATAACTGTCTTTTCAATAGATGGTGAGGAATTTAACTCGGAGTAACTGAGTTACGTCATTATTGTAAAATATTACTAATTAAATGAAACTTTATGTAAAAATGTTTCAATCAAATGCTTTGTTCTTTTAAAAAAAGCAGTCGTTTAATTTTTAATTTTCTGAACCCTCTCAGGGTTATTTTAGGATCGGGTTGCGCTCATTGTTGCGGATACGTACATTTTTTTACACTGCTCATTCAACAGTAAAGTCGATACGATGAAGGAAGTTGAAGGCGTCGGTGGTAATTCGGTTACTTTTAATGACCTCCGTCCGTTTAAGGTCACCGTTAACTGCGAAAGTTATCTCCGAGAGGTCCTTCACGTGCTAACTTTACGTCCCTCAGTCCCCAGGAGGGATTATAACCTTTCGACCCCAAAGGGCTGGCCGGATTGCCCAAAGAACAGCAACAACATCGGTGTAAACAACTCTTGGGGTAGGTAAGCAGTTGCAGACGATTAAAACGATGGATCGAGTTAAGGGTGGCTGTATGAAAGCGCACTTTGCTCCTGTATATTTCCTTGTTTACGCAATGCTCGACATGGCTGATGTGACGTCAGCGACACCTTCTATCATGGCATTACATATTATTCTGCAAGACACAGCTAGGGTGTGTGGCAGGGGTTGATTACAAACCAGACTAATTTTGACCCTAAATATTTTTCTCCCATAACGCGGTCGGACAACGTTATTCTGGTCCCTTATTCGTTCGTGAGAAAAATTACATCTTAAAATCTATCTGTTCTACACCTAATCTCTCTTTCTCACCTATTGAATGAATAGAAATTTAACCTCGTTACTCTCCTGGTCTGCATGACCTGTCTTGGTATTGTGGAGGTCTGTCGTATAAAAAATGGTTGATGTTCATTTTTTCATAAAAAAGAAATATTTATTGTGAGTGAAATTAACAGTCATATGAAGATAGGTTTTCCGCTAGCGTGTATATGGATTTTCACGTTTTGTTTTGGGTTTTTAGTGAATGTTTATCCCTTTTCCTAATCCTTTAACCACCCTTCATGACCCTTATACCTTACCCATCCCACCTGATGTTTGCACCCCCTATAACACACCTTTTTGGTGTATCGCGGGCTATTTATGTAGATTTAAAAGTAGGCATGATATATAAATGGAGGAATTCATGTATATTCCGATTACATACCTGTATAATCACAGTAGTCTACAAGTTACAGTGGGATCTCGGTAGGGTTCAGAATAACCAACCCTAACTCCAGAAATCTGCAATAATCCTTTCGTAATATGTTCGTATATTAATAAATGTGTCCATCATTTTTTCTTGTGTCAAACAATTGAGGTGGTTTCCCTTTTCCTTCCTCAAAATTATTTTTAATATTGACGGAAAGGAAAACAAAATAAATAGGATGGAGGATTGTTGGGGGAAATACAAAGGAGGCAGGATAGTGGGATCTGGAGTGTATTTTGATTGGCGATAGTATGCTGAATACTGTGATTACTGTTTCAGTAAGAGGAATGAAATTGGTGCATTTTCAACAGATTTAAGAAAGAACACATCTGGAATAGAATAAAAGGGTGTTTTGGTCGTAATTTCAGGTTTTCTTTGGTTAAGTTGGCTTGCCAATGCGTATGTAGTGAACCTTTACTACTCCCTCGAAACTAAGCTCCACTGGAGCGATGGAGTGTACATTGGAAGTGTTAACAGATGGGCTTTAAACATTTTTTTACATTTTTTTATAATTTATAAAAGTTTTTTCCTCTTTTTCCTTTTGTTTTTAATAATTTATTATTTGGAATAATGTTTTAAATTATTTTTGTTCTTTTTTTAATTTTTTAAAAATTATTTTTGCTTTTAATATGTATTTATTATTCTTTCATATATATATATATATATATATATATGATTCTGAAGACGACCGCCGTGCTGTCGAAACGTAAAATAACAAATTGTGAGTGTCCTCTCTTTGTGTCTCTATATTCTAAAAATCTACATCTGTGTTTTTATATATTTGTGTGTCGCCGAAGAGCGTTCCATTTCGAAGATATTTTATATATATATATATATATATATATATATATATATATATATATATATATATATATATATGTAATATATTATATATATGTATATATATATTTATGTATATATACAATATATTATATATATGTATATAAATATGTATATATATATATATATACATACATACATTCATATATATATATATATATATATATATATCAATATATTTTTGATAAATATAATAGAATGGGAAATTGACGGGAAAGAACAGGTGATGGATGTGATTAGGATAGGGTTAATTGGGATATCAGATGAGAAGTTATTCAGGTATGGGTTAGTTGGGGTGAGATGAGGGAGTTCAGGAGAGCCCTAGCCGGTTTGCTGCTTTTGACTTAGAAAAGTATCGACCCATTTAAAGTTCTGTCCACGTTGAAATAACCAGACAACCATAAATCACATCACAAGTCCTTAGTGTCTTAATTATCGTAAAAACATACGAATGCTATCATAACAGTACGATTCAGGTAAATAAAATGTGTGATGGCATTAGATCTTGGTACACCGTTTTGTTGGACTCCTTAAAGAAGCGCCCAGAGCTATGACGTAGTGGTGTGACACTGAATAATATTTATATAAATATTGTGTGTCGCCATCTAAACATAAAGTAATGTACTAATCTTCTACCAGCGAATCTGAGCGTCACAATGCGAAATTTAAGACGTTCATGCCCCCTTCAACATTGGAAGGTAGGCCATTGCTGGGAGATGACAGAAGGGTGGGTAGGTGGGCATCTTCCCTAAGCCCTGGGGGTGAGTCGAAGGTCACTGAACTGAGCGCTTTTCATATTCAGAAACGCCCCCACCCCCCAAACTCACTCTCTCTCTCTCACACACACTCAGTCTCAGCCGTGACGCTACTCAGTGCATCAGTCCCATGTATCTTGCCAACACACCACCCTTCGCTCCTTTTTCCCCCTCACCCCGCGTCCTCCACCCGTCCCCAGTCATCTGTTTCGGGTCCACCGGAAGCGAGTTGGGGGAGATACGAATCTTGAAGAGGCCAACGCTGTTCTTGTCGGTTCTCTAAGAAGGACGTGGATGAGGTTGTTCATTCTCATTCCTCACTCCGCTCTCTCTCGCATTCGTCATAGGGTGTGACCTCTTGCCGAGATTGGTCCCGTGTAGTACGAGACAGCAGTTAACCAGCAGTTAAAGTCAAGTCTACTGTGCGGAGACTTGACTTTAACTAACTGGGCATGTTTTTTTATTAGTATCAGTCAAATCGATGCTGTTTTAATTCTTGCGCCTGCCACAGTGGTTGAACCAAACCAAGAAGTGGTTGGAATTAATTGGCCGTGATGAAGGTAAAGCATTATTAATAATGGTCGAACGTAATAATTTTGTGAACGCAACAATGCGATATGAGTCGGACACAGTGATGTAATTATGCTCGAACGTAATATTGTTATAATGTTGAACGAAGTCATTCTAGAATTTGTTTTATTGTTATTCTGTAACTATACCTATCTAAGACTGCTAGTCGAGCCATAAGGATAATGAAATAAGGTCTAATTATACATTTTCGACATCATTGCTAAAGAGACATCCTTCCAATTCATACGGAAGAGATTTTATCTGTTAATTTAACCTCCGCTCAGTGAGTGTTTCCCTGCCTAGTTCCTCTGATATTTTGGATACGTTTATCATGACAACGTTTTGCAAACTTATCATTTGGTCGTCGTGATGCCATCGGTGTGCACGTACGTATATACAAGGGTTCTTTGAAAAGGGAAGAATGTTAGGAACAATGAAACAAAAAAAAACTTCGGATGAAATAATGAAATGGAACGGAACTGGATTACAACTGTAAAGATTTCAAAGAAATCTGGTTTCATAAAAGAATGACTACTCTTCTAGGAGAAAGACAAAGGATTATCTTACACTAAATAAAAATATTAATGGCAAAATTATGAGAAAACATAATAATTTCGGTAACAGCAATCATTTAAAAAAGAGAGACATTTCAGGCGCAAAATGGTGGAATGTCATAATTAATTAAAAATTGGCAATTTTCCACAAAATGAAAGTTTTATCAATTCGACCGGTTTCAATGTAACTACTACATCATCATCGTCAGGATCCTTACGATGAATCGAGCTACTTTACGCTGCACGCCATCTAATTTAAGCAATCAACCCAGCTTCGTGAGGACCCCATTTGTAGCAGCTGCATCGTATTCTAAATGAGGCTTATTTTGCGAAAGATAGCATTTCTCTTCAACTTTTTCATCACATTTCCCCAATACTTTTGTGATAAATCCTTTTTTCATTAAATGTCTGAATGTAATTCCGAAAACCAAACGAAGAGCTCAGCAAATAATTACCGAATTAAACTGACACACTGTCGACAACAATAGGATGGCAACGTCAGTGGCGGAGGAGGGAGAAACAATAAGGTAGGAAATACGCGAAATCACTGTTCGACACAGATATACATCGACCCCAAGATAAAGTCAGAACTGATCCCAAACGAGAGCTATCCACTTAGCTGCGGTGAGTTAAAGATTGGGAGAGGGAGATATGGTCCAAAAAGAGAACTTTAATCGACCCTTTCCCAGGATCCTTTCCCTTACTTTCCCTCGTTCCATAGAAGATGCTAATGTGCAAAGAATCGATAGATCGACGGATATCGACTCGCCTCTGGGGGAATGCGGTGGGAAGTTCGGCTCTTTATTGAAGGCCGTGCGATATTCATTCTCCAACGCCGGTCGTCCATAGAGGAGAAATATGAAATTGGGGATGTTACATTGGTCATAATCTTTTCTCATTGATCAATATCCAACGCATTACTTGCCTCTCAAAAGTTATAAAAATATCGAGTATATCGAGTTAAAATCGAAATTATCCAGTATAACGACCACCAGAACTGACTATACCTGTACATCAACATCTACAGAGATACTTGGACTCCCTCCAAAAAGGAGTGTGACACGGACTGCAAGAACCAAATGGGATGGCTAAGGGGTAAGGAAGAGGAAGGGTGGTTCAAAAGGGTTACGAAAAGGGAAAATATTTCATTAAAAACACACAAAAAATGCGTGCGAAATCATAATGAATGCTTGCGGGAATTCTATTTCCGAATAAGCGTTAAATCCACCCGCTGCATAAGATCTCTTGTGTGCGAAAAAGGAGAGAATAAATATAAACCGGCATCACTTATAGGATAGACTTTCGTAAAACTTACCAAGATAGGTTATGCAGAACTGTAAATTAAGATGGAGAAGTTCTACTAACTAATGGACATGCAACTCATAGTCCCCGCCCCTAAATTCCCATTGAATTCAATTATCGACATCTTCCTGTTCACGATAATAATTGTTTCATCAAAATTATCAATAAACGACCTGGTCGATTAGTCAATATTGAACATTATATCGATATCGTATCGATGTAAACATCGTTAACGAAATTCAGATATGCTTAATTTAAAAGACCCTCACCCTTTTTATGAAAAATGGATGGGAGCTTTTTAGCTCTGTGAAAGTAATAACTCCTTCTGCCGTTGAGATGATATATTTAATAGTATTTGACATGCAGTTACATCAATACCCCGCAAAACGCCGTGAGGACGTGTGGCGGGGGGTGTTAGGTCATCGGCTATGCATGCACGATCACAATCATGACACCTCTACGTAAATAATGCACTTGAACAATGTTAATCATACGAAAGGGGTAACTTATATGAAAGAACATTCAATCAAAGTATACGTCATAATATTCCACGCGGTAGCATGGAATGAATATACGGACAAGATGGGTCTATAATTAAATAGGAAGTTGGATTAATATCCGAATTGAACCGAATGCAGCGAAGGGGAGCTAGATTTGTAAAACGTTTCAATAATAAACTTGCTGGCATATCCAAAATGTTAGAGCAGCTAGGCTGGGAATCACTCATTGGAGCCGAGATTAAATTACAAATTTTATCTCTTGCATAAATTGGAAGGATATCCCTTAGAAGTGATGTTTAAAATGTATTATTACCCCCATCGTACTACGGTAGGAGAGATCATGTCAGTGAAATTAGAGAGATTAAGTGTAGAACAGATAGATTTAAGATGTCATTTTTTCCACGCTCGATAGAGGATCAAAGTAACATTGTTCGAACGCGGTAGGGTCATGTTCGAGTAAAATTATTCTGGTGTGTATTCACACCCTGCCACACTCCCTAGTGGTGGCTTGCTGGGTATATATAAATTAAAAACCATGTATAAATTTAAATTAAATACTTGCACTAGTAGTGAAAATTTGTCGGATATCGACAAAATATACGAGATCCTTCCGATTTTAATTATACTCTTCGCGCCCGCTATCATTTCTGGCAATTTTGATCACTAATCGTACGGGGAAAAAAAACGATATTTTCCAACAACATACACATTACTTAATTCCCGTGTATGATTTGATCCGTAATCGAAAAGATGGCGACCGAAGTAATTGTTTTGCCTCGTCGAATGGAACCAATTCCACTCCATTATAATTGTTAGCGCAGTGTTTTTTTTCCTCTCGTTCGATTAATTGATCGCTTTGTGCCTCCCCCTTAAATTAATCGCGGACGGATTTTCTATTTGTCGCTCTTCAGCGATGCAGAGTCTCGATCCCTTTATTCGCTTCCCAATCGTCGATTTTTTCTCTTCCCCCTGCTTGATTTCGCGATCTCGACATCTCTCTCTCTCTCTTTCTCTCTTTCTTTCTTCTCCTCCTCTTCTATTCTTTTCGTCTCCCGTCGCGAACCACGTGACCAATTTCGTATTCATTCGATTCCCAGACCCGGTGTGCTTATATTCCGCTTACGCGCCGTCGTATCCTCATTTGTTTTTTTACATGAGCCATATACCCACCGCAGTAATCAACCCATTCCTGAGGCTGGGTTTTGATAGGTTGGGGTAGATCTTATCTCGCACTCTTAAAAGGAGCCCTTTTTGAGTTCTGATTCTGCTCTCAAGTCGAATTATGCTAACATTGGCGTTTATTTTTCTTTCCAAAGAGCGTGTTTAACACGGGCTGTTAAGGTTATCTTCGGTAAAATATGTTATTAAAAAGTTGAGCGAGTGTATAAGTTCCTTGGAAAATGTTATGCTTGGCAGTTAATGTAAAAATGTCGCAATTTTTATATAAACGCCTTTCCACGTCACCTCGGGAGACATTTATTTAAATCTCAATATTTTTAAGTTTCTCGTCGTTGAGAGGAAAACGGCGTCTATCATGCATTTCTTTGTTGTTGAACTTCTCAAGTTTAAGGTTAAAAAATATGTTTATTACCCGCAAATAAAGATACATTGTACATTTTATATTAAATTATCCTAGTGGTGCATACATTTTTTTAGTTCTACCTTTTTTAACAACAATTAATATAACATAATTGGACATTGTACGTTATTATTAAGTTAACTTAGCCGTATTATCAGACACTTAATAACAATGGCGTTTAATATGTCTAAATAGACTACGAAGTTCACTGCCGTATGCTAGAATTTTATCTTTTAGAAATATGGGCAGTGTCTTTAATAAGTTGCATTAATGGCAAACAAGGGTAAATTTATTAATGATGAATCAATTTTGGTTTGAAAAAATTACGCCAAGACAAAAAAAAAAGAATGTATATATCCGCAGCCTATCACGTAGTCGGGTTCTAACCGCCTTAATTCATGACAAAACAACTGGGTAAGAGGGAAGGAATTAGGGCGGAAGTTCCTTACTCGGCGCCCCTTTGAAATTCCAGGAAGAACTTTCGCACAAAAATCTTTGGATTTTAACTTATGATTTCATATTTATTTCCACCGGCATGCCTGAACGGTACCCGTACTCTCTACCCGCTAGGTTACAATACCGCTTGTTGAACACATCTCATGGTTTGCCGTCGATTAAATGCGTTCTTATTTTCCCCCTACTGTAGTTTTTAATTTTATATCTCTTTTCCCTGTTTTGCAAGACGCTGGGAAGTGGGTTGATGACATACGAGATTTCCACCCCCGGTCACCATATCTCTTCTTCCTGTTTAATTATTGTCGCTTCTACTTCGTCGTATAAAACAAACAAGACGTCAACGTAATGAAACTACATTGGCTGGAATGCGTTCCTCTCTTAAAATTTAGTATTTCTAGAACGTCTGAGTTTCCGTGGAAACGTACAAAAACTTTGGAGAGGAATAAAACGGCTCCTGGCAATTAAATGTGCTTGTCCATAAAACTTGTGTGTGACGGGACTTGGGTTATTGACACAGAATGTTAAGTTGATCTTATCCTGGTTTATTCTTCATTCGGGTCATCGATCCGACCCAAGGAATGAAAAAAGATATATATGTATAGAAATATATATATATATATATATATATATATATATATATATATATATATATATATATATAAAATATATATATGTGCATCAAAATATGTGTATATATACACACACACACACAACGCGCGCAACATAAAAACACAGAAACACGAAGAAAGGATAATCAAATCTGTGATTTTGACGTTTCGACGGCACGGCCGTCATGATCAGATTCTGATTCTGATGATGACGGCCGTTTTGCGTGGAATCTTTAGAAAAAAAATCCAAAAAGCGCATTTTGTTGCGTCTTTATCCTTTTATTTATCCTTACCCCTTAAATTGGATGCTGGATATATATATATATATATATATATATATATATACTACCTTGATCAAAAAGTTCCCGGAATAACCACCGTGTGGCGCTCCCATCGTTCCGATTTGAGTTCTGTTTTTTTTGTTAAATTGGTACATCTGTTGTTGATATTCCCTTTAAATCTTAGTGTCATAACTTGACATTTGCAAAAGTTACGTAGCCAAGAGTACATCTATCTCTGTGTGTGTTGGCGATTTTTTACAATTTCAGAAATGGATTTAAATTTGCAACAACGAACTTGCATTAAATTTTGCGTAAAAAACGGATTTAGTGGCGCACGGACGTTGGAAATGTTGGAAAAGTGTTTCGGCAACGATTCTCTAAAAAAAACGGTCGTTTACCAGTGGCACGAGCGGTTCAGAAGTGGTCGTGAGTCAATCGAAGATGATGAACGCAGTGGCAGACCATCGACATCGAAAGTCGGTGAAAAAATTGATAAAGTAAAAGAAAATGTTGGTCAATAACCGCAAATTAACCATCAGAGAAATAGCGGAGGACTTGAACATTGCCTATGGATCCGCCCAAGACATTGTGGTTAATGATTTGGGTTTCCGTCGTGTAGCAGCAAAGTTGGTGCCGAAAGACCTCAATTTCATGCAAAAAAGAGACCGTGTTGACGTCGCAAAAGACATGATTTGCGAGGCTGAATCCGATCCCACATTCATCAAAAGGATAATTACTGGAGACGAGACGTGGGTTTATGAGTACGACACGCAATCCAGACATCAGGCAAGTGAATGGCGTTCACCAAATGAGCCGAGACCAAAAAAACCACGTCGTTTTCAGTCAAAAAAGAAGGCAATGCTGACGGTTTTCATGGATTACAACGGTGTAGTGCATCATGAATTTTTGCCAGAAGGCCAGACAGTAAACAAAGAGTATTATTTGGGCGTTATGAGACGTTTGCGTGAAGCAATTCGCCGAAAGAGACCAGAAATGTGGGCAGAAAACTCGTGGATTTTGCACCATGATAACGCACCGTCGCACAGTGCTATCATTATTCGTAATTTTTTGACGAAAAATGCAACAAATACCATCCAACAGCCACCGAATTCACCTGATTTGGCTCCCTGTGACTTCTTTCTGTTCAATCGAGTTAAAAAACCATTACGGGGAACGCGTTTTAGCAGCCGAGAGGAAGTAATGGAAAAATCGCAGGAAGCACTGATGGACATACCGAAAACCGACCGTAACTTTTGCAAATGTCAAGTTATGACACTAAGATTTAAAGGGAATATCAACAACAGATGTACCAATTTAACAAAAAAAACAGAACTCTAATCGGAACGATGGGAGCGCCACACGGTGGTTATTCCGGGAACTTTTTGATCAAGGTAGTATATATATATATATATATATATATATATATATATATATATATATATATATATATATATATATATATATATATAGTATTCATAAATCCTGCACCAAATGGATTTATTCGAGAACAATATCATTTAGGGCCGTGATTGCAGGGAATTCCTCGTACCATGATTTTTTTAAGCAATTTTTTATACTTACTCTTGAGTAAATTGAATTAAAATTATTTTATAGTCATCCATTGAGGAAATTAAACTCACTAAAGCCACTCATGGAAATGGACAATTTTTTCAACACGAAATAATTTCAAACTGATTTCATTCCACACAATCATACCTCTAGAATTATGTTCCTACCTTGACGTCGTCTACCCAGAATTCTTCCCTCTGTACAAAATTCTTCAGAATTCCACGGCCTCTTCATACACCTATTACCTAAATCTTCTGCATCAACTTTTCGTTTCTCCATTGACCTTATCGAAACTTCTCAATGTCACTACAACGCCTAGAACATCTTTGTTATTTTTTCATATCCATCCATTTTATTTTCTCCATTCTTCTCCACATCCATATTCTCGATATTCTCCAATTCTCTCGCTTCGACGACCAAGTTTCTGAGTCTCATAATTTTACCCTCGAAATTTTTCTCTTATCTTTTCATTACATCTTCAAATGAAGTCACTTTCGTAAGCTCTGTGTTAAATATTGACCAATGCAATTTTTATAGACTTTCCTGACTACTTTTTTCCCATTTTAGTTTGAAATAATCACTAAACATTTGAAAATTTACTAAACCTAAGACGAGATAGGACGATTATAGTTTATTTAGATTATAGTATATTTGGAGGCTTTTCAAATATGGGGGTGTGGAGAAGAATGGAATGAGTACGCTTTTATTATCAGAAAATCACATTGGAAATAAACCAAGAGTAAGATATCCCTGTTGATTTTCTCCCAACCTAATTCAAACATGGACAATTGTTTGACTCAATTATCAAAAGGTGCTTCTGTATTTTTATTTAGCTTTGTATCAGGATGGTCGAATTAGATTTTCTATGTTAGCAGAGATATGTGGGATGCTTCCAGGTTTCCAGGTTAAAACAAGACCATGTGTCCCTTGATTGGGTGATAAGGGTTCTAGGTCACGCCCCTAGTTATCTCTCTTAAGGGTCTTTTCTATTTCCCTGGCTTCAAGAATCAAGAATTCGATCCTTTCCGTTGGAAACTGTTAGTTATGTGCGCGTGGGTTTGTTTGCCTTTGTTGAATCAAGAATGCGTTCCATTACTAGGGGTGCGTGTGTGGATGCGTTAAGAGTCTGGCAACATTCGTTTTTTTGCGCACTTTTTTAGGTCCGCCCTACTCATTTTGTAACGCAAACACCCAGAGCAACCAACAGAGTGGTGCGATCGAACGGTGCGATAAAGGGTACGTATTTCCGCAAGGAATCCGAGATGAGGATTTTCGAGGGAAGGGTTTTGGTCCCTTGCTTCGCGTCTAAAAAATGTGAGCATGCGCGGAAATCGCCTCGGTAAATTTTGGTCGTTTGGATGGGTAAACCAAAGACGCCTTACGTTTAAGCATACGGTGGCGTCCTAAACTAATGAGTTGATTCCCTGTCCTCTTCGTATTAGTTGCCTGGAATGGATTGCTAGGCACTGGCCATGTTTTCAGTACGCAAATACTATAATGTGGAACTATTCGTTTGCCCAAAAGTGTTCTAATTTCACATCCTTAATTTGAACAAATTATCTTCACCCTTTGTGCGTATGATATGATCCAACTTGTGACATTCAATCCTTCTTTTGTAATAACACGTCCGGTTGTAACATAAAACCTTCTCGCTGTCTTCTTGCCATACAGTCAGTCATATTCATGAGTTCTGATACTTTATTGAAGGGGTTTGACTGTCAACTCACTCGAAAACTCGCAAAATAATTCATATTTGTTTGTAAAATTACTGGTTGTGGAAATTAATGGCAGTTCCGTGGAATTGAAAGTTTCAATGGCAAAGCCCACATTTCATATATATACATATAAATAAATATATATGTTATTAATATTAGGTAATCTACCGGTTAAGGTAGGATTAGGTAATCTACCGGTAAGGTTTTTGGATGGACACAGCTACTAAATAAAATATTTTGTGACTCCCAACAAAACAAAAAATCCAGATTACTACTCTACATCAGGTCCCTCTTCATCTCTGAGTACTTTCTTCCTCCCTTCATCCCGTCCAACATCCCTATCCTGTTCCTTCCCTTTCCTCGTTTGCCTAACATTCTCCACTCTATTACAGTCTTCAACATCCCGCTGCCGGTCAATATCCCCTTCATCCACCTTTCCTGCCTCCATAGGATTTCTCCCAACAAACCCCTCTCTTCGCCCACCATACCAAGTACTTCCTCATTTGTTTTCTTCTCTGTCCATTTCACCTTCTCCATTCTTCTCCACACCCACATTTCAAAAGCCTCCAGTCTACGTCTATCCTCCTGTTTCAATGACCACGTTTCCGCGCCGTACATAGCTACGCTCCATATCAAAGTTTTTACGAGTCTTTTCTTAACATCCTTACTCAACGTCCCCGTCATCAACTCCCTCCTCCTTGTGAAAGCCTCTTTGCCTAGCGCAATTCTTCTCCTTACGTCCCTACTACTTTGACCGTGTTGGTCCAAAATACTTCCGAGATACGTAAACTGTTCTACCTGCTCTAGTTTTTGCCCTCCTATTTTAATGTTAAGCTTAGCCTTTTTCTTTCTAGAAAATTGCATAACCTTTGTTTTATTAATATTGATTCTCATCCCATGCCTGTCGCAATTACGAATTGAATTTCAATTTGCAACCTAAATCTTCTCCAATTACCGATCTTGTATAGTACTTAGGAGCTTCATTGAAATTTTTTGATGATTCCACTTAGGACTTCATCCACGAGAACTTTTTACGGCTATTGGATTTTTTCATTTATTCAATACTACTAGCTGTAAGAGCTCAATTATATCAAAGTAATACTAGATGGGCTATGTTAGTCGCATACGGATTTACTTTGCTTTAGGTACATTTCAGTCGACTATTCCGGTGACTTTTCATGGTTTACATGCTCACGATGAAGCAATCCATCTATCAATGGGAAACATAACTATGATATTCTCCCTTCAAAAAAACTCACTCCAGTTGTAATTACCTACATATAACACCTGACTTCATCATAATTGAGGTCATTGGTTCATTTTATTTCTAAAAACAATTACACTCAAGCAAGCGACGACATATTTACGTATAGTTTAGGGCTTTAATTTGTACAATTGTAAACCTACTTATTCTCAAATGCCTTTTTGTCTAATATGGAATCGGTAATAAGATTTTGGGAACCTTCGTTCAAGGTTAACCATTTATCACGTAGAATCCTTTCGAACAAAGATTGGAATATTTTTTCTTGAATACCTCTGGCGTCACTGGGTGATTTATTTCCTGGGAGACACTGCTATGTGTTATTCTGCCAAGCTGTCATTATAGTTTTTTTTGTCTCCATGAGTCCGTTCCAAAATATAATTGAAGAATATTCGTGACCTCAATGTGACGCTTTATACGAGTATAAATATATTTGTTCGAAACACATCGCTGAAAATATTTAGGTAAGTGCTTCAGCTCTTATCAACGGAGGGGATAGTCAGTATCAAAATCGTTCGTGAAAAAATGACACCTTAAATTTATCTGTTCTACAATTTATCTCGCTATTTTCATTGACATGATATCTCTGACCCTACCGCAGTACGATGGGTGTAATAATACATTTACGACATCGTTGCTGGAGAGACGTTCTTCAAATTCATAGAGAAGAGATTTAATCCGTAATTTAACCTTCGCTCCTTGAGCGATTAACCAACCTAGCTGCTCTAATATTTTGAATACGCTAATAAGTTTACCATAACAACGTTTTACAAATCTAGCTCCTCTACGCTGCATGCGATCCAATTCGGCAATCAATCCAACTTCGTAATGATCCCATTCATCCTAGCAACATATTCTAAATGAGGCCTAACCAGCGAAAGATAACATTTCTCTAAGACCTATAGATCACATTTATCCAGTACTCTTCTCATAAATCCTAATTTTTTCTTTATCTTTTCCACTTTTTTTCCAGTACATATATTTCACCCTGGATGGGTCGCGAGTGAGGGCACTGCGTCGAATTATTTAACTCCGCTCGCTTCTCTGATACTTCTCTCGTCTCCAGAACATTGGAAAAAATTTTCCCGAGGAGGAAAATAGTCGCAGAGGAGAAGCGGAAGTACCCAGAACGGAAAAAGGAAGGCGCTTCCGGGCAACCCTTTTAGTAGGAGAGGTCCTATTGGCCGACGCGAGACTTTCCGTCACCGTGGAAATGGAGAAGTTGCGGTGGCCACCATTTCCCGTGGAGTAGTTGCGAAAGTTTCCCCTCTCGCGACAAATGAGCGCATACCTATTATGTCGCCGACACCCTCCGCGGCTATTATTAAGCATCCCGGCTTCGGTCGATGTTATCGCCTGCCACCCCCCCCCCCCTGAACACCTTCCCCCCCTTTGGACGAGGTCACCAGACTCCCTCCCTCACACCCCTCCAACGGTCTTATGTTGTCGGTAGGGAGGAAGACGGAGAAATACTTCTTTGCACACGAAGACAGATCACGCCTCTGTAAATCAACGAGCGATCCTCTTTTGTTTGTCTCCCCGCTTCATTTTGCGTCATGATTGGCGTTGTTAGATATTGAAAGGAGTCAACAAAAGCCCCTTAACTACGCTTTTCGATCGTCTTCTTTTTCCTTAAATATTTTTAAGCTTTTCGAGCTGTGAACGAATTCATATAAAAGTGATAAGTTGCGTATGTTTCATTATGAATAGAAAGTGCTTCAAAGTACTGAAAGGCGTGAAAAAAATGAGACGATAAATATGGGAGCAGGAATCTTGCTTGCTTAATCATATACATCATACTAAAATCTCAACGCTTTGCCTTCGTAAAACTATGAAATAATAATTTATTACTATAAGATAATTGATGGTAGAAAACACAATTATACATGCTCAATCAGAAGATACGCAATATGACAGTATAATTTTTCAAAGTGAAAAAAAGATTGTATGAGCCTCTCATATTACTGTGACGGTGAATCAATTGTTAAATGATCGATTGTTAGTAGCGGTGGATGTTGCTAAGTAATGACGTACCTGTATTTGAGGAATAATTGACATTTTGTGGAGCAAATTGATTTGGCACACAGATGGAGAAGGCTGGGGTGCAAAAAGGGCGGCTGAAGTTAGGGTAGAGGCGGTTTATTTTATTTTTCATAGCGTCAATGACATCATAGATTTTAAATAAGTAAAAACGTATTGTAGGGGAGAAAAATGGGCGGCTTTTGCACCTCACGCGACTGCGGGGTCAGGCTATTCACTTTATACATATATATTTGTATATATATGTAACGGGATATGTATAAAACCATAAACACAGCAATCAACCCGAAGGTCGATTTGGTAGGTTCACCTAGTACTAAGTAAATGCCAGTTCCTTTCCCTGAGCCGGTTATGGTTTCCCAGGAAGATATGGTACCCGAAAAATCACGCAGCTTGGCTGGAGTTGCAGGTGCCCAGAGTATATATATATATATATATATATATATATATATATATATATATATATATATATATATATATACATATGAATATATATATATACATATGAATATATATATGCATATGAATATATATATATATATATATATATATATATATATATATATATATATATATATATATATATATTTTTTCTAAATGGAATGCTCTTCGGCGACGCACAAATATATAAAAACACAGATGTAGTTTTAAAACATAGAAACACGAAGAAAGGACACTCACATACGTAGTTTCGACGGTACCAACGTTGTAATCAGACTTGTGATTTTCAGACATTAGGCATCTGATGACGACGGTCGTGCCGCTGAAACATCAAAACTACGTATGTGTCCTTTCTTTGCGTTTCTATTCTTTTTAAAATCTACACCTGTGTATATATCCAAGATATATATCTTATATATAAATATATGTCTGCATACAGGCTGTATGTCTGTGCGTGTGTGTGTGGATACATAAACACACCACGCACTCTTGCTTAAACCTCATCATGTATCATATTCAAGCGCAGGAGTTAAATTTAGTCTCGTCCTCCCATCGAGGTGAGGAAAATTATTATTATCATTGAAAAATTAAAGTGTCGATGCGGGGGGTGAGTTTCCGGAACCCGCTTGGTTTCCCGCGCGTTCTCTTTGCAACTCACCCTCACCACCGACCCACCCTTCCGCCTCTCCCGGCGGCCGAGGCTCGCCCGTTTAAAGCATTCCATTCCCCTCTGGACCTTCACTGGCACTTGAAAAAAAGTACGACAAAACTCTAGTGTCTCTCCTTGCTCTTGTTAATTTCGCCTTCTACTGCTCGTAATTATCCGTCATTATCCTCCGCGACCTTTCTGCGCCCGGGCGGCCGGAAATGAAACCATTAAAAATAAATTAAAATATTCATTAATGGTATGCATGAAGAAATTGGTGTTTCGTCCGTTATTTTTCGCTACGAAATTCTTTGATATTAAATAAAATGAACAAATTTCACTTCTTTGTGTCCATCGATCTGTTTGAGAAAGGGGAAAATCACAGTACAAAATGTTTGGTAAAATATTTCTTTCATATTCAGTGTCCATGCCAACGAACGAGTCTTTGGAAGATAAACTGTTGCTATGGCTCGATGAGGAAATTTGAAATTTTGTCGCAATTAATGAAATTTGTCTTCACATATTTTTTTATATTACATTAGTGAAAGAAGAAGAATCATCTAAAATTAAAAATTCTCATTATATAGTATTCCACGAATTTTAAGTTTTATGAAAGAAATTATCAAAGCCCTTTAATTTAATTCAGTCATAACCTGCTTAATAGGTTTATTAGTACTGGTGAACAATAGACTTCGAGGGAGGGTAAGGAATATTTGCAGGGACGAAAATTGTCGGTGGAACCAGTTAGAGGCTTGCGGTTGATATAACTTCAGTTTGTCAGTCACTAAGAATTGCAATCAATGTTGAGCGCCCTAGGACATCATTATGTTGGACATCTGGATAAGCACAAATAAAAACAAATGAAGGTTGAAATGTTTTCAATAAAGAGACAACCTTAGTTATATATTAAAATAGGAGGGAAATAATTAGACCTGGTAGAATAGTTTACGTATCTCGGATGTGTTTCGGACCAACACGGCCAAAGTAGTAGGGACATGAAGAGAACAAATGCGTAAGAAAAAGAAGCTTTCACAAGAAGGAAGGAATTGATTTCAGGGACGTTGAGTAAGGATGTTAAGAAAAGACTCGTAAAAACTTTGATATGGAGCGTAGCTATGTACGGTGCGGAAACGTGGTCCTTGAAGCAGGTCTATCTTTTGAAATATGAGTGTGGAGAAGAATGGAGAAGGTAAAATGGGCAGAGAAGAAAACAAATGAGTAAGTACTTGGTATGGTGGGCGAAGAGAGGGGTTTGTTGGTATCGTCAAAACTTTAAAATAGAGCGTTGTTATTTAAGGCGCGGAAATATGGTAATTGTGGCAAGCTGAGAGATGCAGATAGGGAGTTTTTGTTAAATGCCGATGTGGAGAAGTTGAAGTGGACCGAAAGTAAGAAAGGAAACATAAGTGAGGAAGTGCGCTTTCTTAATCTTCTCCACTCTATATAACATCGTCTTCAGAATCCCATTACCTCTCCATGAATATCCAGCATCCCTTTTTTCGTGACTTCTTCGAATATCTCCCGACAACCTTTCGTTTCCTCCCTAGCCATACCAAAATGTTATACGTTTGTTCTCCTTTTCATTGTCCATCATATTTTTTTTACATTTTTTTAACAAAGCCACATCTTAAAGGCCTCCAATATTTACTTATACTCCCACCTTAGCGATCAAGTATCGTAGTCACACAAAACTACGATCAACATGAAATACCTCATAGACACATATTTTAAAATGGAATTATCACTTGAAACATGTAATACGTTCGATTTCAATTCGCGTATGGTGCACTCAGTTCGTATTTTTTAACTAAGAAGTACTATTGTAGAAACACGCTTGTCCTCAATTTTTTTTATTTTCTCTCTAAGATTCCAAAGATACTTCTCAGTTTCGTAACAATGGGTGTTAAATTTGAGCAGTTTTAAAACAAATCACCATTGCCCAACATTGTAACAAACGCAGTAGTTATTTTGGGGCCCCCAGACAGCTAAGGTAATTTACGCCATTAAGAGTAGGTGGGTAATTCGGCTACGGGAAGATATTCAGAGAATGGGAGCACAAGGGTAGAGATAAACGTGAAAGCGTTGAAATAACTTGAGTCCTAACGAAATTTGCCAAGGGGTCACAAGGTTTGACGTTCAATCCGACGGACGGTCTAAAAATTTATTTTCCTATTAAGTCACAAACTTATTCGAAGACAGCTCCAATAAAAGCTCAAGCCCTCCCGCATCGTGTTGATAGATGCAATAGATTTCGCTATCATGACTGTTCCCGTGAGCATAAAGCGTTTTCCCGACCACGTGGCTTAGGAAGTCACGCCCACGCAATGTCGCGTGGCGAGAGTTATTCGTTTTCCCAATCATAGGAGGCGTTGTCGATCTCCCTTGCATCTTTCTTCCTCTTTTTTCCTTCCTCAGATGGCGGTGGGAAGATATTGAAGTGGTGCGTGGGAGGGCATCAACAGGGAGGGCCGTGTGCGTGCGTGCGTGCGCGCGCGAGTTAATGAGTGACGCAACGCAGGCAGTATTCGTCTTATTTTTCTTCCCGTGCTGGTTTGAGGGATTGGATGTCGGGCGTGAGGATTTGGCTCGTGGACAACTTCCGGATCACCCCGCTCTCTGAAAGGGAGACTATTGTTGCGCGCGACGGCAAGATGGCGGGGGCGCGTTCTTAAGGTCGTCGTCTCTGGTGTTGCAAACGGTTCATGTCGTCTGGCGCTCTTAGGATTCCGTACGTATACATGATGATAGAAGAACTGGCCAGTCTGGCTCGGAGAAGATCTGAGAGATAGCCGACTGCTCAAACTTTCTTAAATGCGATGGATTCTTAGATGGATTCTTAGATGCTTTTTACGAGTTTTCTATTTATATTTTTTGTTCTATTGTGCCGTCCAAGTGTTATATTGCTCTTGTGAGTGCTTCTACATCGTTGATATATATATATATATATATATATATATATATATATATGATTTAGAAACTATCACTAGAGCAATATAACCATATAACCATGATATGTATGTATGTATGTATGTGTATATATATATATATATATATATATATATATATATATATATATATATAAAATTTTATGAGAAAAAAGACCTCTCATTAATGTTCACTTGCTAATCGTAAAAGGTAGGTCTTAAATGACCCTTCTCTCCTAGAACAAATTGACTTATATGTAATATACCTTAAATCCTCAATCAATTTGAGATCACCCGTTCCAAAATCAGCATTATAAAAAAAATTCACGAATTAATCTGTTTAATTTATCAAAAATTTTTTATCATCAATGGAGAACACTATAAGAAAATTTTATTGACCTTTCAGCGATTTCATAATTTTAGCGGAAACTTAATTCTCCAATGCTTTTATTTGCAAATTATTTTAGTTTTTCAATAATATTTAGCCAATTTTAGAATCGTTCATGGAAATACCCAAACTCTTTAATTATATAAATTTCGTTGTGTAATCGGCTCTGCTAATCCGGTCATGCCTTGTGGAATTCATAAATTATAAGGATAATAAGGCGGGCCAGTTCCATATCCTTGTGCCACCTATAGTTTCCCAGGAAGATCTATTATCCTTAAAAAAAACCGCGCTGCTTGGCTTAGGTGTCCTTGAAAATCTAACCCGGGCCATCCGGTAAAGAGATCAGTCCACTGTAAATCCTACGTCTCAACGAACTTTTCCCGAAGTTCCCGAACTTTTTGAATAGCGCACCCTCAATTGGTTCTTTTTTCAATCCGCTTGGGGACATTATGTCCACGAAAATTTCCCAAATAAATATCTTTAATCACTTTGTTGATATATTGTTTTACAAGTTACAGCCGTTTATGTGAAGGTGTGTTCCTTGGAGTGAAGCGAAAAATTGTCATGAAAATAAAAAAAAAGAATAGACATGTATGTCCTATTGGAATTACGTAACCGACCCAGATTCTCCTTAATAATCCAAAGACCATTCAAATGAATGCTTTTCTTCAACTAATCAGGACTATTCTACTACGTACTTCAATCTTGCTCCTTTCAGCGAAGGCATTTTCAATTCTCAAGCAGTAAAACTCTTCCACTTACTCCTTCTGGTTTTTTATTTCCCACTTTATTTTTTTATGTTTGAGGAACCCTTACGGCCTCTCTTTCACACCCACTCTTTCTCTCTTTTGCCGCGCTAATGTCGACGATTCGGCGGATTTCGACAAAGACCTCGCCGCGAATGAAGAGGCGATTCTTCCCGTCCCCATCCATGCTCCTCAAGGCGACGTTTGTGTCTTTGGTGTAGGTCAATCGATGAGTCACCCCTTCATGTGTTTCTCAACCCCTTTCCCGCACGCCAGTGGGTCAAGGGGTCGTCGGGAGCCGATAGAGGGTCTCCCCTCAAATTATCCTTCCTACTCTTTAGGGGTTCATTCCTATCTTAGCGTGGTTCTTGTCTTCTGCTTGAAATTACCGAAAAAAGATCCGAAAATTATACCGGAAAGGACCTCTGAAATTATCTCTATCTCCTTTAGGAAGCTATAGTTACAGTGTATTCGACGCTACTTCTCGCGTAATTTGTCTCACCAGAAAGCCCGATGACATGTTGTTACCCACTGAACAACCGTCGGAATGTGGTGGTAGTCCAGTGGGTAGAGTTCTGGGCTGCTCACTATGTTCGATTCACGGATGACGCCTCTGGGTACCTTCAGCTCTATTTTAAGCAAAATGGAATGTATAGACTCGATTAAATACTTGGGCATTACCCTCACTCACGACCTCTCCTGGATGAAACACTTACAGGGACTTTATGTTGTTACGCGGTATTTAATTCATAGATAAATTTTCCCCGATACCGCGAGACAAGGGAGGCCGCGACTCTACTTGTTTTGAGGGCGCCAGGCTAGCCGCATGGCTAGCCGCAGAGTCACGCCGCTGGCTGTCACCTGGCCCATCACACTCCTCGTCCCAGGGGAGGGCTCGCTCACCTTTTATGTGCCCCGGGGTGGGCAGCGGCTCTTCAGCTGAAATCACGAGGGACGCTAGGAGGCGCATAAAAATGGACTACGACGAGTAAACTTCACAAGAACTATTTATTATCACAAGAAAAGGTGTGGGCGCTCCCAAGCAAACATGACGCGCGGTGCCGACGCCTGCTGGGCCACGATGTTGGGTGGCCGCTCGGCTGCAGCCGAAGATGGCCGCCTCGCTGTCGACTGCTGGCTCCCGATGTTCCGGTCGGGGCCTGCGGGGGGCCCACACGGCGAGGTCGGTTGCTGGCACGCGCACCCCCGGTGTTCGCAGGCTGTCGGTGACTCGACGATGATAGCACACGACCTTCTCTCTCGGACATCTCACAACGAACTCTCCTTACCACGTGTTGGCCGGCACTCTCCGCGCGCGGCGCGCCCCGCTCTTCTTTTTTTCTTACATACATTGTCGGCGCCCACAGATAGCGCCCCGCCGTTCTACGGCTCGCGAGAGGGGCGCGCGTATTCGAACTGGGCAAGTGACGCTGCGCCAAGCACAACGTCACATACCCCCTCCCTAAGCCGGACACTCGTCCGAGTGGACCGCTTACAAACGAGCCTGCAACTGAAACCTATGAACACAATATAATAACAACAATTTCACAGATTTCTACCAGTAGTTCACTCAGTTTTGAGATTCTGTCTTCAGCTATTGGATAGAAAATGGATAGCACAACTTTTTCTAATTTTAACCACATTCTCTCTGAACATCAAGTAATACATTTGGTATGAACAAACTCTTGGCATGAATCTTTCATACATTCCAAGGGAATTTCTCACAAAATTTCAACAAAAGCATCACTCGCTCAGATAATTCACTCTATAAAAGGCAGTACGTCCTCAGCTCAAACACATCACACCTCGTTTGCAAACTTTCATTCACCACAATTCAAGGGCTATGTGCCATAACAACAATAATGTCCGACAGAGATTTTCACATTATTGAAAAATAAATCGCTCACTTTGACACACAGACAAGATAACATGAGGCAAACACACAATGCTGACCTATTACATAATACCAAAATTCATAAGGAATTTTTTTGAGAGTGTGCTCCGTGGGCTTGGCGCTCGGAGGACTCACCACTTTGACGAGTGGATATTGGTGCTATATATCTTTTCAAGTCGCCAATATCTACTTTCGCGTTTTGCTTATTGGAACGCGTTTCTACGATATAAACTGTTGGAGACAGGATTTTTAGTATCGCGATTGGTCCTTCAAATTTAGGGGCTAGCTTGGCTGAAAACCTATCAATCCCACTGGACAGATGGTGGGTCCTACGCATTACTAGGTCTCCTACATTAAATTCGATGTTTCTTCTACCCTTATTATACGCTCGCGCCTGTTTTTCCTGAGCTTTGTCTATGTTCTCGGTTACTAGATCTCGTAGTAAGCCTAACCTATCGGCCCTCTTTTTCCACGCTTGTGGATCCAATCTGCTCTCTATGCCTTCCCCCTTCTCAAGCTCGCGCCGCAAACTCTTCACTGGCAGTGGATGCCTTCCGAAGTTCAAGTAGGCTGGCGAGATCTTAGTCGAGGCCTGCTTCGCGGTGTTGACTGCATGCCTTAGTTCGTGTAAATGCTGATCCCAGTCTCTATGGTCTTTTTCTACAAACATCGCGATGGCCGTCTTCAGCGTTCGATTGGATCTTTCCACTGGGTTTGCCTGAGCATGGTATGGAGGCGTTGTTGTATGCGTTATTCCATACTCTGCCAATGCTTCTCTTCCGCATTTGTTATCAAACTCTTTTCCATTATCTGTCAAGAGATACTCCGGCGTTCCCCAGCGAAATAGGACAAGCTCCTCAAGTGCTTTTACCACGTTGGCCCCTGTAGCAGCTCTGACCGCCTTTAGCTCCACCCATCTTGAAAATAAGTCCTGAAAGATTATTAAGTACTTGTTCTTGGCTTTGCTAAGCGGAAACTCCATGAGATCTGCTGCTACGACGCTCCATGGTCTCTCTACCGTTCTTTTACCCAATAGTCCCTGAGGCGCTTACTGCGACGTTTTGAACTGTTGACATTCCTGACATTGCCTCACAAAGTTGTGAATGTCGTGATAGGCCCCTCTCCAATAGTAATCTCGTACGACCTGATCGAATGTCTTTTCCACTCCGAGGTGGCCCGATGAAGGTTCACAATGGGCATCCCTTATGACGCGCTCTCGACATTCTTTTGGAAGCACGAGTTTCCAGCCCTCTTCACAATCAGCGATTGGATCGAGCAGCTCATCGCACTTGTAACGATACAAGTGGCCCGCTTCGACCTTCCAATTTTTATACCTCTCCGGATATTTGCTGACTTCCTCGACTCTGCGTTGGTAGTCCTCATCCTTTACTTCCGTAATTTCAGCGATCTCCTCTTCGCCAGAAAGTTGCTCGTACATACGAGATAGTGCATCAGGCAAATCATGGATTTTACCTCGACGATGCACCACCTCGAAGTCCCACTGCTGCAACTCCAGCGCCCATCTCGCGAGCCTACCCGTAGGTTCCTTGAGGTTTCGCAGGTATTGGAGTGCGGAGTGGTCTGTGATCACGAGGAACTTGTAGCCCTCTAAATAAGGCCTTAGTTTTTTTATGGCCCATAGAATAGCTAACAACTCTCTCTCTGTCGTCGTATAGTTTTTCTCAGCTGATGTGAGAACTCGGCTGACATAAACGATTGGATGTTCTCCGTCCTCATTCACTTGAGAAAGAACACCTCCAATTGCTTCACTACTCGCATCAGTTTGTACAATGAAGGGTTTAGAGAAGTCCGGCCTTGCCAAGACCGGGGCTTCCGTAATGGCCCTTTTGTATGTCTCAAACGCTTTCTGCTGTTCCTCTGTCCATTCCCACTCTTGACCTTTGTGCAATAACTTGACCAGTGGAAGCTTGATTTCCGAATCGTCCTTTATGAACCGAGCGTACCATCCAATCATACCAAGAAATCGTCTTAGTTGTTTGAGGTTAGATGGTGCTGGATAATTCACGACTGGAGCTATCTTTTCCGGATCTGGTCTAAGTCCCTCTGCGTCTAACAGATATCCAAGTTATGCAGCCCTGGTACAACAAAACTCGCTCTTCTCCTTATTGATTACTAGCCCTGCCGTCACACTCGCTAAACTCACTCTAGGCGTGGACTCCACGCCGACTCCCCCTCCCTGAACCGGACACAGCCTATCAGGTTTGTCCTCAATGGTTACAGGGTATGTCACACTCTCACTCGACTCATTCCTGCCCGTCCCTTTGTTGGAACACAACCGATCCAGAGTGAACAGTACTTGAGGCAATTTCTCATAATCGCTCTCCTGTTCTGATTTCCGGCCCGCGTGAAGCGACTGGGCAGAATCTACATTCCACGCATGTCTCGGCAGGCTTTGTGGCACCGACGAGATGCTCTGAGGCCTCTCACTCATTCTCTCACTCTCTGCTTGCTTTGGCGGCTGGAGACAGGCTGGCCTGTTCGATCCTACCAAAGACTTGACCCTTTCGCTTTCTTCTGACCTAACGGATTGGCAGAGCGGAGCTGACTCCGTCGACCAATGCGCCTTCTGCCCCATATGCGGTTGATTTGATGGGCGGAGACGGGCTGACCCGCTCGGCTCGGCGAAATCAACGGCTGGACAGCAAATATCAGCTTTGCAGTGGAGGTCGGCCGTCCGTCTCGACTGCTCAGCTGGAGAGCTTTTCCTGATAGCTCCATTGCATTGGCCAGATCGATAGAGGTTGGCTGTCCACCTCGATCTGTAGATTTCTTCATCCTTGATCTTTGCCAACGCCTCAGATGGGTGGTGGATGTTGGCTGTCCAACTCGACCTAGGAGCAGATGTTTCATCTGGCCCATCTGAGTTTATCTCCCTTCCTTTCCCTATACAATCCTTTATTCCACTATTTACATCTCCCTTGATCGAATTTGGTTCGCAGAATTTGGCTGTCCAACTCGGCTTTTCCAAAATCGAATCACCATTTCCTAACCTAATCGACTTATTCCTATGATTATCTAAATCTAATTCAGCCGATTTATGTTCGACGGATTGGTTTGCGGGGAAGCCGCTTGGGCTAGGCGACTCCCCGCTTGTCCGTTTTCCTGCCGAGTAAACAGGTGTTTGCAATTAGGGCAATTAATTGCCAATAAGCCGACCTTGCCGCAAAGTTGGCACTTTTCTTGTGTCCTTCCAGGTCGACTGGGGCAATTGACACTGATATGCCCTCTTGCGCCACAGCTGAAACACTGGACTCTCGGGCACGCATTTGCCCTATGTCCCGACTCTCCCCAGGAATAACAAGCTCCGTCAAAGCCCGGTCCCTGGTCTCTCGCCTGTGAAGGCCTAGACCACGTAGGTCTCGTTATGGCCCTTCCTAACTCATAGCTGATGCTCTGTCTATGTCCATCGTCCCCTGATGCATCGTCCGAGTCATCACTGCTGTCAGTAGATAACGACCCGCTCGTTACCTCCGACTCTGAAGAAGATGACGAAGTGGATGTTATTTCCCTCCGATACTTTTTCTTGGAACCCTTTCTCAAGTTCACTTCCTTATCGTTCTTCTCACTGCCCAATTTTTGTAAAATTCGGCTAATTCCATCCGTTAGGTTGTTGATCATCTCGTTCTGCTGTTGCAATTGACTCCGCAACTCCTTTATTTCCTCAGAGTTGCGGTCGCTCTGTATTGGTATCTCTTTCTGATTTGATTTCGCTTCCGAAGGCAGAATGCGCAGTTTTTCCTTTTCTCTGGTCAAATCTGACGCTTCTTTCCTTTCCCCCAGCGGCGGAAAATCATATGAGTCCATCAGCGGCAGTTTGGGCTGAGGGCCTCCCGCTGCGTTTGCTGTAATGGTCCGAATGGGGTTCAGTTCCTCATTAATTTCTCCGTCGCTTGCGGCAACTTTCTCCGTCTCGATGTGCTTCTTTTTATGCCCCTTACTGCATGCTCGTTTCATTTTCCGCCCTGCATCTAGGTCTTCTGGCACGCGCACCCCCGGTGTTCGCAGGCTGTCGGTGACTCGACGATGATAGCACACGACCTTCTCCCTCGGACATCTCACAACGAACTCTCCTTACCACGTGTTGGCCGGCACTCTCCGCGCGCGGCGCGCCCCGCTCTTCTTTTTTTCTTACATACATTGTCGGCGCCCACAGATAGCGCCCCGCCGTTCTACGGCTCGCGAGAGGGGCGCGCGTATTCGAACTGGGCAAGTGACGCTGCGCCAAGCACAACGTCACAATGTGGACAATCTAATGAAAAATTAGGATTTATCAGAAGAGTACTGGGGATGTGTGAGGTCAAAGAGAAATGTTATCTTTCGTTGGTTAGGCCTCATTTAGAATATGCGGCTAGTATATCACGGGATCCTCACGAAGTTGGATTGATTGCTGGATTGGATCGTGTGCAGCGTAGAGGAGCTAGATTTGGGAGACGATGTTATGATAAACTTAGTAGCGTATCCAAAATATTAGTTGGAGCAGCTAGGTTGGGAATCACCCACGGAGCTAAGGTGAAATTACAGATTCTAAATCTACATAATAACCCGCAAGCCGCCGCAAGGGCATGTGGCGGGGGGTGTTAGGTCACCAACCGTAAAATGGAACAATACCACATGCAAAATCAACAACATGGAAAACTACACCCACAGCAGCGCACACACTCATGCAGAAATCCCTTCATCCAACGCTCATGAAAACACATATACGGAAAACCAACAAACATCTGCTCCCCAGAATGAAGCACGAAAGCCATCCAACAACACTAAAGCCAGGACACAACAAGCAAGAATGCGATCTCTTGCATAAATTTTGAGCATGTTTCTTTAGCATAGATGTTGAAAATGTATCATTACCCCCATCGCAATACAGTAGGCGGGATCATGTCAATGAAATTAAGAGAGATTGAGTGTAAAATAGATAAATTTAAGATTTCAATTTTTTTCCACGAACGGTAAGGGATCAGAATAACGTTGTCGGACCACAGGAGGGGTAAAAATATTCGGGTCAAAATTAGTCTGTTGTGTATTCACCCCCTGCCACACACCCTAGTGGTGACTTCGCAGGGTACTAAAATATAAAAATAAATAATTATCTGTGCGATTTTTGCTAGGTTTAAAAGATCTTCCTGGCAAACCGTAAGTGTCACGTTAGTAATGATGTACCTCATTCCTTGCCTCAACTTCACCCCTTTAATTATGCGCCAAATTCACCCGCCGTATAGATGAGTTCTTTTCTCACCTATCAAATCAAGCTACTTGTTTTCCCGAGTGGATTAACCGGTCACATCCTGCTAGGCTTATCCTGCACTTATCCAGGGCAGATTAGTGTAAATATTATTTCTATCCTTGGACTACCAGGAATCATAATAGTAACATAAATTGAAGTCAATGTTGTTCCTAGCGGGAACCAAATTAAACGCTTCGTAGGCATCTTGTCTATTCACAGGTGCATCTGCTTGAGTATGCTAGCTTCTTACTCGGAGGAAGGTACGATGAAATTAGAATAATGTCTCATGAGAGAAAGACATTGAGGTTTAACAACGAGTGAACCTGCCTCAAGGCGAAAAAAACAGGAAATTGTGATGACTTAAAATTCGTCATGTATTTACTTAAAATTAAACCCGATTCTTCATTTTAATAAGCTTCTAAATTTGAATTTTTCCTCTATGACTTGATCGTCAAAAACAACTGAATTCACAATCGCGTTTGTAAATCTTAAATGACAATTGAGAATTTTATTTTCCACCAATGTGACAGATCGCTGACATTGTGGCAAATTTCTGCAATAGACCATTAATAAGAAACCAAAGCGTATAAACATCTGCATTTGTTGCAGGAAAATAGTATATCTCCTATATTATCTTCATCTTATATAATTACATCTTCTGAAATTCATGAGAAGTTTTTTTTATTTTATATAATGAGTAAATGAGTGAAATCCGAAATCGTCAATGAATTGAATAACACTTGAACTTAGTGGTTGGCCATATACCCTTCCATTTACAAATTAAGTCTTCCCACTGTTGCCACATCTCCTGCAGAGTTGCGTCACCTAATGTCGAAAAACGAACGTTCGTGAATTCATTGTTGACACAGTGTCAAAAAAAAAGAGGTATTAAGTGCACATTCAATGCTTTCATAGAGGAAAAGAAAACGTTAACGACCAAGTCACGTGGCATGAGTATGTTTGAGGGATCGTGATGGTACGATGACTTAACGTATTGGGATCCCACCCAGAGGTCCCGGGTTCGAATCCCGACGGCGGCAGACATTTTTCAATGGTATGCCGATCCCTACTTTAGGTGCTTAGTGGAAGGCACTTTGAGTGAGTACACCGGACGGTCGGATGGGACATTAAGCTGCGGACCCCTTGGCGCCTTTCGTTAAGAGTAGGCTAATACCTCCATCCTCTCCTGTCCGTCCCTAATGGCGCAAATGACCTCAACTGTCGGTTGCCTCCCGTAAAAACTACTACCATGAGTATGTTTGTTTTTTACCGCGGCGGTTCAAACATGCTTCCATTACAAAAGTGATTTTAGGCCAAAATTATAAATTTCAATCAACTTAGTTTTCGCGTAAAGCATTAGTTATGTATCCATAAAATAACTCAATAAATAAATAATGCTTTAACTGGTCTATTACACTAAAGAATAACACTGCAGCACCAAAAAACTAAATATAATATGTTGCGCTTGGCTTTAATCTTATTTTTTTTGTTTTCTGCACCAACCGTTATGGTGCTAGTATCGAGTATCTATTTAAAATATCGTCTATGCCTCGAGTTTCTACAAATCTTAATAAACTACTCGTGCACTATCATCTCCTTACCGCCATATAGCTAAAATAAAATAAACAAATTAAGTAAATCTTAAATATCCGCCGCATTTGCCAACAATGGGCGTGGGTCTGATGTCATTGGTTGTCTTCAACAATGATGTTGGCGCTGCCTCGGGTTACGTCTCACTCTCTCTACTTTTATTGAACTGCATGATTTGTTGACAACCCGATTATTAGTATCTTCCGCCAGGGGAGGGGTGGACTAGATATTTGTTCAGTGGTCTCCGTTTTCTCTTGCTCACCCTATGCTCCCTTCTGCGTTTCCCAAGGAATAGTTCTCTCCATCCGCATGGCTTCCCCTTCGTATACAATCCGTTCCTTTTCGTTTTGAAGTGGGAACCCCTTTTATAGACGCCGAGTGGGGTTGTTGAAGGGGGTGGGGTGGGGGAAAGGGTAAGGGAGGAATGAATACTAGTGCTCTCTCCCAAGTGCTCTTGTGGGCGTCGTTTGGGGCTGCAGCGCGAGATGGAAGGGAAGGGGGGGAGTGAATTTTTTAAGAGGAGGAAGATGGAGAAATGAAAGGAATCAAGTAGCTTGTGGCGGATTGAGTGGGGCGGAATAAGACGAAGGGAAATGACTTAAATCTCCACGACAATGGCCTCAAGACATTGGTGGACGTGGTTTGAAAAATATCGAAGTATCGATTCCCATTGGCTTACTATGGGGAGTCACGTGGTGCTATCGCGAAAGTTTCGACGTTTCGGAGCGTTCGGTTATATCTCTAGCAAAATTGTCTTCTTCCGTCTAGACGAGTCTTCAGTCGAAGAATTTTTTAAATGAAAACTCCTGGTTTTCCTTTTTGAATTGTGGAAATATATATATATAAGAGGGTCATCCGGAAAGTAGTACCCGTTCGTGAAATAAAGACACAAAAGTAAATATTAACAAACATAAAAAATTTTATTTGAAAGAGGATACTTTAAACTACTTCTCAACATAATCTCCAAGCAAATTAAGGCATTTGTCATAACGTGTGACAAGTTTCTGTATTCCTGCTGCATAGTCCTTCGCCGCCAGCTCATTGAGATACGCGAGGGACCCATCTTGCACAAATTTTTGCATAATGCAGATGGTGTTTAACAATTTCATGAGCAATTGTTCGAGAAACATTGGGAAAATGCTCACAGATGTCATCAATTGTGACGCGCCGATCGTTCCTCACGAATTCGTCAACTGAGCTCACCAGTTGGTCTGTAATGACAGACGGTCTCTCCGAACGCTCATCGTCGTGTGTGTTCCCCCTCCCCATGTTGAAGTTGCGACACCACCGCCGAACAGACGACTCGTCCATTACATTGTCTCCATACACCTCCTTTAATTGGCGATGAATATCACATGGGCGAACGTTTCTTGCATTGAGGAATTTAATCACTGCCCTCACTTCACAACTGGCGGCGTTCTCAATTTTTTTAAACATTGTAAACAATCACAGAAACAACACAGGCAATGCTAGCGTCACGCAACTTGGCTCAGAGAAGGCAGACAAGCCACTGAAGCTATCTGACCTCGTCCAGCGGCTACTCGCGTCGTCAGCACTTCATGCGGCACGAACGGGTACTACTTTCCGGATGACCCTCGTATATTCATCGTGAAATTTGTCGTCCTGAGTATTATAATGGTTTTTTTTTTGTTTTTTTAAATATTATCTGCTGCAGTCATAAGCGTACAGATACATTGTTGTGCTTGAGAACATCTCACAAATGTTAGTTTAATCCAATTTTACAAAATCAAAAATCGTAATTTTTCTTATCATTTCCATCGTTTTTAAAATGAATGACCCTTGAACTTAATGTTCATACTGCGTCTAATAGTCATGGATACGATTGTCAGAAAGTATCGTCAAGTATTATTACTATTTGTCATTCAACCCTTTTAAGATTGATTGTACCTATGTTAAATTTTTTCTAGTTTACTATCTTCACCGTAGAGTTCTCTCCCCAGATGGTCCTATTCCCTCTTCTTACCCTCCTCTGAATCGTTTCCTCATTCTTCTCTTTGTCCATTCATTTAATCCTCTTCAATACTACGTTTCAAAAGCCTATTCTACAGGTATTATTTGCTGGCTCGCTTTTCCATATGTTCCACGTATCTGATCCGTAGGGTCTCATACTCCGTACGAACGCTTAGACTAACCTTGCCATTTGTTATGTGTATTTTTAAATACCCAGAAAACCGCCGATTGGGGGTGTGGCAGGGGGTGAACACACATTAGATTTATTTTCACATAAAAAACCTTTCCCCCATACCGCGATCGGAAAATGTTTTTCTGATCCCTTATTGTTCGTGTAAAAAATGGCATCATAAATCTATCTTTTCTACGCTTAATCTCTTTAATTTTATGGACATGATCTCTCATACCGTAGTACGATGGGAGTAATAATACATTTTCAACATCACTGCCAAAGATACGTCCTTCCAATTTATGCAAGAGATTTAATCTGTAAAGCTGGCCATGCTGGGAAGGGAATGAAAAATGGCGGTTAAGGGTGGGAATTTCAAATGATCGGAAAGCCAGCATACATGTATGCGGATTCACGAGTTCTCACCTGTATATCGGTGGCTGAAACGGGTAAGGATTCTAGGATGGTTAGGGAGAAGCACTGCTAGAAGAAAAGGTTGTGGGAATTTGCATGTAAAGGGATAGGAAGAGAAGAGAGTGAGGCAGAATTGCAGGAGTACCGGTGATTGTTCATTCTAATGGATAAGGGGGTTATGCATTCGCCTATGTCAAAGGAAGTGCACTTTTTGCATGACAAAAGATAGAAAAGTCTTTTCGAGAGGCAATTAATGTGGGAACGAGGTGAGGGGGCAATGAGGGGATGTGGGATGTATTGAGATTGGTAGGTCATCTGAATGCGATAGAGGGGTATTGGTTTAGTAAGGATGAGGTAGCGTCATTGTCGTGCAAAATAGGAAATAGTTCTTCAAGAAAGGTTTTCAGTCTGTCGGAGCCGGGGAAAT